>NW_019740654.1:1185976-1264607 GCF_002891405.2 Cryptotermes secundus | reverse complement strand
ACCACTGGCCTTTCTGTTTCTGTCGCCTGATCTAGTCCTTTACCCCAAAGAATATACCTGGTACTCATTTCTGTTAGAGGTTGAGTCGACCCCAGGACCATAGTGCGGCTGGAAGGATTAGGTCAATTGAAAAACAAAATCCAATTACCTCATCGGGACTTGAACCCGCGACCTTCCGGCTTCTAGCATAGTGCCTCAACCAACTATGCAACGGCGTGATGTGTTTAAAATATGATAATATCCTACCGGGATTGAAATGTAAACACCTGTAAACATTTTTGTTGTACAAACAATGCTTCATGTACACCCTGCTTGATGTCCGTATTAAAATGCGTGGTGTATGTGATGAATTCTCGGAGACCGCTGAAGTTCCATACTATACCCGCCTTCTTTCACAATACCCAAACCTCTATATAAATGCCAAGTTGCCATAATCAGTAGGAAATAGGTAAAAATGGTAAATTTGTCCCTCTGCTTAATTAATTAAGCAATACGCCATGAAGACGTATGGGGGAGAGAATGTATAGATATATATTTCCTTGACCTCGGCAATAGCTGGAGGTAAATGGTGAGCTTCACGCCCCTGCCACTTTACCACCGGGGAATGAGCCCCCGGTATTCACTGGATATGAGGCTGGGTGGACCCCAGAGCCTGTCTGGATGGCGTGAAGAGAAAATTCTTGACCCCACCAGGACTCGAACTCCGACATCTCCGTCGTCCAGCCCGTACGCAGTCGCTATACCTACTGAGCTATTCCGGTGCTTCAATCAGTAGGAATATAAAGTATATATAATTCATTCAACAGATATCTGTCAAGACGACAGGTCCACAGTCTCTTCCAAAACAGTTCCTCCACTTGATGCGATCTAGAGCTTTCTCCTTCAAATGAAAATATCCTCTTCTGTCCCCAAGGTCATCCAGCATCTTCTTACGTCTTCTTCCTCGTCTTCTTGTCACTTCTATCCGCCCCTCTATCTTTCCTTCAATAACTTCTTTTAGAAGGCAGTTACTGCGTAAGATATGACCAATCCAATTAGCCTTCCGTTTTCTTATTTCGTGTAGGATATTCCTCTGCTCACTGACTCTAATTAACACTTCTTCATTTCTCACGTAATCGGTCCAATACTTTTACATCAGTAGCAGAATATGATAAATAAGATTACAGACAAAATAAGAAGGGGAAAGTAATTATGGAACAGGTAGTAGCGTTTCACACAAGTGCTGGAGAGTACTAAGTTCAAATTGAGGCCGCGACTGATGTTTTCGTGTTTTCCCAATCTCTCCAGGAAAATAACATCCGGATAGCACCTCTATTGTATCACGACCACTCCTCGGAAATCCTATCCAGTTCTTCATCTGCAGTCCTATTATTCGCCGCTACAGAGTCTGGAGACTGACAGGGCCGTAAAATGAACCACAGAAAAAGTTAACTGAAATAAAGAGAGAGGAATAGAGAAAAGGCAAATGCTGAAAGCCGAATAAGACGGAAATAAATCAGCTAGACACGTTACGACAAAGAAATGCTGAGCAACGGAGCACAGTATCTTTTTCTTCGCCTATCACGAAACTGACTCAAGCCTATTCCCACTCACAGTTAATTCTAAAACATCGAACATTTTAGACATGTGGATGGATTCTTTAGACAGAAGACTGGCACGTCACAAAGTCTCTACTTACACAGCACAAAGCGGCTTCCGTAGTCTAGAGGTAAGGTTCCCACCGGCGGAGATCGTGGAATTTTCAAGGGCCGAAAAATTCAGGGAACAAGTCCTCCGGGAGGGACTTTAAGCCGTGGGTCCCGTGTCGTAGATTTACGGCATGTAAAAGATCCTCATGTCTCTAGGAGACCTCTGAGCAAAATTAGGCAACAATTTCCCGCCCTAGTAGTTTCCAATGCCTCTGGTAGAGGGGAGAATTATCAGGTACCGACGGCCGACCTCGTTGACTGAACGGGGATGATAGCACGCACCAGTACCGGTAGAGTATGGCGACAGTAGAAATTAAAGGGGGATGCACAATGGACCAATAACTGGTCTAAGTGCATAGGGAAACCCACCCCCTCTAATAATAATAATACACAGCACAACACAACCCTAAGAATGTGGATATATGTCCGGGGTTCCGTGACAAATAATTACTGAGTTGCGGCTTATACGAAGCTGTTTTATTGGACAACTCGTCCAAGACTACAATCACCGCAGTCACTCTAACATAACTTCCTCCAGGCTATGCGACCTGACGAACACATCGTCTCTGATCACTCAAAGTCACATTGTGACTGATGGTGAGTCAGTCAGTCAGTAAGTCTTGGTGTCGAGCCCCATCTGGGACTCGTGACCAGATATTTATTGTTGTTTGACAGTTACGGTCTTACTTTTGTGGGGCGCCCTCTCTGACGAGAGGATTGATCTGTCTTTTGCATATGTTGTTGGCCCTTGCAAGCGCAGTCTTTCTAGGGTCCGAGTCCCTTGGTACTTGCGACCATATTTTACCGTCTCAGATTTGAGACCTCCCTTTTCGTCGCCTCCTACGACTCGCAGGATCACGGTGGAGGTATTCGACGCCGCCTCCCCGCGGGTTTAATCTCATCCGTCGCAATCTACCCTCTTAACGTAGATCTTCGCGTACTGCCGAGAGAACACCTTGTCCAAGGGTTCTCTCTGTCTTCGGCGCAGCGTTGACTAGCGTATCCACTGTTGCGGGAACTCAGCAATTCTGTCCAAGTTACCTAGGCAGTTTCCTACGTATCGGTCTGCCTATGTATTCGATGACACTTAAGTATGCGTTACTGTAACCGTTGCGTAGCAATGGACGTCATACAATCTGCCATGCACTAAGAATGATCCGAAGATGTACTCTCAGTGTTGATGCCGTTGAATATTGCATGTGGTGCGATGACAATATGTCCGAGCTGCTTTCAAGGTGACGCTCTTACAGTTAGTACTGAGTTTCTCTTCTAGATGGCGGTAAATACAATGTGTTGAATCGTTTCCTTCAGTTG
Organism: Cryptotermes secundus; assembly: GCF_002891405.2. Classification (NCBI taxonomy): domain Eukaryota; kingdom Metazoa; phylum Arthropoda; class Insecta; order Blattodea; family Kalotermitidae; genus Cryptotermes; species Cryptotermes secundus. The sequence goes on along the minus strand of NW_019740654.1, from coordinate 1,261,605 downwards.
CAAGATGGATGGATGTATTATTCAGAAGGGATGCGCCGCGGAGTAACTCCGTGTGTCTGAACTCTTCTGGTTCTCACTCAGAGAATGACATGCTGTAAAGGAATGCAGATGTGAAAGCGAGCCAGTTTTGCTAAGGAAATGTAGGACTTGTTTAAACTTCTTCTGGGGGAAGAAATGTAAAATCGAATATTCTAGTAGTGGTTCTGACGATTGTGTATAACACTCAGAATTACTGGGTTTTTGGACTTTGTCCATCATCCGGTATCCTATAAACTAGAAAACACATGGAAACTGGATCTGCTTCCGTCCTCAGGTGAGGAGGGAGAAGAAACCTACTCGAGTCCCTTAGAAAGAGTTAACTTCAATCACTGGATGACTGAGTTATTGACGTTAGCTGTTTTCCTTAAAAAGGGCTAACCTCAGTCACTGAATGATTGAGCGATTAACGTTAGCATTTTCCCTTTGAAAGGGCTAACTTCAATCACTGGATGACTGAGTGATTGAGGTTCGCTTTTTCCCTTACAAAGGGCTAACCTCAATCACTGGATGACTGAGAGACTGAAGTTAGCTGTTTCCATTGGAAAGGGCTAACCTCAATCACTGAGTGACTGAGCGATTGACGTTGGCTTTTTCCCTTTGAAAGAGCTAATCTCAATCACTGGATGACTGAGTGATTGAGGTTAGCTGTTTCCCTTAGAAAGGGCTAACCTCAATCACTGGATGATTGAGCGATTCACGTTAGTTTTTCCCTTCGAAAGAGCTAACCTCAATTACTGGATGACTTAGAGACTGAAGTTAGCTGTTTCCATTGGAAAGAGCTAACCTCAGTCACTGGATGACTGTGTGATTGAAGTTAGCTGTTCTTAAGAGACACAACTGAGTAGATGTCTTCTCCCCCCTCGCCTGAGGACGGAAATAGATCCAGTTTCCGGAATGTTGTATTTTCTAGTGCGTAGAATACCGGAGGATGGACAAAGTTCAAAAACCCAGTGATTCCAGACATTCTAGTACTTGGTTTTATACATATTCTCTTCCGTCTTAAATGCAACTTTATTTACAACTGTCACTTTACTTAAAAATAAAAATGAAAACTGCAATATGTTTTGCATTACTCGGCCGTTCTAAGGCAACTATCCAACTTCCCAAAATTCCTACGCTGTATTTTCAATGTAATTAATAATTATTATTTACTGATTTAAAATACTTCAGTGTCTTCATTATTCTTCATCCACTCATTAAGAGACAGTTGTTTGTGAACACCACTTGTTACGTCTCCATGCGCTGCCTTCTTCCTGCGGCGTCAGTGTTTTGCATGTTATTCGTAGTTCGTACGGAAACATGCAGCAATTTTTATTTTTATTTTTAAGTAAACGAGTAATTGTAAATAAAGTTTCATTTAAGAGGAGAGTGAATGTTTATACGCTATATATTAATACAACAGGATGCTGAAATACAAAATTCTAGTCCTTTTCGTAGTTAAAATGTGGAATGACCTCTCTTGGAAGACTGAAAATATAGACAGTCCGTCAACGACGCCAATTATGGAACTTTTACAAAAAAAAATAAATGTCTCAAAAACCGCGAATAAACTGTTAAGTTGAATATTTCATTTAGATCTAACAAAGAATTTTGACATTACACTTTTTTTTTCCTTGTCACTACAGCCCCAGTTGGCCTAGGCCTACCTCCATGAACTTCTCCGTTCACTTCGGTTTTTCTAGATCTTACACATTCAGTAAGACTCCTTGGGCGGGTGATCAGCTCGTCGCAAGGCCTCTACCTGTACACAAACAGAAAAACGCACACACACAAACTAAACATCCATGTCCTGAGTGCGATTCGAACCCACGATCCCGCCAAGCGAGCGAAGACAGTGCGTGCCTTAGACCGCTCGGCTACCGTGACCGGCTTATTACGCTTTTGTCAATTCAAACACGTGACTTGTTACATCGGCAAATTCGTTCTACTATATACAGCAGGTTTTACTGGAACAAATTAGAAGTGAATACTTGGAATAATCTTGAAAAACATTACGCGTAAAGACAAATGCTAGGTCTGGGAACATTTTCATCGCACCTCGTACACGGCCATTTTCATGTACTGGAATAATGTGAGAGTCAAGAAAGCTTGTGACTGAATAGCTTTAGCGAAACACGGTGTTCAATCAATTATCTTGAAGCAGGGGATGCTCTCAGCGGTAGATCCCCTTCCTGCCTCACCCTGAAGCAATTCTTTCTTCATCCGACTTCCAACACGTGCGCTAATGGTCCAGGGGAACTATGCTATCCATCATTGTCTTAACCTTCCTGAACATTTATCAAGATGTGATAGACATCACTACTCAGCTTACAAATATTTTTTTCACTGCAAGAAATAAAATTCATACATACTTCAGCAATGAATCTTCCCATCTTTGTAAAGCTGAAAGTTGTCAGCTCCATACATTCTTAACCTCAACACCAGATGCAAATGACCGCTTTCAAGCCCCGATCCCTCTATTCAGGAGAAAGAAAAATCGGACATCCTTTAGACTGGACGCGGGACACGGTGGAGGAAATTTTCCGTCCCCACTGGGAATCGAACCCCCACTTTCCCGGTAGTCAAGCCTCATGTTTAATCATGGTACTAATTATTTCTTGGGCTGCAAGATTCGAAGTTTTCGTGTTGGTTACTGGGGGCTCTTTCCCTGGGGGTAAAGCGGAAGGGGTGTGATGCTGATCACTCACCTCCAACTAGTGCCGAGGTCACGAAAACGTGGATCTATACATCCACTTAGTCATACGTCTTCATGGCGTAATGCTTAATTACACTTACTCATGGAGTTGAGACCTTCTTGAGGAGCCGCCAATTCTGCAGCTACTCAAGAATTTCCCAGCATTTTATGGAACCCGAAGGTTCATCACCGTGTTCGCAAGAGCCCTCAACTAGTCCCTATCCTAAGCCAGATTTTTTTTACCTTTTTACCATGGAGATCACTGTATTCTGATGTGTGACGCTATGTAGATTTGTACAATGGAACCAATGTTTTGAAGGAGCCTGTTACCTCCATCCTCAGGGTAGTTCCTTCGAAACATTGGTAATGACATACCAGACTATATTGTATCATGTAGCCGATCTGAACGCTACGGAGTAAAGAAAAATTTGTTGGGAACTGAACCCCGACCGTCCAGCCAGTAGCCCGTCGCTATATAGACTGTGCTATCATGGCTCCTACACAGCATCGCCCCGCAACACATACCATCGGTTGTTGAACAATGTCGTAGAAATGAATAATTTGAATCAAATGAATTGAAGGCTGAACACGCATAGGGCAGGTAGCATTCGCAAGGTATTTCAAGGCATTAGTCGGATATCAGGAAACTGAGGGTAGATATGAATACCCTCAAATGGCCTGCCTTTATGTGGTGACGGGAACTCATTTTAAATGGGTTCCCACGTAGTTCGAATAAGAAACACTGCTTGAACTAATTTGTTTGTTGGGTCGCCTCTGGAATTCGTGGAATTTTGAACGGCATTAAGAAGATGATTCGAAATGAGAAATCTGGAGGGATAAAAAGAAGACGAGAAACATGGCGTCAGATTAATCAATTTGAAGATTCTTCCAAGAAACTTCTAACTGCAGAGAACAAAGTAAATTGCTCCGTGGGTCTGTGNGTGGGGGGGGGGGGGTTCATTTTATGACGTCCGCAGGAGAATGGTTGATGAATCACGAATTTAAAAAAATTCTAAAAGAAGCAGTCGTGACCGAATCCGGATAAGTATTGACGCATTTACATGCAGGGACTGAGGAAAATTACGAAAATATCTCAGGATAGCTGATGAGCCTGCTGAGATTCGAATCAAGCACCTCACGAATATCAGTCCAGATCGTCGCTGCTACGTCAAGCCACTGTGTAAGCTGCTCCGTAGAGACCTACTACTAAAAAATACTATTACCACGGAAAGTCGTTATATAGGTCACGAAAAGTACGTAGTATAATCACCAGGCAGCAGCACTGTCCAGCCACATGGTAACCTAGGTAGCAGCTGTGTATGTTCACAGACTTGTTTCAGTAGTCAAAATTCCGACCGTGCTTGAGTATACTACTGAAGAGCAGGGTTTTGTTGTGCATTTTTTGTGGGCAAAAGGACACAATGCAAAAGATATTCATAAAGAAATGTTTCTTGTTTACGTTTGGAATTGTTTGTGGCCTAAAGAGATTCACGCAGTGATTTGTTGATGACGAAGAGATTGAAACGGAGGTGCGGTAGTGGCTGAGACAACAGTCAAAAGACTTCTATATGCTGCCAATTTCGACTCACAGTAAAACGATGTGGCAAGTGTATCAGTGTTGCTGGAGGATATGTCGAGAAATAGGTTCGAATACCATATGTTCTGTGAAGAAAGCAGTCTTCTGGGATGTGGCACCGTGTATATGTGGTGTTAACCGACGTTTCGGAGGAACATATCGCCTCCATTTTCAGGGCAGAAGGAAAAATAAGAAAATCCGCAAGCGAAGAGACCGTGAGAACCGGTACCAGCAGATTGGTTCTCAGTGTCTTTTCTTTTGCGGATTTTATTTTTCCTTCTACCCTGAAGATGGAGGCGATACGGTCCTCCGAAACGTCGGTTAACACCACATCTACACGGTGCCACATCTCATAAGACTGCTTTCTTCATAGTCACCGACGTGAAAACCTCAAATCTTACATATGTTTTATATTTGTGGCCCCTTTATTCTTTTTTTGAGTTATTATAACGATGCCTTCAATTAATTATATTAGACAGTGCTGAACGAATAGGGTGATCGAGTGAATAATGAATTTTAAAGTCTATCAAAGGAATAGATCTGCATAATTTTATTAATACTATCAGGGAATTTGCCTAGATGTAGGTCACTGAGGAAAGCCACAAATAAGCTCAAACAGAATTACCGGTTTCGAACCAACGATCGAACCAGCGACCTTCAGACTGCGAAGCAGATGTGTTAACCAATCAACCATGACGCTTCGGTAATCATAACCATCATCATAATTACTACCTCATGGATTAAGTGGATCTCTCATTCCGCCCTTTTAATATTATTACGGCTTCTTCCACCTTCTTCTTCGTCATCCGATACCTCGCCTACCAGACCAACGATATTTGTGTGAAGTGCGATTCCATTCTGTTCTATAAACAAAAACAAACAAATTCCGTGGCCTGTAGTCCGCAAGCAAACTATATCGACCGAACGACCGCCGCTTGTAGGCGAAGTTAATGACAACTTTAGCAACTAGAGGGTGTCGCGTGGTCAGAACAACGGTTCCCCGTGGTTGTTAATCTCGGAGGCCTAGTAGTCAGAGTTCCTGCATACATATCCAGAGGTCCCGGGTTCGATTCCTGCCGCTACCAGATTTTCTGAGAAGCAGCGGTTCTAGAACGGGGTTCACTCAGCCTCGTGAGGATTACTGAGGAGCTATTTCAAAGAAATAGCGGCTCCGGTCTAGAAACTGTTCCATTCTCTGCAAATATATTTTCCCTGTATTTCTGTACAGCCGCAATAGCTCAGCCTATATAGCGACGAGCTGGATTGCCGGGGTTCGATTTCTGGCAGGGTAAGATATTTTCTCTTCTCCACAGCGCCCAGACCGACTCTGAGGCCCAACAAGCCTCGTATCCAATGGGTACTGAGGGTTGTTTCCCTGGGGGGTAAAATATTAAGGACGTGAAGCTAACAACTCACCTCCTCCTAAAACTGAAGTAAAGAATTATGGTGCTATACCTCCATCGTGCTTAATTAATTAACCACAGGGGCACCTTTATCTCACCTCTATACTCCGTAATGTTTTCATATAAATGGAAGATACCGAACTCATTTCGTATGTCCTCATTCCGTAGTTTGGTCCGTCGTAATGAACCATTCATCAGTTCTTAGATTCACTGCGCGTATACGCCTGACGCTCGAAGAGTACACACGTGAACACGGAAGCTGGTGAACTTTCACTTAAGATCAGTTACCAGGTAACAACTGTGCGCTCGAGTTATCATTGATATACACTCGAACACTAAGGTCAAGTTCAGCGGCCTCCGTAGTCTAGAGGTAACGTTCCCACCTCGTGACTCGTAATACGCGGGTTCAAATACCCGGCGGAGGTCGTCGAATTTTTAAGGGCGGAAAAATACAGGGAACAAGTCCTCCGGGGGGACTTTAAGCCGTGGGTCCCGTGTCGTAGCTTTACGGCACGTAAAAGAACCTCATATCTCCAAAGGAGGTCACTGAGCCAAATTACGGACGTTTCCCGCCCAACAGCAGTCTCTAATAACTCTGGTAGATGGGGGAAGCATTATAGATACCTCTCAGCTAGTAGAGCCGGTCTCGCTGGCTGGGCGGGACTGATGGTAAGCACCAGTACCGGTAGGATATAGAGACTGGTAGAAATCATAGAGGGAAGCACAATGCACCAATACAGGTCTAAGTGCATGGGGAAACCCACCCTCTCCAATAACTAACTAACTAAGGTCAAGTTTAATAATTCTACATTATCTTTCAACTGAAATAGTGAACAAACTGTAAGTACATATACATTCACGTTAAAATGGCCTATACGCCTAATTATGGGTCGTATATATCAGCCCAGCCAGATACGAACTTCTCACCGCTGCCTCATAGTCAAACGCCGATGAACTCGGCATTTTCACAACCAGTGCCTCTGCAAGCATACTCACAAAACTCGATAGTATACAGCAGCCAGCCACAAAATAATACTCAAATTCCTATAATGAATCCATTAACTCCACAGATACGTACATTTCCCCCCCCCCTGTGGCGCTACAGCCCCATTTTGGGCCTAGGCCTACCTCCATGAAACTCTCCGTTTCACTTCGGTTCACTAGATCTTACACATACGGTAGGACTCCTTGGGCGAGTGATCAGCTGGTCTCAAGGCCTCTACCTGTAGACAAACACAGAAAAACGCACACTAACATCCATGCCCCGAGTGGGATTCGAACCCACGATCCCGGCTTCCGAGCGAGCGAAGACAGTGAATGCCTTAGACCGCTTGGCTACCGTGACCGGCACAGATACATACATACCAAACTCAAATTCAAAATATCAGTGACAAAAAATTGCTCACAGTAGAAAAAGAAGTAGGAACCCCGAAAAACCTGATTCATCAAAGAAGCAAGAATATTGGCTAGGAGATACAGTAACAGTAAACAAGAGACGAAGAAACCATGGAAGGAGAATCTTCAAACACCGAACCAAACCCCCCACCCATACTTGTATCAGGGGTTAAAAATATAAAACCACTGGCTGAATTGCTAAATGCTATTGCCCAGCACAAGTAGATACTGAAAACATTATACAGCAGTCAGGTGAAAGTGCAACCCCTGGAAAGTTCCACGCACTCTTCCTTTACGGTAACCGAAAGTACAGTCCTGTTCATTTACGATCGAACTATCTACTTAACTACGTGGTAAATACAATACAGACCAGATCACTACGTATCGTTCACTAGGGTCGCAGTTCGTCATTACGTGGACTACGTGAATTGGAAACAGTTTTGTGCGTCCTAAAGAATACCATTAAGAGCTTATGTACCGTGTAACTCCCATGCTATTCACTTCAAGTCCCATCCCTCTCTTTCCATCATACATGTTACATGTCTCGTAGCAACTGCGCACTCAGCTTAAGTGCAAGAGTGTAACAAGTGAAGCTGCGTCGGCCGCGCCATATCTCAAGCGGTTAGTCGCTGGCTTCCCACCGCGGCGGCCCGGGTTCGATCCCGGGTCTGGTCAAGAGGGATTTGTGGTGGACAAAGTGGCGCTGGGGCTCTCCGAGTACTTCGGTTTCCCCTGCCAATCTTCATTCCACCAATTGCTCCACAATCACCCTTACTTATCATCTGGGGCTGGTACAATAGGCCAGGCGTGGCCGCAGTACAAGGGACTTAGTCCCACCCCGCTAACAATAAAAACAAGAGCTGCAGTCCCACCCCGCTAACAATAAAAACAAGAGCTGCATCTGTGAGACTGGACCAGAACACGACTCCTGCGCAGTCGAGCACCACAGGGTAAGAAGACAGAGTGTAGCAGACGGGATTACTGGGATTTGGGGCTCTCTCACTTGTCCGGTATTCTAAAGAACATTAAAGAACGTTAGAGAACACGGATAGCGACTGGCTACGGGTTGAATGATCGAGGGGTCGGAGTTTGAGTCCCGGTAAGGTCAAAGATTTTCTCTTCTCCACGTCGTCCAAACCGGCTCAGGGGTCCATCCAACCTCCTATCCAATGGGTAGCGGTAATTCTTCTACCGGGGTAAAGCGGCCGGGGCGTGAAGCTCACAATTCACCTCCAGCTAGTGCCGAGGTGAAGAAAATGCGCTTTCATGGTGTAGTGCTTAATTTGTTAAGCACAGGGACAACTTTACCTTTACCTTTTACAGAACAGAACTTTTCGGGAACCGGACCTGTTTCCGTGCTCAGGTGATGGGGTAGGAGACACCTACTCTGTTGGGTCAGTTAGAAATACTCACGGAGCTGAGACCTCCTTGAGGAGCCGCCAATTCTGCAGCTACTCAATAATTTCCAAACATTTAACGGAACCCGAAAGTTCATTACCGTATTCAAACTGGTCCCTATCCTGAGCCAGATCAATCCAATCCATACCATCCCATTCAAGACCCATTTTAATATTGCCCATCCACCTACGCCTTGCAAATATCCTATACGCTAACATAAATTCAGTGGTTGCGGTTAGCTATTTCTGACGGATCCAACAGAATAAGTGTCTCCTATCCCCTCACCTGAGGACGGAAATAGATCCAGTTTCCGAAACGTTACGTTCTTTGGCGTTCTTTAATACGTATATCGGAAGATGACGATGCCCCAAATCCCAGTAATCAAGAGTATCATACACCAACATCAGAAACCTTTAGAATCTAAGTGTGCGGCAGGCTTTTCTGCTCATGTGATAAAAAAATTTGATAGGAACATGACAAAAATATGAGTGATGTATCACATTTTTTTTAGATAATTATATTATTGCATGTCTCAACTCCCGCTCTGCTCTCTCATGCGATCTGTAATGAAGACTGATAACGCTTTCTCATGTAAATTGTGTAATGAGATTTAACTGATAAGTCTCAGTTTTTCGACAGTAAAAAAGTTGTTCTCATCAGACAAATTTCTCTTCCTGTCAGTCTTTCCATTTGCGCAGAGCAATAAGTTCCAAATTACTACAAGTTTGCATACCGCCGTGTTACATTACAATATACAACCCAGTGTACGGGGGTGCGGGTCACGGATAATTGGATTTATTAGCACTTCGGTTACAATCTCTCTGTATTACGATTAATACAGCGCTATCGCTGATTTACACAAATAACAGTTCGCCGTTACTGTTGCTATTATTATTATTGGAGGGGGTGTGTTTCCCCATGCACCGCGACTAATACTCTATTGTACGTCTCCCTTTGATATTCTACCAGTCGCCATACCCTCCCGGTACTGGTGCTCGTTATCAGCCCCGTTCAGCCAGCGAAGCTGGCAGTGGTTCCCGATACTTCCCCATCTACCGGAGGCATTGGGAACTACTTGGGCGGGAAACTTTGCCTAATTTTGCTCAGAGGTCCCCTAGAGACATCAGGATCTTTTACGACACGGGACCCACGGCTTAAAGTCCCTCCTGGAGGACTTGTTCCCTGAATTTTTCCGCCCTTAAAAATTTCACGACCTCCGCCAGGTTTGAACCCGCGTATCTTGAGTCATGAGGTGGGAACGTTACCCCTAGACTACGGAGGCCGCTAACAGTTCACCGCTGCACACGCACTAGGATTCTCGGTTTCCGCCAGTCGACTCCTGGCAACGGATCCCAACACAAAAACTATCATTTAAAATCACTGTGAAGTCTTCTTGCCGTTTCTTGTTCAATCAGCCCGGAACCTCGAACTCAACTAAAAACTTCTCCTCGACTGTCTTCTCGGTTATTCTGGAACCTCTTACAATTCTTCGGCACGCATTTTTACTGGTCACACGGATTTCGCTGTTGCCCGGCATTCAGCCACCAACATTGGTCTACCGAGCAAAAACTATTTCGTTTCCAAGGAGACGTAGCTATAACCTCCGGGTTATAACATCTTGTCTCAGACCACAAAGAAAACACAGTTCGTCTATTGCTTTGTATTCATATGTTGCGGGAGTTACCTAGCAACGGCCGCTGTTTACAGAGTCACCTCTTAGCAACGGGTCTATATGCCATTCTTCCTCTAGGAAATATTTACTCTTTTGTATATCATGTTATAGGTTCATTATAATGATTGAATTTTTAAGCAGGAATTAAAAATCAAATTCAGAAATTAAATTTAGGCGTGCTATTAAAAAATGAGCATTAGAATTCGAATTGATCTACAAGCCGCACACCCCAATAATTGCACGTCAGTGCGCAGCTGTGGATACTGTACAAACTGACAAGAGTATAAAGGAACTGTCATAATATAATTGGTTGTTTTCCATTGCGTCCTTGGTAGAAAACAGTAAACTAACAGGAATGTAACATTTTTATATACCGACCATTGACGCCTCAGGGCAGTTTCACTGACATTTGCGGCTCGTCTGCCAGACAATCCCCCCCCCTTCTCTCTATTTTCCTCTTCATGGTTTACAATAAATTGCGCAAATAACTAAATAATATTATTCTCATCTTCTGACTAGCAAACAACCACGGGAATCTATTCATGTCTGATGCCTCGTAGCAGTTTTAATGACAATTGCAGCTAGCTTAAAATAAATTCTCGCTGTCTCATTTCATATACAAATTGTGACATGCCTGCTGAAAGCCAGAACAGTGAAGCCAGCACAGACAGCCGCTGTTAGGGAACGGATCAGCAAATACACCCGTTGCTCAGCAGTCGTCACGTGAGGGCCGAAACAGACACGCACGCAACAATAGAAGATCTGCTGCAAACGGTGTTTTCTGTGCAGTCCGTGCCGAGACTATATAACGAGGACCAGCGTAACCCCCCATAACCATTCATTGATGGCTTATGCTTGCCTCGAGTGGGAATTATCGGCAGATACCCATTTCTTAAAATTGTAGAGCATACAAAACAAAGCTCTCCGGACCTCTGGAAATTTTCCAAGGTGCACACCGGTCCGCGATTTGCACACGGCTTGCAACCTTCCCTATGTATGCGATTATATAACAAAATTGTGCAGGCGAGAGCAGAAGTCATATAAAATCACGAATGAACATGTTCACGGTATAGGACAAGGTGAAGCCAGACATAGAAAATATAAGGGGCTTAAATTTAGCGGTGGTCAAGCTTAGGACCGTTCAAAGTGACGAAGCTGCCGTTGTAGCACAAGATACGTAAGATAGGGATGATCTGCTTTGCAAAGCCTGTACTGACAGATAACCTGTATGCAGTATAAAAGACGGAGGAGCATAAAAGAGAGTAGCAGTAAATAGAAACCTATACAGAGAAAGTGATAAAACAACATTCATGAAGCGAATTCCTTCTTGAGAAACCAAGAGTTGATCAGTCATATGAGAAATTCCCAGCATTTCATATAACCCGAAAGTTCATTGCCTTGAAGATCACTATTTTCTGGGATATAAAGCCGTTTATTCCGTTGAAAGTCCGCCGACGTTTCGGAGAAATATGTCGCCTTCATCTTAAGGATCGAAGAATAAGCCAAAAAAAGGAACCAGCGTGAAATCAGGTGGCTAGCAGAACTCAGCCTATTCTTCGACCCTCAAGATGGAGCCGATATGTTCCTCCAAAACGTCGGTTGACTTTCAACGGACTACACGGAGTTATACCTGTATTACTCTTCATAACCACCGTTGTGAGAATCTCAAATCCTATTTATTCCTGTTACTTGTTAGCTGTCTCACATGTAACTTGCTTCTTAAAACATTTAAAACAACAGTGTTTGATCGGCTCAGTAACAACCATCTCTCTAAAATGTTTCAACCAATTTTTTAGTTTTTAACCAAAAACTGCTCACTTCTAAATTTTAAATGGACCCCGGGTAATTAAATCCGATCTCACTCTTGCCTTGCCTAATTATGAGCTGGTATAAATCCAGTCAGGGCATTAAATTATGAAATGAATCCAATTTCTGTAATGTAACAATTACACTTTTGCAGATACTATGAAAACTGTAACAGCTGTTACAAGATACTCATATTGTTTGTATGCGACATTATTTATAAGTGAGACCCACTTCGTTACGCTGACCACGTGACATCTATCCGCAAAAGTTGGCAATAACTTCGCCGACAAGCGGTAGTCGCTCGGTCAGTATATTCCGCTTGCGGACTACAGGCTAAGGAGTTTGTTTGTTTTTTATTTCATATCCACTGTGCAAGTTGCTTTCCGTTCGAGATCCGCAAGAATAGTCCGCAAACCTACACAAACTGTCTCCTTCAGTCCGCAAGCGAACTATATCGACGGAGCGTCCGCCGCTTGTCGGCGAAGTTAGTACCAACTTTTGCGGACAGAGGGTGTCGGGTGGTCAGCGCAACGGATACCCACGGCCGTTAATCTCGATTTTTCTAGACCGGAGCCGCTATTTCCTTGAAATAGCTCCTCAGTTATCCTCAGGAGTCTGAGTGGCCCCGTTCCAGACACACTACTTCTCAGAAAATCCGGTGACGCCGGGAATTGAACCCGGGACCTCTGAATCTGTAGGCAGGAACTCTGACCACTAGACCACAGAGGCGGTCCGGAAACATACTAAGGAAAATATGTTTAAATGGGCCATAATTGTAACTAACCTAGTCACCATAATATTGACCACAGTGGTAGCGCGGTCGAACACTGGAATCGTGGGTTCCAATCCCAATCGAGATATGGATGTCTGTGTGCGTTTATTCTGTGTTTTTGTTGTTCTGCGTGTAGGTAGCGGCCTTGCGACTGGCTCATCCCCCATCAAGGAGTTCTACCGACTGTGTATAGATTAAGAAACCAAAAAAGCGGCCAAAGTCCACAAGGGCTGTAGAGCCATAGATATACAGAGTAACAGTGAATACAAATGTTTTCTTGTTAATGTCGGTGCGTGAATCTAACCCCTCACCTTCATTTAGTGCCGAGGTCAATAATAATGGAACTACCCTTCCATGCCCACACACGTCTTAATGGCATAATGTTTAATTAATTAAGCATAGGAACAACTTTACCTTGTTATATTTACTCGTCCATTAAAGAAAATATGAAGGGTAACTGATAAAGTTCAGAAAAATGTATAATGTACAGTAATTTAAAACTCATCACTCACTTCAGTTTCATAAAGGCCTGCCCTCCTGTATGTGTATCGCAAAGATATCAATAATTTGAATGTACACTCAAGCCCTCTTGCTTTCCGGTCGTAAATCTCAATTCATTACCATACTGTAACACGAGAGATCTATAGACTGTAGTTAAGTAAAGGCGGATTCTAAACCTACAGCCCGATACACAGCAACATAACGACACCAAATAAATTATACAGTACTAAAGTGCCTTACTTACGCACGTGTCTCCTGCAGAATTGTTATGGCTAGGAATTGCTCGGTGAACTATAGTTATATTTACACTCGTGTTTCTGTATTTATATACACAGCAGGAACTGACATCTTCAGTTTGAATTCACACACTATGGCCCTGGGGTCGACTCAGCCTCTGACAGAAATCAGTACCAGGAATCATCTTGAGGGTAAAGGGCTGACATCACCGCCATCTGTGAGCCGATTGTCTACAAAATGTGGGAGTCTCGATGTCTCACAATCCTACGGATCTCCACGACCTGTTAAGGGATAGCTTTACATTTTCCCACCTCGAGGTACTGAACATAACCATGAATAACTTCAATGAAAGTAGCCGGAATCCGGGTATAGAAACGAAGAGGGGAAACCCCGAATGAAAAGCACGAGTTTAACTTAACTACATGAAATCGAGTCCTGCTTGAGAAGACAACATTCGCTCAGCTACTCAAGATTTCATGTAAACCGAATGTTAATTGTCGTGTTCACAAGAACCCACCGTTTGTCCCTATCCTGAGTCAGATGAATCCAGTCCATAACACTCCATCATATTCCTCTAATATCCAACTCAATATTGTAACGAGGATGGTCATCTACTGATAGATCTTCCTAGTGATCTCTTTCCTTTTCCGACCAAACTCTCTACATACTACTCTTGTTATGTTAATGTTACCTTAATGTTTGTTTTACGCTCTGTATCTGTAAAATGATTGTGGTAATAACAGATTGTGTACAAAAGTTTTCTTGAGGGTATAGCATTTAGATGATACAAATTTCCGACCTTGTGTTAGATTAATTTTCAGGCATTCATTTAATTTGATCCATTTTAGAATATTATTTTCTTATTCACAGTAAATATTATTCGTCGCTGCTATCCGTTCTTCTCATATTATCACTACAGCACGATTCAAAGTATCTCAAACAGTGTTAACACTTACACACTGCCGTAAAGATAAGAGTGAATTACTCTTGTGGCTGTGTATCGTTCGTTTGACGCCTTGGAGCAACTGCACTCTTTGTTCGCCGCTCGGTGCAGTCTTGTGCAGCACAGACAATACGAGTATCTCTGAGTATCCCCTGTATATCCTCTCAGAATGGAAATAGAATATGATTCTAAATTATTGTCGGTGTTTCTGTGGTCTATAATTTTCAAACAGGCAAAAATAAAATAAAACTGCTATGGATTATGAAAGTGTAACTCAAAAAGTTTTATTTATAGGATCAATGCTAAACAACTTCAATATTGGCGTTTTTCTTAGCATTTAAGGTTTGAAAATTATAGTCCACTGTAACCCTGATATTAATTTAGAATCATCGTGTATTACACAAACCTGTTTCGAAATGTGGTTGCTTACCGACAGCGTACTTTAATTTGCAGTCTGAACTGTACCCAGATGGAATCTTGACTTTGTCTCTACACAGAACTTACGCATTTCTAATAGGATTAATCGTCTCTTAACGTCCGACAGGACATAAGCAGGAAGTTTGTACAAACATGGCTACCTAATTTATACAATGTTGATTTTTTTTTTCCAATTCTAGTAATGCCCTTGTTCAGATTCAATTGAAATCGATTCCTGTGTTATTATCTCTTAGGCGTCTTTAGTTAGCAATTTAAATGAGAATTCCAGAAAAACTCTCCCCTCAACGGCTATATAATTCCAACACGTTTCGTCTCGGGGTACAAAGTTCGAGGTACTCAAAGTGGGTTAACAATGCAAAGAAATTTTGTTACATCTGCACTTGAAGTAAAACTAATTTCTCCTAAGAGAAAGGCCATGCATTATATCGTAAAAGAACTGTTTCTCAGAGGAATACTATGAATTCCATCGTAAAAGAACTCATTTGTCTGCAAGTGTGTCTTTGTCCATTAAAGCGAGAATACATGACTTATTTGCGGCGATCCAAACGGGAACAGACGGTGTAGACCGCGCCCACTCAGTTTCAGAGCACTTTCCTTTTCTAGAGGAGCTATTACAGTACTACAAGACGTCAAACTTTCGTTCCCAACGATGATACGTAAGGAAACTGTATCCCCGAAATTTCGTCAAATAATCTTCATTATAATACAGATGACTATCGTCATGCACAGGGGTTGTGTTCCTGAAGATCACCGCGCACATCTGAGATGTGTAAAACTGTAAACGCACTGAACGAACTCTGCTCTCGGAGGAGGAGGAGTAGGAAACACGATTAAGTCAAAATGGTGGAGACGTGTCGGTGAAAATGCGCGCGCATCCCACTAGACAAGCGCTGCAGCTTCTACCGTGCCCTCGGATAGGAAACTGATGCCCCTATGGCATTAGAATAAAACCGTGGATTTGGGAAAACGCTGATATGGAAACCACGTATAAGAGAGTCGCCTGTATGTGTTTATCATTCGCTGACACGTTTATACTGATCTGGAGTGTGTACTAAGTTCTGGAAAGACATTTCCAACCACTGTTTCTTACTATTGACCGCCTCTGTGGTCTAGTGGTCAGTTCCTGGCTACAGATCCAGAGGTTTGGGTTCGATTCCCGGCGCTACCAAACAGTGAGAGCAGGTGCAAGCAGTCTTTCTTCGCTTGCGGATTTCCTTATTTTTCCTTCTACCCTGAAGATGGAGGCAATACGTTCCTCCGAAACGTCGGTTAACACCACATCTACACGGCGCCACATCCAAGAAGACTGCTTTCTTCATAGTCACCGCCGTGAAAACCTCAAATCTTACATATTACGTAACTGTTATTAGATGTTAATTTATTTCAATGAACTGGTTTACACGCATAACAGAATTGTGACTGGAATAACAAACATGAAAACACTTTTTATTTTAACTTAGAAAAGTGACAGTGGATAACAAATTCATAAATTTATCATGTACTAAACAATTAACATTCGTTTTTATGATATTAACAATTACAGTTTCATATAAAATATTCAAAACATGATCAGTTCAATAATATGCGGAAATATCACATTTCCTCCATATATATATATATTTGAAAGGGATAAATTTCATGGATTGTTAGAGAGTACAAATACGTTTGTCATTACAACGAAACACAGAACAGATATAGGTCATATCTTACGGCACAGTGTAATGAAATTACAGCGTGCGATTCAAAATAAAACCGTGCAACACGTGCGATAGAAACAAGTCCATAATTCTACTCAATATTATATCATCGAACATATGGCATACACATGATTCACTTTAGCGTTCACCTACGTGCGTACCTTCATATAATTAAGGCTGAACAACAGTTGGTTGTTCCTTAGCTGAACACATGTCACTAACAGTTCTGAACTCGCGAGTCTGACACGAATTGTTTTCAATTCCGCTTACACACTGTTCTGTATCTGAATGCTCTGTTCATGTGTACATAATTACTTACTAGTTACTAACAGTTCGCACGTCTACAAGGACAGTATCAAGAACATGCGGTATTGTAATTGGTTGAGGCACTATGCTACAAGCTGGAAGGGCGTGGGTTCGATTCCTGATGAGTTCACTGATTTTTTTAATTGACATAATCCTTCCAGCCTCATTATGGCCCTGGGGTCGACTCAGCCTCTAACTGAAAGGAGTACCAGGAATCTTCCTGCGGGGTACAGGCGGCCGGCGCGTAAGGATGACAACCTCACCGCTATCTGTAAGCCGATTGTCTAGAAAATGTGGGAACCCGACGTCTCACAACCCTATGGACCTCCACAGCATGTTACAGAGAAAGCTTTACCTTTCACCAACAGTATATTTTCTACAGACTCTGTGCTTGCTACGTACAGGTCTAGCCACAGTTAAAATTCGAAAGGTGTTCTAGTCAATAAACGCATATGTCCACTCTGTTCACTCATCTAGTTTGTTTTACAGTGTATTCTTTTAAGATAGCACCGAAGTGGTTACCACTCCTGTCTTGTACTGTGGTGATTCCGGGTTCAAATCTCGGTTTCGACACCAGTTATCCTAAGATTTTCATGACTGCATTCAGTCTTTCCAAAAAAAGGCCAGGATAGTATCACTAACCAAGTCAAGACAAGTTCCTGTCTGTGTAACCTTTGATATTAACAGCGTTATTATGAGGCCACATACAGTTCTGAATAAAAAATAAAATCTAGGTAAAGTTAAGTGTCCCTTTGAACAGAGCATGCAACTTATACGAGTAACTTTGAATATACAATACCCCTCTATAAATTTCAAGGCATGACTAAGCGTAGTCGCTCTCAAGTTCAGAAATGCAATGTTAGTTTCAAACCTCTCTATCTATGGATCTACAGCCCTGGGCCATGGACGATTTTTCAATTTCTTAATCCTATACAGAGCCAGTACGACTCTTTGGGCGGGGAATCAGTCCGTCGCAAGGCCGCTACCTACCCACAGAACAACACAAATACAGAATAAACGCACACACGAACATCTATGTCGCGAGTGGGATTCGAACCCACCACCCCACCAGCGTTCTAGCGGATGAGGATAGTCATACCTTACGCCGCGCGACCACTGTGATCGGCAAGGCGTATGGGGGAGAGGATCCACCTTTTCTTGACCTCGGCAGTAGTTGGAAATGAGTGGTCAGCTTCAAGCCCCGGCCGTTTTCGCCAGTGGAAAAGCCCCCGGTACCCACTGAATATGAGGCTGGGTGGACTCCACAGGCGGTCTGAACGACGTAGAGAAGAGAATTTCTTTTTACCCTGCTGGGACTCGAACTCCACCCTTCGGTTGTCCAGTAACCAGTCGCTATACAGACTGCTCTATCCCGGCTCCGAAGACTGCTATCGCTAAACCAAAACTTTCGGTAACGCCCCATCATTCTATCTCTACGAAGCTCATATTTTTCATGATGACGATGATAATGATGATGAATAACTACCTAATCCGGAAAAGCTGTAGGGTGGCGAAGGGTGGAAGTACTTCGGCTGCTCTGAGAATTATAGCTAATGCGGATTGAAAGATCATAATGCACCTGGAGAGTACACCTGCCAACCACTCACAGACATCATCATATATAAGACAAGAGTAAGCCTCTCGCTTTGCATCATTTGATGCGGTACGGTAAAACGTGTAAATGGGTTTAGTGAGAGCCGCTCGTCCCATTGCGTCTCCGGCGCGTAGCGTGGCAACGGCGCGGTCTCACGCACCTCATTTCTCTCTCGGGATACAAAATCCATCTCTATGTGAGACAGCTACACCCTGTTCCGAATAACAATGGACTGAATATTACATAGCCGGAGCAAGCAGCGATGAAATACTGATGTCCTGTACGCTGGCCAAAAGGGATTTCAGCGTAACATATTTGTGAACGATAAAGGACATGTAATGTTATGTTATTTTAAAAAGTTATAATTTTGTTTCTTATTTTCTCACGTACGTAATGTAATATAATATTTGAATGGGGATAATATCGTTCTCGGAATTCTGAAGCATTTCTCATTACGAGAAAGTTTGTTTCTTTAACGCCGTCTGCGCCCCTTGCCAGCGACTGAATATTTTAACGGATTTTATTAATATTCTGTATTTAAGAATTTATATACCAAAGGCCGATGTGTGGCGAATATGAACATTCTAGCGTCAGAAATAAAAGTCCTTAAATTCGTCTTCTTCTTCTTCAGGCACTACAGTCCATGATGATCCTTGTCCTCTTTTACGATTGCTCTCCACTGGTCCCGATCCTGAGACTTTAGTCTCGAATTCCTAAGGCTCATTGTCTTCAAATCTTCTTCAACTGAACCCAGCCACCTGACAGCGGGTCTGTCTACTCGCTGAGTAACCTCTGGTCTATGCAGAGTTAACTTCCTGCAAGGGTTCCGTTCCTGCATTCTAAAAAGCCGTCGCAAACCTTTCCAGCATTCCGCTTGCTTCGCTTTCGCTATATCTGGCTCATTACATAAAGTTCATGGTTGTACCTTCATCTCCAGGGCCCGGAGTTTGATGACATGTCATCTTTTTCCCCTTGTATTCTATGCGATGCTCTTAAATACATAAATCTCGGATATGAGCTGCTGGTTACAGAAATGTAAATTTTATAGGTACTTTTTGTCATTTTTTGACATTCTTAGGTTTAAGGTTATTTTTTTCATTTGGGGGATAATTTCTGGTAAATTTTTGGACTTTTAAGGGTATTTCTTGTTATTTTTGGCCATTTTAGGGAATTTTTCTTCATATATTTCTGAAGTGTGAATAACATGGAAGCGAAATGTTCTTTCTTTTCTCCTTTAGGTAATTTTTCTGGATTTTTTCTGTCATTTTATAGGTCATTTTTTGAATATTTTCAGGTCATCAAAATCCGGGCCCTGCATATTACATTTTTGGGTCATATTTTAGGTCATTTTTCTGGATTCTTTCCATCATTTTTTAAATATTTTCAGGTCATCAAAATCTTGCCCTGTTGATCTCCATACGTTATTTCACTAAAATTCTTCTTAATGTCCTTATTTCAAAGATTCAGAGCATATTTTCAATTTTCCCTTGCAAGGAGTTATCTTTCACTTTGATAGGTTTTGTACTGGTAATTTTGTTTTTCGCCTTAAATATCGTGAACGTAATTCCTTTTTAGACCATAACAAGCTAGGGAAGCTAACTAATACTTATTTACTTAATCCGTTCCTCTTATACACCTTTACGGTGTCGAGTTTTTTCTTTTTATCATTTTACAGTCGGTAGGGCTCCTTGGACTAGTGATCAGCTCGTCGTAAGGCCTCTACTTAAACACAGGGCAACACAAACACAGACTGAACACATACACATACCAAACATCCATGCCTTGTGTGGGATTCGAACCCACGATTCTGACTTCCGAGCGAGCGATGACAGTACATGCCTTAGACCGCTCGGCTACCGTGACCGGAAGATAAATAATAAATGAAATTTTTCTCGAAAACAGTTCCAACGACTCTCATAAAATGTTACTATAATTTATGGAGATCATCCTTCCAAATAAAACTGTATAGTGGTACACCCAGGAGCATAACGGAACAACCTCTAGCAGCACCAACGCGAAACATCTATTTTCTCGAACACGACTTGGCCGATTTTGGTTAGATTCCAATTCCTCTCCAGGGGCAATGGACGCAGATAGTATTTAGTCTGAATTTAAACTCTCACCGTGATGGATTACAGATATTACACGTAAATTGTTACTTTTTTTATTGCTAGTGGGGTAGGACTTTGTTAATTTTTTTATTGCTAGTGGGGTAGGGCTAAGTCCCTTGTACTGCGACCACCTCTGGCCTACTGTACCAGCCCCAGATGATAGGTACACCAATCAGCACATTGACTCATAGATTGTACAGTGTGATTGTTAATGAAGGAGAGAAATAAAAATTAAGCCCAGGGATAAATTTACCTCTACATTAAAAGCATAAATAAACCTTGAAGCTAATATCCCTCTAAACATACGCACTCACACAGGCTGAAGTAAAGTGATGCCTGTTTTTTGCAACGTAAAATTTTGCTTTAAATTGAAATACTCGTGCACGAACAGTATCAAAAATTTATTAATGCATTAGGAAAACTGACGTATTAGGGATAATTTCCATGTGACAAGATGAATGAAATATTCGACCCAGTTTTCTGCAAATTTTCTCGTCAAATAAGATTCCTCGATGTGGAAGGCTTCAAAATACGCGAATAACGGTTCGACCACACAGAGCGCTAAGTACGCTATGTTCGCTATACGAACAGAAAAATATCTCCCTTTATTGCCAATGTGACTGGCCACACAGACTTCCGTATGCTACGTACGCTATGTTCCCTATGTTAGCTGCGTCGCAAAGTGTACGCAGTGTACACAGCGTACGCAGCGTACGTAGCGAACATAGCGTAGCGCTCTGTGTGGCCGAACCTTAAGAGTGAATTTTGTATTTGTATTCGTCACAGTGAAATAAGCTGCATATGTGGCATCTATCTGTATGCATGGTAAAACGTCAATGAAATATTCAACCCAGTTTTGTGGAACCACTCTCGTCAAATAAGTCTTCTCGATGGGAAGGGCTTTCAAATGCGCGAATAAATGTGAAGTTTATATTTGTGTACGTCGCAGTGAAATAACCTGCACATGTAGTGTCTATCTATATGCATGTAATGCAATGAGGTTCCTTATTACGTGTGTACGGTTTGTCCATCTCACACCGTAGCACGTTTCACGTACTTAGTTTTTATGCTAGTGGGGTGGGACTAAGTCCCTTGTACTGCGGCCACTTCTGGCCTATTGTACCAGCCCCAGATGATAGGTGAGGGTGATTGTGGAGCAATTGGTGGAATGAAGATTGGCAGGGGAAACCGAAGTACTCGGAGAGCCCCAGCGCCACTTTGTCCACCACAAATCCAACTTGGTCAGACCCGGGATCGAACCCGGGCCGCCGCTGTGGGAAGCCAGCGACTAACCGCTTGTGCTATGGCGCGGCCTACTTACTCAGTTGGCAGTTGTGTGTTCGAAACAGTGACATCCACAGAACAAACGTAACGTTCACAGCAATCTGTTCCCTTAATTTTCAATGGAGAAGAATTGATTTATATTTTGAAAACTGAGACAAGAGATTCCTCCGAAAGTACACTGCGTTACATTCTATAAAACGGTGATATCGAAAATTATATTTGCTTTCGGTATTCCTCATCATACACATGGCCGCTATCAGTTCTTTCTAGAGAAGACTTCGTTTTTGCCCCGCCCACTTCCTCACCCGTGTTCACAGTCCATAGTTATTCCAAATAAATTACGTATATATAGTATCTGCTTCGTGTGTTATCGTACAATTTCAGGCTGTCAACTCAATTCTATTTCCACGGCAAGTCGAGGGGTGAAGAGCCAAAACTAGGTCACTTCCAGCATCCAGAAGTTCCATTCCAACAACAATTGGGTTATTCTACGACCTCGCCACTTGCAGGACTATATTGCGTCGAGTGACAGGACGATTCATGACCAACGAATTCGATATATCGATGATACTGGTCGCGAGGTATGTCTTCGCCCACTGAGACAGCGGAATCGTGGGTTCGAATCCCACTGACGCATGGATTGTCTGTCTGCGTTTCTTCCCTGCTTGTAATGTCCTACCGATTGTCTATAACATCCGCAGATTAATTCTGACAGGAAACAGGCCAGAGAGCATAATACAAAAGATAGAAGAATAAGAAGAAAATATCTGGAAGAAAACTGTAGTGGCCTAGTAGATGCACTGATATTTTCCTGGTGGGGCTGAGTAAAACCATGAAAAAGATCAAACATCTGTCATGGCCGAGATTCGAATCGAGTACTACCCAAATATGAACCTAAAGGACTACAGGTAGAGCAACGCGTTTAATGCCAGCAATAAATCAAAACACAGATACGAGTATTCCGGGAACATGGGGTGTAAGGTGTTTAGGACGGCTTCTCAGTCCGAGGCTGGGGACAGTTATCTAATATAAAGAACGTGTCTTCAGACCTGTTACGTTTAATTACAGAAAAAAAGATAAACTGTTATAAATTAAGACAGTCATTCTATCCTATCATGGCTTTACGGCCCTTTCTTGGGCCTTCGCTGCTTTTTCTTTTAGTTTCTCAATCTATATATAGTCGGTATGACTCCTTGGACGGGGGATCAGCCAATTGCAAGGCCGCTACCTACACACAGAACAATACAAACACAGAATAAACGCACACAGACATTCATGCCTTGAGTGGGAATCGAGCCAACGATCCCAATGTTAGAGCGAGCGAAGAAAGTTCATGTTTCAGACCACGTGACGACTGTGGTCGAGAGGACATTCATTACATGGCACTAAAACTTGTTAGTACAAACAGGAAATTTTTCAGTGTATACAATGTGCTAAAGGCAAAACCACCCGTTTTTATTTTTTTCAGCATATGGAACACGAAGTGCCTAATACGTGTATCCCTACTCTTCCCTTACTGTACTACTCCCATTTAAAGGGGAAAGATCCCTTAGCATGAACTCAGGTAATTTAAAAAATCATATGATTGGAATAAAATGCGTGAAATATGACGTAATAATAATTATAATTCCCCTTCTTCTTCTTCAGTTATAAGCACTGTGAAGACAAATCAAGTTTCGTGACTATTAAAATTCTTCCTTCCATATTTTCTTCGGCAACCTATGTCGCCTATTCCTGTGGGATTACAAGAGTGACTGCAAACTTGGACGTTCGGGGAGAATTCATTCCATGTGGTCTAAACATTTCCTTTCACAGTGTGTCATGTCTTCTCCCAAGTGGAATTGTTGCTTAGCAACGTATAAGCAAATGTCTGTCCTCTTGCAGAATGAAACAGAATGAAAATAACCCCACCTCCCCCAAGAGAAGTTAAGAGAAGATAATCAATTGACCTGATCCCACTTCACTCAGTTCACGGATTGTCGGGATAAGGGAAGGTGCCGCTAATTACAGATTTAGAGACTATTTTCAACCGTGTCTCTAAGCAACGTAGGGGATGTTTTGCAGATAAAAATACCTGAAAAGAATCTTAAATTACAAGCATCCGTTGTAAGACCTACATTCAGATTGGAATTAAATTTTAAATGGGTCGACATGGAAATCTGTGGGAAGAATTTCGTTCTGGTAAGTACAATTAAAGCCGGTCACGGTAGCCGAGCGGTCTAGGGCATGTACTGTCTTCGCTCTCTAGCTCGTGGGTTCGAATCCCACTCAGGGCATGGATGTTTAGTTTGTGTGTGTGCGTTTTTCTGTGTTTGTGTACATGTAGAGGCCTTGCGACGAGCTGATCACCCGCCTAAGGAGTCCTACCGAATGTGTAAGATCTAGAAAACCCGAAGTGAACGGAGAAGTTCATGGAGGTAGGCCTAGGCCCACTGGGGCTGTAGTGCCAAGGAATAAAAAACTACAGTTAAAATGTCATCATTATTTCACATGAATAACAAATCGACTTCGATTTCTCTAAAACGCCTCGTTGCATTAAACAGTACTTCTCAGTGTGATAGCTCTTTACAGTTAAATATTCGATATTTATTTCGAACAAATTTAACCATTAAAATTAGCATTCAACATTACGCTCCTTCTCTAAGGTCAAAGTTCATGGGATCGTTCTGTGTGCGTACGCGTGTACGGCCTTAACTTATTAACCAATTGGTCAATCTATATTAAACTTGGTATGAAAGTCATGCACCGAAGTGAACGGAGAAGTTCATGGAGGTAGACCTAGGCCCACTGGGGCTGTAGTGCCAAGGGGAAAAAAATGAAAGTCATGCAATTAGAAACGGATCCAATTTTCTACCATTTAATCTCCTGTAAATGGTAACAACAAAATTACAGATGAATGAACTTGAGATAAAAATAAGAGTAGGAACGCCTGCTCTGAGATCCTGAAATGATACATGCTAACAGAGTGTAAGAATGGCATCTGCATGAAACCTACTGTGGCGCATTTGCTCAAAGCAAGAACTGTGGGGGAAGAGAAGCTGACGTTGCTAGGTAATGACCCGTACACACGCAGCACAGGAACGCGTCACGTACGCTGTGACGTCCGGCAACAATAAAAGAGATGTTACAAGCGGTGTTCTCTGTGGGGCCGCGCCGAACTCGTTCCTATGTAACTGTGCAGTAAACACATCTCTGCAACAGTGAATCAACACGTAATAGACGAAGCGGTGTTTTCTGTTGATCCGACCCGAGGCTATATAACGAGGACCTCACACAGCTTTACCTATTTACCACCGCCGTAGCCCTGTGTGTCGTACGAGGAGACGAAAATCGAAACCCACTGACTGGAGGTATAACTGGGCCAACCTGTTCCTGGGGGATATAAATACTGGGCCCTGGTCCTCCAAGTCAGAGGTATCTTGAATCTGAGACAGTCAAATATGGTGATGAGTCCCGAGAGACTCAGACCTGAGAATAACTGCGCTGGTAATGCTCAGCATCAGCTATAAATGACAGACCATCTACTCGTCAGACATGGATCCCCACATCAACAAATCTGCAACAGTCTGACAGTAACAAAAATCTGGTTTGGGGCTCGAGATGGTTGACACCAAAACAGACTGGCCGAGTGTCCGTCGATGGCAACATAACTTTGACTTTGAAGCTAGTAAGTCGACAGTCGGAGTCGCAATCTGTGGTAAACAGTGTTGAGTTGCATTGTTAGATGCCGTTACCTAGCAACTACTAGTGAAAGAACGGAATACATCATGTTTATTATAGTTGCATTGATTCAGAGTGTGTAAATCAGAGAGATTTTTAGTTATTTTGTAGTCACGAATTATAAGCGATCGATAAATCCAATTGTCAATCAAGCCCCATGTATAGTCATTAACAACTGTCAATATGTTTGCAGCTAACGCCAAGTCCGGAGACTGTTATGTCCATTCACGGCCCCTGAATGAGCCCTGTGATAGTGACAGGGGGCCCACTAGATATGGAAATCCCTCGGAAGTTGTTTGGAAAATTCCAAATTGGAGTACACGACTTGACTCTTGTTTGTATAAGGCAACGAACCACCGGGCAGCATTATGACCCTGATTTATGAACCTGCATGTGGACAAGGCGTATGTGGGTGTAAGGGTGGGACTGCCGTTACTAAACATTCCGGACAAACAAGTGTCTAAAGCAGGGGCGTCCAAAGTTGTGTCCTTACGACATGAAAAACTCTTACAGCTCCAAAACTTGAATTTATTCTATTCTTCCTGTTGACTTCCTCCCTTTGTTAAGTCTGTCATCAACTATCGTTATTTTCGTGAAGAAAATGCACTTATAAGGGCTTCTTGAAACCGGTATTTCGTATTTTTTTTAATACTGGATGTTATTATTGAGTCTTGGGTATGGAGAGAGAAGCCCATAAGAGCTATCCCTGTAACAGGCCGTGGAGGCCCATAGGGTTGTGAGACGTCGAAGCTCCCACATTTTCTCTAGATAATCGGCTTACAGAGAGCGGTAAGTTTGTCAGCTTTAGGCGCCGGCCGCCCTTTGTCCCCCAGGAAGATACCTGGTATTCATTTCTGTTAGGGTCTAAGTCGACCCCAGGGCCACAGTGCGGCTTGAAGGATTATGTAAATTTAAAAAAATACCTCATCGGAACTCGAACCCGCGACCTTTCGGCTTGTAGCATAGTGCCTCGACCAGAGAGAAGCCCTTACTAAAGACAAAATCTTAAATTTAAATTACATGTTATATACTTTAAATTTTAAACTTTCACTCATGAAAGAATTTTTAATGAAATATTGTAATAACATCCGTAACCTGGGTCCATTAATGAAGCGAAGGGAACCGAACGCATTGTTCTGATTTAATGAAAATATTTATTGAAACATCATGATACTGACTGAAAGGTCGCTGTAGAACTATTATAACAGATAATAACGTAAAAGATAAAGTTCCCCTGTGCTTAGTTAATTAAGCGCCAAGCCATGACTATGCGGGAATGGAAATAGAGCTTCACCATTCTTGACCATGGAACTAGACCGAGATGAGTGATCGGTTTCACGGCCTAGACGCTTTACTCCCAGGGATGGATCACTCTGCATCCATCGGACAGAAGACTGGGTGGGCCCAAAAGTCGGTCTAGACGCTGTGGAGTACAGAAAAATCTTTCACCCCTGGCGAAAACCCTCAGCCATTCAGGCCATAGCCAGTCGCTATACCAACTTATCTATCCTGACACATAATACAAAATAATACGTCAAGTTATAGAAGAATTCGTAGTTTCATGATAGTTCATTGCTGATGTTGATCCTGTTTTGTGGTGACGACACCAAGTGGAAGTGGTTTGAGTTTTTCCGACCTTTCGGAGATCTGTGATATCTTATTTCCATGGTGACAAAATTAGAGAATTCTCATCAAATAATTTTTTTTTCTCGTTTGGCGCTAGAGCCCAAATTTTGGCCTTGGCCTACCTTCATGAAACTCTCCGTTTAACTTCGGTTTACTAGATCTTAGACATTCGGTAGGACACCTTGGGCGGGTAATCAGATCGTCGCAAGGCCTCTACATGTACACAAACACAGAAAAACGTACACACACAAACACGAACAGTGAACAACCATGCCCTAAGCGGGATTCGAACCCACGATGTCGGTTTCCGAGCGAGCGAAGACAGTGCATGCCTCTGATCGCTCGGAAACCGTGAACGGCCATCAGATAAATTAGTCATTCCATAATGTGTAATCAAAATAATATTCTGGCCATGTAGGGAAATACATTAAATTACAACCTGTATTTTTTCTAAAGATCCTTCCACAGGTCAACCTGAAGAACTTTTTGCCGTACGGATATTACAAATATTTATTAGTGACTGCTTTAGATTTGTAAGATTTGAGGCTTTCACGGCGGTGACTATGAAGAAAGCAGTCTTCTGGGATTTGGCGCCGTGTATATGTGGTGTTAACCGACGTTTCGGAGGAACGTATCGCCCCCATCTTCAGGGTTGAAGAAAAAGTATAGGTAAATCTGCAAGCGACAACACCGTGAGACACCGTGTCTCACGGTGTTGTCGCTTGCAGATTTACCTATACTTTTTCTTCAACCCTGAAGATGGGGGCGATACGTTCCTCCGAAACGTCGGTTAACACCACATATACACGGCGCCAAATCCCAGAAGACTGCTTTAGATTTGTTACATTTCATTTTCTCGCGTAATACAGAACTGCAAATCAGGTTAGGCGTAACTTTTAAATGTGGCCGATAAATTGATAACTATTCTATTTGTACTTGATCAAAATACGTTCACTTAGCCCTGAAGATGGAGGTAGCATACTTTAACTCTACAATATTACAACCCAAAAGACTACAACCTGTTGCTGGATAAAACAATGTTCACTTCAACCTTGAGGACTGAAGCAGAATGTTGATCTGAATGTCAGCCTACAAGACTCAACTGTGTCACAACCCAGAACATCACAGTCTAAACATCCATACACTTACTTACCTACAGCCGCACTGTCCACTCATAACATAAATCAATTCATAAAACAAACTTAGTACATAAATACGTGCTACTATTACACCGAGCATGTTTGTGTAGCAGTAAAGCTCTAGACTTTCTTGATATACGTTCCAAGTTCGAATCCCGGCTACGATATAGGCTATCCTGAATGAGGTCGTTCGTGGTTTTCCTCAATCTCTCCTGGAAGTGCCTTGATTACGTCACGACCGCTACCTATCAAATCCTTTCCAATCCACCATCCATCAACTCGACCCAACATGATCTAGACACTGTGAGCGGGACAAAATAAACTACCGCATACATTACATACATACATATACATATATACAAGAACGGGAGGCTCTACTGAACTCACGTTTGACCCATAAAAACGCAAGCACCCCTGCAAGGCCGACCCGCCTATCAACAGTAGCAGAGAAGTTGCTGCCTGGTAAGGCGAAGTAACCCATCGCTGCGAACAGCTGTGCTTACAAAGAGTTCTATCTTCTGAGCAGCTCTGCTATCCACCTGCTGTCACGCTGGTTTATTGATCGGCTTATTCTTCGAGCCTGAAGATGGAGGCCATATATCCTTACGAAACGTCGGCTGAATTTCAATAGGCTACACAGAGTTATATCCCAGATGAAAGAACTCTTCAACCCATCCGTGGTTTTTCGCCCTCAACAGAATGGTATGGATTGGATTGATCTGACTCAGGAAAGGGACCAGTGGAGGGCGTAATGAACGTTCGGGTTCCATAAAATGCTGGGAAGTTCTTGAGTAGCTTCACAATTGGTCTCAGCTCCATGAGTGATGATGATGATGACAGAAAAACTAAATTGTTGGAAATCTTTTCCTTTCGAGTCAGTAAACATATAGTGATGAGCATACAACAGAGATATCACATTTTTCATTTATGGATTCGTCTGTTACTGGACTGGACTACATTTCCTTCCATGTAAACATGTCATACAACCAACACAGTTTCTTGGTTCTGTAATCCAAGTTCTCTTCGTTCAGCGGTGTGACGAAGTGCTTAACCCATTGCCTCTTTGTAGCAGGAAATAATGTCTTTAAGAATCAGTTTGTAGCTCACGGAAATAGTCCAGGGATTTACAGTCGCTTCAGTGCCATGGTTATACCCACCCATTTGTTTCATTTCATCATCATTTGTGTTAATGACGGGGTCTAATGCAGACACGTGGAGTGCATGAGAACTTTCTAGAGACAAACTGTTACTCCAGTGGAGTGTATCAATTATAAAACTCTTAATAAAATACCATTAAGTAAAGTAAGTAAAATTAAAGCTATCCCTGTAACAGGCCGTTGAGGCCCATAGGGCTTTGAGACGTTGAGGGTCCCACATTATCTAGACAACTGGCTCAAAGATGGCGGTGAAGATGTCAGCCTTACGCGCCGCCCGGCCTTTCCCCCAAGAATATTCCTGGTACTCATTTCTGTTAGAGGCTGAGTCGATCCCAGGGCCATAGTGCGGCTGGAAGGATTAGGTCAATGATAAAATCCATCTCATCGGAATTCGATCCCGCGACCTTCAGACTTGTAGAATAGTGTCTCAACCAACTACGCTACCGCGTGCCCCCAATAAAATACCATTATCATTACTTACATGGTACATATGTCGTGCTGGATGGTGAAGTTCTGTCGTTGTCAGAGTCACGGTTACTTTACGGGTGGCGGTTGGCCGTCAAATCAGTTTGTCTTGGCGACAAGCCCCTTGAGACCCACAAGGAGGATTTTTATAGTCCTGTCTTGTACACGCACAACAGTGCAATAAAAGGCATCGGACCGCAATACTGACACTGCGATGGAAGGGAGGCGGCCTTTTCCTTCCTTCCTTTCCTTCCGTGGGTTATTTAACATTTTAAAGCCCAATAGTTACTGTACGAAAAGGTAAAGCTGCCCCTGTGCTTAACTAAGCACTACGCCATAAAGGCGTCGAAGTATAGGTCCACGTTTTCTTTACCTCGGCACTAGATTGAGGTGAGTGATCAGCTTCACGCCCCTGCCGCTTTACCTCCGGCGAAAGAGCTCCCGGTATCGTTGGATAAGAGGCTGGGTGAGCCCCAGAGCCCGTCCAGATGAAGTGGAGAATATTCTTGACCCTACCGGAACTGGAACTCCAGGTATCCCGGCTCCAGTTGCTGCAGGTACAACCTGCTTTAACTCCCCGTTCTTCTAACAGAGTGTATCTGTGTCTCGTGTGGTTCTACAGTAAACAGCGACTGTTCCGCTAAACAACATTAACCGTTTGGTCTTTGTAGTGGAGATGTAATGTGTTTCTTCTTACGTAAAAACTGAATTTTTATGTAATATTTAATAGAATTTGGGTCTTTAAAATTTTAACAACGCTCTTTCAGTATTAAATCTCTCTGACGTTGGGTGTTAGGAATACATATAAATTAGAAATAATTTGGAAGGAAAAGGTCATGGCCTAATAGAGGTACTAAAACGGCAGATACCTAGAACCACTGAATAAAATCACGAAGTACCTCAGTAAGTATAGACGGTGTTCCGATCGGGATTCGAACAGAGTATCTCCAAAATACAAGACTACTAGAACGTTACCTCTAGGTGTCTGTCAATAGTTACCCACAGGTCAGAGATCTATGCCCCACACCGATTTGTGTGACCAACACTTCTTCCTTTCAAAGCGATAGAGAAGTGGAATTTCGTCCTTTGTCTCTCCGAGTTCATTGTATTCCGCAGAGGCTCAGCCAGATTGCCAACCGGACAGGAGCGACTGGTGCAGATGAGTTGCTAAGCCAGCAGAGAGAATACCTTCTGGCACCCACGTGCCGTTGTCTGCAGTATCACAAGCGGCCCATTCCCAGAAATGCCAAAGTGCCGAGTGGTCCATATGACTGTACGCGTCCTGTATGATATTGTCATGCGTTTGGGGTGACTTACAGACGTGGGATTTCGGATTGGATGATTGGATTTATTAACACCTTATATATATTCACACACTTCGGGACTGCAGACAATACAGCGCTACCACTCTTCTACACAATTTCCTCTTCACCGCTGCACACGCATTAGGGTTCTCAGTATTCATTAGTTGTATCCTGGCAACGGATTTATAACCGTCTCGCTGTAACTTCAACTCGCACATGAAGTCTTCTTATCACGTATTAATTCCTTTCTTGCCATTTCACCACAATCACCTTCGACTGCCATCTCTAAAACAAGACCAAATTCAAATTCTAGTTGCGTGAGATCCTCGTTATATAGCCTCGAGGCAGACCCCAGGGAAAACACCGTCTTCTATTGTTAAAGAGCGTGTTTAGAGCTCCGCTGCCTAGCAACAAACACCCTACTGTTGCGTACTGTGTTGCGGGAATGTGTTTACCGACCCGTTGCCTAGCAATGGATATAAACATTACAATGAGTGAAATATGTTTTCAACGTAAGCACCAGAAGAGAGAAGGGGCTAGATTTCTCAATGATATACGCAACACTCGGTGAATACGTAAAGTTTTCGCTTACTGCTCTACTTTCTGTAGGGCGACGTACATTTAGCCCTACAATGGATAGAGATCAATGTGGAGGAAAGCATAATTTGAGAGACGCTGTATTCTTCTAAAAGCTCAGCCCACAGGTACATAACGCACGGAGCCATCTGTGTATGTAGCTGTATTGTCTTGTGAGTCACGAAGCATTTCCTGGAAGAGTTGCTGAAACATGTGGGCATATCCGATCCAAGTCTACAAAATAAGTGGCCTAATTTTATTGTCACGACTTAGGGACGTGACTATAGATGGGATATGGATTTTTTTTCCTTGGCACTATAGCCCCAGTGGGCCTAGGCCTACCTCCATGAACTTCTCCGTTCACTTCGGTTTTTCTAGATCTTACACATTCGGTAGGACTCCTTGGGCGGGTGATCAGCTCGTCGCAAGGCCTCTACCTGTAGACAAACACAGAAAAACGAACACACACAAACTAAACATCAATGTCCTGAGTAGGATTCGAACCCACGATCGCGGTTTCCAAGCAAGCGAAGACAGTACATGCCTTAGACCGCTCGGCTACCGTGACCGGCGGGGATATGGATTGGTGATTTGGATTTACTGACCACATGTGTATACCACTCGGAACTACATTTTACAGATCACTGACACACTGTCTACTCTCCTCAGTCCATTACACTCTCCACTAGCCGTTTCCTGGCAACAGATTTAACGCAGTGGTGATTCTTCAGTTTCCGTGGTCACTCCGTTGCCCGCTGATTAACACTCCACACCTGAACTCACAGCGCCATCTTCTCAGCCTCCCTTGCAGAGCCCAACTCGCGACTAACTGCTCACTTGGAGCTCTGGAACTCGACTGTCGATCCTCAACTGAACTATTCTTTATAACCACTTGGCATGGACCGAATAGCAAACACCGTTTCCAACAATACTCCCATTGCTGTAGGCGTATTTACCGATCCGTTGCTTAGAAACAGGTTGCATAACCCCATTGTTCTACTGTTACGCGAGTATATGTTGCGAGTGTTATCTAGCAACGGCCGCTGTTTACAGAGTCGCTGCTTAGCAACGGGTCTATAAGCCACATTATCTTAAGTTGGGATTCATTAATTCTGAGACAGAAATGAATAATTACTAATCAGACGGCAAAGAAGGCGATGGGATGACTGAATGTTCTAATAAAAACCTACTTTGAATTAGATGAGTTCTTCTGTTAGGAACATTCCTCAAGTCTAATTTGAGGGGCAAGTCCTCTAAGTGTTCAAGGTAGAATAGGCCCAGGTTGTACTTGGATGATTTTTGGGCGTGCTATATCGAAGACTCTGAAGATTTCTGATATGCCAAAGCCAGCAGAAAGCCTGATGTACGCGTTTACAGCACTCGTGTGACTTACTGTGGGTTTATACATATTTCCGTGTGCAGGATGTATGGTACACCATCTAACTT
Organism: Cryptotermes secundus; assembly: GCF_002891405.2. Classification (NCBI taxonomy): domain Eukaryota; kingdom Metazoa; phylum Arthropoda; class Insecta; order Blattodea; family Kalotermitidae; genus Cryptotermes; species Cryptotermes secundus. The sequence continues at coordinate 1,228,326 of NW_019740654.1, read as the reverse complement.
TGTTGTAAACTTACACAGAAGAATATTTCTTTGGACAGCCATAAACTACAAAGACAAACGCGTTAATGCTGTTTACAGAAATCTGCTTATTCTGAAAATAGTATGCAGCTCGTAAAAACATGATCTGTGTACAAAATGCAGTTTTTATTATTAAAGCAGGTGGTATATGGTAGTTATGCCGGTCACGGTAGCCGAGCGGTCTAAGGCATGCACTGTCTTCGCTCGCTCGGAAGCCGGGATCGTGGGTTCGAATCCCACTCAGGGCATGGATGTTTGTGTGCGTTTTTCTGTCTTTGTGTACAGGTAGAGGCCTTGCGACGAGCTGATCACTCGCCCAAGGAGTCCTACCGAATGTGTAAGATCTAGAAGAACCGAAGTGAACGGAGTTCATGGAGGTAGGCCTAGGCCCACTGGGGCTGTAGTACCAAGGTAAAAAAAAATATGGTAGTTATAGTAACCACAGTACTTTAAGACTAAAACAGACTGAGGTCTCTCTGTGTGGTCGTTATCACTTCCGTGCTTGTTACGGAGATCCACGGATCGAATCTGACAGGAGTTACACATGAAGAAAGCCGTCTTCTAGGATGTGGCACCGTGTAAAAAAGAAAATCCGATATTAGTGTGTCAGCACCTCACGCTGGTTCCTCGCTCGCGGATTTTCTTTTTTCTTCTACCCTGAAGATTGAGGCGATACGCTGCTCCGAAACTTCAGTTAACACAATATATACATGGCGCCAAATCCCAGAAGACGGCTTTTTTCATAGTCACCGCCGTGAAAACCTCAAATCTTACAGAAGTTATACATATTTCCGTCAACTGTTTTCAGAACTTCATAAGAGCAATATAAACACACGCTCGCGGGAACACTGTGACCTTACAAACCTATCCCTCCTTAGAAGCGAAAGGACGTTAATAATTGCAATGAAGCTAAGGTACACACGCTCAACACGTCTATTACCTAATCTGTAATAAATTTTCTGTACGGTAGTTCATCAACTTGACACCAATTATTATGTTGTATTTCTAATTCAGTAGATAGTACAGCAATTTCCGCTTTCGCAGCACACACTCTTAATTAAGATGTTGCTGAATAAAGGGTGATCCAGTTTAAGGGCCCACGCGGATGATTCTAGGTGCGTGTACATACGACAAATCACAGTTATAGTAGATCATTTGCAATTAATCGAGAGATGATCAGTAGTTATGGACCCTGAAGTTTTACTTCCGACATAAAATAAGCTCAGAATTATTCCATGCTTCCTACTCTAAGCTGACCACTCACCTCAAACTAGTGCCGACGTCAAGAAAACGTGGATCTATACATCCACTGCCACATACGTCTCCATGGTGTAGTGCTTAATTAGCTAAGCAAAGAGAAAACTTTACCTTTATCTATGTTAAGTCTTACAGACTCTTTTAGTTTACTTATTTAGAGAGGGTGGGCTTCCCCATGCACCGCGACCAGTTTGATCTATTGTGCTTCCCTCTATGATATTCTACCAGTCTCTTTACCCTACCGATAAATGGTGCGTACCATCAGTCCCGCCGAGCAAGCGAGTTCGGCCACTTGCTTAGCGGTGTCTATAATGCTTCCCCCATCTATCAGAGGCCTTAGAGACTATTGTCGGGCGGGTAACGTCCTGAAATTTGGCTCAGTGACCTCCTTTGAAGATATGAGGTTCTTTTACGTGCCGTAAAGCTACAACACGGGACCCACGGCTTAAAGTCCGTCCCGGAGGACTTGTTCCCTGAATTTTTCCGCCCTTAAAAATTCGACGACCTCCGCCGGGTATTTGAACCCGCGTACTACGAGTCATGAGGTGGGAACGTTACCTCTAGACTACGGAGGCCGCTATGCTTGGATATAACTATATGATATAATTCTTGTGCAACAGACGAGTTCCTTCAGAACATTTCACGGCCTCCTGGAAAATCGATACCCGTAATTTGAGACACCATAAGCTAACCGTTTGCCACGCCATTTTAAATACAATATGCCCTGAAACTATCGGACCAGTTAATTCAAATGCCTTCGATCTAATTTGTTTACAGTAAAATTGAATTTTAACTGAACTATATCAGGATTGGTCTGCCGCATTTAGATCATTCATATTAAATAATTTTTTGTTGAAAATCTCCCTCCATATGCATGAACTTTGAACTTTGTTTCATGCTAATAATTTCCCATTGGATTTCACAGTTTGTTTCTATTATGACACGTACATTCCAGTGAGTCTATGTCAACGCAATACGGCATCAGACTCTAACGCGTAGTCTATCATGCTCAATAACAGAAGGCTTTAAGCATGATATAAACGTATATGCATAATTCTATTAGTTCCATAACTGCCTCACTTGCTGCAGAAAGTATGTGAAGCGATGACAGGAACGGTTTCAACTGGTTCGATTCCGATGGACCATGTTCTATAAACATTTATAAACTACAAAAAGAAGTACCCGTACTTCTGCCTGAATTTTACCTCCCTTTGTCACTATCATAAAATACAGTTAGCAGCTAAAACTTTAAGGAAGGAACTATAAGTATTCCAATGTAATTAAAATAAAACCTTGTGGGTAAAGTCGCAGTGGGGTGGATTTATTTCTAGTACTTCAATTTCCTCTGCCAATTCTCGTCCCCAAAACTGCTCCATATTCATATTATATTTCAGTATCCAGTTGCATTGATGTATCACTCTTTCCCGTCTCTAATTCAACATGAAACTGTTCACAGTCTCTCCTTTATTTTAGAAACCCGTGGCCTGTAGTCCGCAAGCGAACCATACCGACTGAGCGACCGCCGCTTGTCGGTGAAGTGTCGCATGGTCGCGCAACGAATTACCACGGCCGTTAATCTCGGTTTTCCAGACCAGAGCCGCTATTTCCTTAAAATAACTCCTCAATTATCCTCACGTTGTTGAGTGGACCCAGTACTTCTCAGAAAATATGGTAAACGCCGGGAACTGAACCCGGATCTCTGGATCTGTAGGCAGGAACTCTGACCACTAGACCACAGAGGCGTTCCATCCTTTATTTTAAAATTCCATTACAATCGTATTTAATACAAGAGAGGACAACACCATACGCTGGTGCAGAGAACGGTGCACAAGCAAGGGGCGAAACATATATAGAGTGCACTATCCAGGCCTTAAAGGTTACGTATATATTTTTTTCAATGGCTCTTCCAGCCCATTCAGGCCCATGGCCTCTTATTCAGTTCCGTAATCATTTTTCACAGACGGTAGGGCTCCTTGGACTGTGATCAGGACAACACAAACACAGAATAAACAAATACACTCACCAAATATGCCCTGAGTAGGATTCGAAGCCACAATCCCAGCATCCGAGCAGGCGAAGACAGCACGTGCCTTAGTCAGCGCGACTATTATGACCGGCTACGTATATATAATATATAATGCATAATGTTGGAATATAAAGGGCATATCATGATGTTTCAGCTAATGACAGGAATAATATTTCTATGATTAACTCATTAAATATATAACAAATACAAAAATTGTTCAAATAAGAGTTATAAATTGCAAAGAGTTTCGTATTTTGATGTCAGTTCCTTCGCATTTCGCATAGTGGGGGGGGTGCAATCCAGTTGGGTCCACTCGGCATGGCGGCCACTGATTCGCCTATTGTACCTGTCCCGGGTGATCATCATGATGGAGAATTTGGTGGAATGAAGATTGGCAGGGGAACCCGAAGTACTCGGAGAAAACCTAAGCCAGAGCCACTTTGTCCACCACAAATCCCACTTGACCAGATCCGAGCTTGAACCCGGACCGCCGCGGTTGGAAGCCAGTGACTAAATGCTTGGGCTACGGAGCGACCTATGTATGTTCCTTACTATAGGATTAAGTCTTTTCGTAAGCTTTTCAGAATTCGAATTAAGCGTGTGGAATTGCTCTTTTTTTCCATTGTGTACTTGCAGGTGGTAGTGTTCTCATACCAGGAAGTGGGGCCAGATGTTTATGACTGCTGGGCGACCTTCATCAAGCCCTGGGGTGAGCGAGCGTATGTCACTTGGTAAGTAGACGATCATGGAAAACACCATCTTACTTCTGCACATACTACTTAACACAGATTATTGGGACACATTTTTTGTTCTCATTTTTAATTCATTTCTTTTTAATTTTCCACATAACTGATCGCCAAGGAATTTTAAATCCAAATATTGTTGTCTTTTTACAAATTAAATCACTCATGGAGCTGAGCCCTTCTGGAGGAGCTACCAATTCTGCAGCTACTCTAGAATTTCCCAGCATTTTATGGAATCCGAAGGTTCATTACTGTGTTCACAAGAGCCCTCCACCGGTCCCTATCCTGAGCCAGATCAATCCAATCAATATTATCCCATCCTATCTCTCTAAGATCCATTTATTATTGTCCACCCACCTACGCCTTGGTCTTCCCAGCGGTCTCTTTCCTTCTGGCTTTCCCACCAATATCATACACGCATTCCTCGTCTCCTCCATTCGTGCTACATGCCCTGCCCACCTCATCCTCCTTTACTTGATCATTCTAATTATACTTGGAAAAGATTACAAGTTATGGAGCTCCACATTATGCAGTTTTCTGCAACCTGCTGTCACTTCATCTCTCTTCGGTCAAAATATTCTCCTCAACACCCTGTTCTCAAACACCCTCAGTCTATGTTCCTCCCTTAATGTCAGAGACCAAGTTTCACACCCATACAGTGTCTTGTTATAGATGCAAAAATAATTCCCATTTTGAAATACGCGTTAGGTTCCTATGGTAGAAGTATTTCTAGTTATATAAAGGCAAAATTGTCCTGTACCTGAGTAATTAATCACCACGCCATGAACATGTTTGAGACAGTGAGGGTACACCTCTACCATTCTTGGCCTCGGCACTGGATGTACATGACTGATCACCTTCACGCCCTTGCCGCTTTAACCCCAGGGAAAGATTCCCTGGCATGCGCTGAATAGGAAACTACGTGGGCCTCAAAATCGGCCTGGAGGCTCTGAAAAGAAGGAAATCACCTTTCCAGGAATAGAACCCAGGCCGTCCAGCCCGATACTATCGATATCGAATGAGCTAACCCAGACAATTTTCTCATTATATACTTGTACTACGATAAAATTCATAATGCGTCAAAATATCCTGACTTCGAAAACTTATTTACTCTAAAATGAATTGTATTAAATGTAATTTTTGAAATTCTTACTGCGTGACTGTAATGATTTCTTTCTATGATATGCCGCCGTGCAGTATGGTAAATATTTACCGATTCTTCTAACCTAAAGATAGTTGATATTGTCACGTGACTCTCGATGGGGACTTAGACTCGATATTTTGGATTTATTGACCACTTACAGGTCGTAACAACAAATAACTATAACACTCCAAATATCGCTGTTAACTACAGAATACATAAAGGTTTCTCAGTATTCACTAGACGTTTCCTGGCAACGGATTTTAACACTGTCCGCTTATAACCTTACCGTCTGGCACACATCCCACGACGAAACTAAACAAAGTCAAAGTTATGTAAGTCTTGAGGTTTTCACGGCGATGACTATGAAGAAAGTCGTCTTCTGGGTTTAGGCACCGTGTATTCTTCGCTTTGGCCGACGTTTCGGAGGAACGTAGCGCCTCCATCTTCAGAGCAGTTGAATGGCTTGGAATGCAGAGAGCACTAGTTGTAGTCATAGGATGTGAAAGGCGCTGCTTATATACGAATTAGGCAGGAGGGTTGGTTAGGGAGAACGGACCAATGGGAGCAGTGGAGAGCGATTAAGACCATATATGGTGTTGTGCGCTAGGGGAGAGGGGGGGGGGAACGGCCAGTGAATCCAGGAAACTTGAGGTCAATAGCACTAGGAAGTCGCGGTAGACAAGAAGAACCGGTCGGTTTGGGACAGGCTACTGACGTCAATGACATGACGAAGAACTGGGGTGGCTTGTTGGATTTCTCTTGAGGGAAGAGATGAGAGGCTTCCATGACTTGTTGAGACTGAACCCTGTTTCCTTGTTCATGTTGTTCGGATGGAGCTCGATCTCAATGGCCTCCAGGATTATGCGATCTAGGTAACGGCTCTTACAGGTGAGTATGGCGGTTTTGTGAAACTGGATACGGTGGTCTAGCTCGATGCTGTGTTCAGCTACGGCTGACTTGTCCGGATGTTCTAATCGTATATGCCGTTGATGTTCTTTCAACCTGTTGTCCACAGAACGGCCCGTCTGGCCGATGTAGACCTTGCCGCACTCGCATGGAATTCTGTAAATTCCCGGTGTCCTCAGTCCCAGGTGATCCTTGACAGGCCGGAGGAAATTAGATATTTTCTTTGGGGGCAGGTCAAATGATTTGATGTTGTGTCGGGACAGCACTCTGCTGATCCTGTTGAATATAGTCAAAGTTACTTTACGACTTAACGCTAATCAGTTCGTAATGGCGTCAACCCCTTGAGACTCACGACCAGAGACTTTTTTTTTTCATCTGAACCCTTGCGGTCCTAATCCTTATGTAACATCCTCTCTGATTTGCCTCTTATTAATATGCATGGCCTTTTGTCAAGAGTACGTATCGCACATACAGCGTGTTATTTAAATTTCCTCCTTTTGCATTATTGAACTACGCTCTAAATTTGTCCCATTTATAAACCCTCAGCGCGGACCACGTAAAAAACACAGCTCTTCTACTGTTATAATTAAATCGTTGCTGCATAGACATGTTTACAGCGCCAGTGCTTAGAACGGTCAAGGCGTGAACCACAGAAAACGCAGCTTCCAACAATTCTTTTGTTGTTCCGTGCTGATTCGTTGCCTTGGGAAACTGTTTGTTTGCAATCGTTACCTAGTAACGGGTCTATATGCTAAATCTTTATGAGAAGACAAGACATAGAAGAATGTAATCTTCAAATTTAATTAAAGCTTTTATTATAGGCAGGCTTATTGTCTCAAAACGTAGCTTTCCTTTAACTCAGTTATTTTTAACTTCAATATCTTGAGGCATGTAATTCCACGCTACTGCGGTATTGCCAACGTGCAGTGCCATCAAGTCACGTATATTTATGTCATCAAGCCAAAGGTCGGGTGCTGAAACACTGCGGGTCGTCGCTTGACAGGGTGAGATTACAGATGTCCGCCTGATTCCGTGACGTCACTAAGTATCGCTTAGCTCGTTGTCTCAGGATATGGAACGCTCATGTGGCCCAGGATAGGGGTTAGAACGAATCCTTGCTGATACGGCAAAGAAACCCGGGAACCATAATACGCATGGTTTACTTTCTACTGATGGTTAGCGATGGGTATATGTCATTTGCCGGTCACGGTAGCCGAGCGGTCTAAGGCATGCACTGTCTTCGCTCGTTCGGAAGCCGGGATCGTGGGTTCGAATCCTACTCAGGGCATGGATGTTTAGTTTGTGTGCGTTCTTCTGTGTTTGTGTACAGGTAGAAGCCTTGCGACGAGCTGATCACCCGAATGTTTAAAATATAGTAAACCGAAGTGAAACGGAGAGTTTCATGGAGGTAGGCCTAGGCCCAAATTGGGGCTGTAGCGCCACAGGAAAAAAAATATATAAGTCATTTAGATTCTGTGATAACATACTGACCCAGCTTGACGGTTATGTAATTATCACTTCTTCATATTCGGAAGAATTTTTGTTCCATTCTCGGTCTGGAGATGGGCTATCCTTGTACTAGGTTTCAGTAGTTTCCCTCTGTACTTCACGCAACTGCTTTGACATTAACATAAAGCTGATATGACTATCTCCTACAAACTTACTCTTTAACACTTTATTACGGTAGGACATCATTCATCCATTTGTGGCCGCAATACCAAGGACCTGCACTCCAAAGCACAGCTGAATAACTCCATGGTGGAGAGTCCTTCTGGGAAAACTGACAGTCGTTCAGCTTGTCAAGAAATTAAGCGCTTCTTATGGAACTTGAAAGTTCATTACCGTTCTCGGAAAAGCCCTCCACAAGACCTTATTCTCTACCATTTAAATGCAATACATATTCATACGCCCTACTTCTTTAACATTTTAATATTATTCTCCCATCTAGGATTGCCTCAGAGAGGAGCTTCATGACATGTACTCTTCGCCAAATGATCAAGTCAAGGAGGACGAGATGGGCAGGGCATGTAGCAAGAATGCGAAATGAGGGATATATATATAAAATAATGGCGGGCAATCCAGAAGGAAAGAGACCACTAGGAACACCAAACCGTGGATAGGTGAACAATGTTTAAATGGACCTTAGAGATAGGATGGAATGGTATGAGTTGGATTGATCTGGCTCAGGAAAGGGGCCACAGGAGAGCTCTTGTGAACACGGTAATGAACAATTATTAACGGCTTCTCAAGAAGAGCTCGGCTCCATGAATTAGTTATGATTACGTCATCCATACGTGTATCTCCATTTAAGTTTTCCGACTACAATATTACATACATTTCTTAAATCTTGCTTCTGTGCTTAATAACAGACCCAGCTCATCCCGCTTGATACAATATGATTAAGATTAACTTACAAAGTTTCGAAGCTGATTATAAAATTTCTCCAGGCTCAAGTTTGCGCCCTAAACGAAAAGACCATACAACACGAAGAACTCCATTTTCTGCGATATAATTCAGTGTATTCCGTTGAATGTCAATCGACGTTTCGAAAGAAAATATCGCTTCCATCTTCAGGATCAAAGAATAAGTCGAGGAAGAAACAAGAGTGAAAGCAGAATGATTTCCACAGAACTTCGGTTGTGTCTGTAATCTAAAGACGAGTGTAAAATAAAAAAAAATTAAACTTTAACGCGATCAGAAATGTGGAAACAACTTATTCCTAGCCTTTTTTATATTTTTTTGTATTGCTATTGGGATGGGACTAAGTCCCTTGTACTGCGGCCACTTCTGGCCTATTGTACCAGCCCCAGATGAGAGGTGAGGGTGATTGTGGAGCAGTTGGTGGAATGAAGATTGGCAGGGGAAACCGAAGTACTGGGAGAAAACCTTCCCCAGAGCCATTTTGTCCACCACAAATCCCACTTGACCGAACACGGGCCGCCGCGGTGGGAAATCAGCGACTAACCGCTTGAGCTATGGCGCGGCCTTCCTCGACGTTTCAGTTACTGGGAAACACCCGTTACCCTCTCTTACAATGATCGAACTCACATGTTAAATCCACAAGGGGTACTTATTCATACATATGTCGTCCTTCATTTTCTTTTATTTTCAGACAGGTTCGCTAAAGAGAAATTCGTATATACTGCAATACAGGACATCAATTTTTGCGCGCGTATTTGTCCTTTTATGTGCATGTGTTTCTGTCCTCATAACAAGACTAGAACAACAGGAAAACTTCAATAAAACCAGAATGTCATGTCGTATAGAAACACGTACATGCTATGTTTTATTATTATATGATTGCCTTTAAAGAACCTTTATAGTATGCATCCTGTTGTGTATCATACGTAAGATAAGTAATGGGACAGTCTACACAACAATTCTGAAAAAGAACAAAATATACACTTTGCTTTATTAGCTACTGGTGATAACACTACATATACACATCAAATTTGAGTAAGTATACGTGCTGAATAACCCAAGCATTCGTTCAATAACAACTCTAACACACAAGTTTTATACTGTCAAGCATTTTACAGTGACTAAGACGTGGGTTTGGATTGGTAATTGGGCTTATTGGATACCCACAGGTCGTAACTACAAATAATTATAACACTATTGTTGATTTACACAATTTACAATAATTCCACACTAATCTTCTCTATCTGCACTAGTCTTCACGGATTTATAACACAGGAACTATAAAAGAGCTGTTGCCTGGCAACACGTTGATCAAATCCGTTACAGTATTATAATCTAAACTGTTACAGCTAACTCCATGTATAAACAGCCTGAGAGTGATACCCAGAATAACGAGTATAGCCTTCACACGATAATAGGCAACTACTATATGTAGATACGGTTAGACGAGACACCCAGCAAGATTAGAAACCAACACGACCCAGATTCTGAGGAAAGATCACAGCACGCAGTTACCACACATCACAACTATCACTACCACAGTGGAACAACCAACAACACATATATGTATATGTAGCAGTCACAAAGTCTTAAATAAGGCTTATAATATTAGTTACAAATATTTTAATCTCCATGTTAATTCTAATTTCATTTTAATCTGTATCCTTTTTAACAACAAGTTTTAAACTGTATTTGAAATACATTTAAATTGTAGTGTATTTGTTAGTATAAAACTCATACAAACACAATATGGATCCATACTGAACGAAGACGCAATTCAAGAACTTGTGCCAGTATTTTGCACCCCTGAACATGACCCAAGAAAAGGGTCGAAATATGTAGCGTTATCACCAACAGCTAATAAAACAAATGTTGACACAGTATTGCCTATTTTATCTTTTTCAGAACTGTTGTGTACAGTGTCTCATTATATAACATTTGCCTTTAAATAAATTCCAATATGGCGACCATTGTATCACTATTAGAATTTTTCTTTGAAGGATACTGAAAATACTGCAACAACACATATTTTAAATGTATGATGCTTTAAAGTCATGGTTTTGAGATGAGAAATAGCCACATACCAGTCACATAATATATGTTGCATTATATGACATTATGTAACAGATACCTCGTAACACGATATTCCGTAGTATCATGTAGTCGGTGGATATTTCTCGTCATAAAAATTGAACCCATTCATGGACTTCCATGAAACCTGTCATAGACCTCGTGCCTCCAGAGGCTACCCCTAGTCTGGATCACATAATTCCCCGCCATGAAAGATATCAGAATGGCACTCGCGCGAACTTTCGAGGTGGGAGCGACAGTAAAGCCGCTTAACGGCCGCGCCATAGCTCAAGCGATTAGTCGCTGGCTTCCCACCATGGTGGCCCGGGTTCTATCTCGGGTATGGTCAAGTGGGATTTGTGGTGGACAAAGTGGCGCTAGGGCGGGTTTTCTCCCTGCCAATCTTCATTCCACCAAATTTTCCATCATCATAATCGCTCGAGGTAGGTACAATAGGCCAATCAGTGGCCGCCGTTTCGAGTGGACCCAGTTGGACTTCACCCTCCACTAAGCGAAATTAAAAAAAAAAAGAAAAATTAAAAAAAAAGGCCGCTTAATGCACAGTACCGAAATTTTATGTATAAATATATGTAACTTCTATCAGGGTATTATTGTGTAGAAAGTAAGACAATACATGTGGACAACACGCAGTACGTGTATAGCTTTGTCTGATGGTGAACCATCCATCCATCCATCCATCCATCCATCCACCCACCCATCCATCCATCCATCCATCCATCCATCCATCCATCCATGCATCTATGGCTCTACAGCCCTTTGTTGAACCACAGCTACGTTTCCAGATTCTTAATCCTATACACAGTCGGTAGGAGTCCTTGGACGGGGGGTCAGCCCGTCGCAAAGCCGCTACCTACACACAGAATAAACTCACATGGACGTCCATGCCTTGAGTGGGATTCGAACCTACGATCCCAGAGTTCGAGCGAGCGAAGACAGTTAATGCCTTAGACCACGAGGCCACTGGGATCGACAGTGGAAGAACTCGGCATCTAAAATTCGGTATGCATGCTGGAAGCTAACTGCAAATTCTGTACTAACTAGTTACGTCAATGATAACAATCACCAATATGGAGGTGGTGCGAAACTCTGAGGTTGCATATGATTGATGTTACGGCTGTGAAACGTGGGACACTCACAGGGAATGGCATTTACTCTGATAACTTGCGAAAGTAGGATTTTGAGGAAACTTTATAAACAAAAACGCGAACAAGTAGTTCGGGGAATGAGACGCAATCTGGAGCTACAAAATGCATATAAGACACCGGATATTGTGACTGTAATCGAAATTAGAAGATTGAAATGGTTGGGGACCGTCATCAGAATGGAAGATACCTGTATACCAGACACGATACTGAATGCTAAACCGGAGGGTAGACATGGAGTTGCAAGATCCAAGTTAAGATGGTTAGATCACGTAGACACTGACACACAAACTCTAGGTCAGTCCTGTTCAACGCGGCGCCCGTGGTATATTTTTCTGGCGCCCTCCGTAACCACATATAATTGAGCCGATTTTTAATATTAATTCAAATTGTAAGACAAGAGACATTTTTGAGCATCTGAGTACTGTTAAATATTTTCGAAAAATTTTATTATTATTATTTAGTAGTAGTAGTAGTAGTAGTAGTAGTAGTAGAAGTACTAGTAGTAGCAGTGTGTGGTGGCGCCCGCACCTCCATAGGCATCAGTGAATTGTGCCCGAGTACATAAGAACGTTGGACAGCACTGCTCTAGGTATTTGAGGAAACTAAAAGCTCAAGACCAGAAAGGACGGACATTAATTTTAAGGGGGGCCAAGGAGAAACTAAAAGGGCTGTTAAACCGGAGAAGAAAAAGATACTGTCGCTTTTTCGAGTGACTGTAGACGGGGTTAAATTGATAATCGGATTTATTGGGCTCTTAAAGATCGTAACTACAAGTAAATATAGCGCTATCGCTGACCTTCTACAATTCACTACAGCACGCGCTAAGGAAGGCCGCACACCAACTGCGTCAAGACAAGCATCAAGACATGAGACAAAAGACGCAGTCTTGCTTCATTCGTTATTCGTCAGCATGAATCTGACGTCAGCATCATGAATCAGACCGGTGTGCAACGGTTTTCATAATCTCATTCGTGTGCTCCTTTCTTTGCGTCATGTCGCAGACATCGCGTCTTGACTGTTACATGTCTTGACGCATGCCGGTGTGCGGCCTACCTTAGTCTTTTCAGTCTGATGTGCCTTCAACGGCTGACGCGTGGTAATACTTCCAACGCCATAGTTCCCTCAGATTCCGTGTTCCAATGCTCCGATGCTAGCCAGCTGCCGCTATCTCATAACAAGACTAGGCGTTGCTACGCAACGGCTTAAAACAATACGGGCCGCTCCGCTCCTCACGCTTCTGCCAGGGGCCAGTGTCTCAGCCTCGGGCTGTCTCGGATTGCCTGGCCCCGAGCTCGAAATCTACTAGATTCTCGAGTAACTTACTGTGTCGTAACCTAGTAACAGTCGTCTATTCTGTTTAAACTATTCCAGCTTTAAGTGGACATGCCATAATATGATAAATGTAACTTAATTCGTGTCTGTACAAATGGAAATAATGCATCCTTATGAACCTTAATTCAAAATTATTTTAATCCCCTTTAAATCATTAGCTACTTGTGACAGTGACAAGGAAAGGAACCACAGCCTGGGCGGAGATCAGGTACTTCTGTGTAAAAATGCTGAAACATAGAGCACGTTCGATAAATGGACGTTATGCAATTCGGTCACTTTAAATTAACTGGTTACTGACTTGACTCCAAATTATACAAAACTGTAAAATTCTGTGCAAGACTCTGCAGTTACATTCGTAAACATGGTGGGTGTGTTTGATGACATGAACTCAAATTGTGGCACGAAAGTAAGGGAGACTATAGACAGATATATGTAAAAAAAAACTATCAACATTCAAAGAATAGCTACAACGAGAAAGTGGAATATCTGTTTTCAGTGACCAAAAATAATCTCAGGAGAAAACTAACAAATAAGTTTGTAATTAAATCTGAAATGAAGTTAAAAGCAAAGGCGTAATTACCTCTCCAGTAAAAATGAGATTTAATTAAATCTGTGTTACACAGGACAGGGAAAGCGGGGGTGAAAGTATAAGACTCGTCAAGATTACGTGTACAAGAGGACAGTTCAGAATAACAAGTGACGTATATATACTTAAGAGATGTTAAGGAGCAAACGGGAAAATCTAGACACCAAAAGGTAATCCCATAACTATAGAAATTAGTTTTAATAAAAACGTTGGTAAGTAAAATTACCGAGAAGTTCATATCAGTATATGACTTTCATTTAAGAGGTACCACAACTGTAATTAATTCTACGAATTTGTGCGAATTCCGAAACAAAGGGCTTCAGAAAGTGTACGGCTGCTTCATCGCATCTCAGTGTTCCTTATTTCATGCGACGCAGTTCAGGCAGCGTCACTAAAGAGCATAATCGTCTGATATTAAACTCCGTGGCCTGTAGTCTGCAAGCGAACTATACCGACCGAGCGAACGCCGCTTGTCAGCGAAGTTAGTGCCAAATTCAGCGGATAGAGGGTGTCATGTGGTCAGCATCCCCACGGCCGTTAACCTCGGTTTTCTAGACAGGAGAACCTATTTCCTTGAAATAGCTCCTCATTTATCGTCATGAGGCTGAGTGGACCACGTTCCACACCCACTACTTCTCAGGAAAACTGGCAGCGCTGGGAATCGAGCCAGGGACCTCTGGATGTGTAGCCAGTAACTCTGACCACTAGACCACAGAGGCCGTCTTGTCTGATATGTAGCGCCGTTTAATGTGGTAGATTTTACAGACACTTCAGAGGAACGAGATACCTCCTTCATCAGGGTAGAAAAGAAAGGAGTTCTCACTGTTACTTTTAATCTTCATTTGCTCGTTGCCTTATGTTATATTCTACTATGTTCCTTCATTTATTTTCCTTCGACATATATTTTTAAATTTTCACTTTATTTTCTTACTTTACACTACCAATTTTGTGGCACGCGGTAGCGTAGTTGGTTGAGGCACTGTTCTACAAGCCGGAAGGTCGCGGGTTCAACTCCCGACGAGGTCACTGGAATTTTTCAATTGACCTAATCCTTCCAGCCGCACTATGGTCCAGGGGACGACTCAGCCTCTAACAGAAATGAGTCCCAGGAATCTTTCTGGAGATAAAGAGTGACCAGCGCGTAAGGGTGATAACCTCACCGCCATCTGTGAGCTGATTGTCTAGTTAATGTGGGAGCCTCAACATCTCACAACCCTGTGGGCCTTCACGCCTTATTACAGGGATACATTTATTTACTTTTTTACTTACTTACAATACCAATTTATTTTACGTATATTCAGTTTATATCTATCCCTGTTTACATCCCCTTACTCATTGTCCAGTCCATAAAGAAAGGGAGAGTCTTGTAAAACACTATGGAAAAGCAGCGTTGTCTTATTATTATTTCGTATGAATTGAGCGGCGTAAATTGGAGACGTAATCTGTCGGACTCCGGGGCAAGGGGTTTAATCATGAATAATTTGATTCGGGGTGTGCTACATGAGAAGCATGCTGTAGCAATCTGGACCTTGAGAACCATCTCAATATTCGCTTGAAAACAGTGAAAAAGTAGAAGTAATTTCCCTGTCAGTTCCCTGTTTTCTATCGGGGATCTAATAGAGAACACCTTGAGATACTAATAAACTTAATTCACCCCGACCCTTTTTAATATGTACGGTAACCACGACTGTTAAAACGTTGCGCTGTCGAGCTGGGTGCTATTCGAATCTTCCTTCCGACCCTTTTCTTAATTACATGAGAGAAATTTGTAATCCTATACTTTCAATTTCTCCTTCTTTGAAGTTCCAATGTCTTACAGATCGGTTTCTAACAATTCAAATAAATAACACGTAAGAAAAAGGTGGAAGTTGTCCCTGTGCTAACTAATTAAGCACTACGCCAAGAAGACGTATGGGAGAGTGGATGTATAAACCCACGTTTTCTTGACCTCGGTACTAGTTGAAGTTAGGTGACCGGTGTCACGCCCTGGCCGCTTTACCCCCTGGGAAAGTTCCCCCGGTACCTATCAGATAGGAGATTGGTTAACGCCAGAACATGACTGGACGACATGGAGAAGTGAAAATTCTTGCTCCAATTGGGACTCGAACTCCGACCCCAGACACTCTACTACACTATCCCAGCTTTTAAATAAAATATCCTGACTTTCATTGTTTCTTGCATCCTGTTGTGTATTTAATCAATATTAGAGTCAATTTTACCAACCACACAACATATTTTTATTATTATTACAATAATTATTGCTCCTGCTGATGTAATTATTATTTTTGTTGATAGTGCGAATATTTCATTCGATGCCAGTCTTGCTACGTAGATGAATAGTACTAGCATTCCTCCAATAAAGACTATGAATAGGATTATTGGAACCAGAATCTTTGGTGCATTAGGCCTCTGATCAGGCATATCACTATTGTCTGTATCAGTAGCAGCATTCCCATGGCTAGGGGGTGGTTTATTTGCGTAAATATTATTCCCGACAGTGTTCTTGCTGTTATTAGTATTTTGATTTCAAGGGATAGTTTTATTTTAGAATGTTAACTTTGGAGGTTATTGATGATTGTAATAATTTAATAAATAAATTATTGTAATAATAATAAAAATATGTTGTGTGGTCGGTAAAATTGACTCTAATATTGAACATATCCTGAGGTTTTTCCTTATAAAACTATATGCATTAGAAAATATTAGCTCCTGAAATCACATTCTGAAAACAGACGTTTCGACAGCATTTTATTTATGTCGCGTTGTAAGCACAGAGAACAATATGGCACCAATCTCTGTGCTCATCTTACCTGACAGTCTTTCTCAAAGCACGTAGTAGTGCAGACAAACATCAACGCATATTGCATTTCGAGTCAGTACGAAGCACGTTACATACCGACCTAACATAGGTAGTGGCTGTTCATTTTCTGAAATATTTCACATGCATCTTGCGTCAGGAGACTTCACAGTCTAATTGCTTTCTTGCCGTTTCTTCTCATTCGATCCAATTGCATTCCGCTGCTCTCAAGCTCATATCCTTACAGGCTGGCTTCTCGATACTCAACTAACTCTTGTCAGCTGAACTCTTCTTTATAACCACTTAGCACGCACCGCGCAGAAAACAGCCTCTATTGTTGGGAAAGCGTGTTTACAGCTCTGTTGTATAGCAACGGAAGTTATTTGATTTTTGCTTGCGTATTCGTTTCCGCGGGAATATTTACCGAATCGTTGCCTAGCAATGACTTCACTATTCCTGTTTTCGGGCGTCACGTCACAATATGATTAAAAAAAAAAGTCTATCCACTCCATGAACTAGGGTACGTCATAACCCTGTGAAGGCAACATTACGGAATAAAACTCCTGGACAGTTACGTTTTAAATATGCACAGTCTAATGAATATTGGAAGAATGCTGAAAACAGAATCATGTAAATTTCTAGTGATGACCTAACGGTCTACGTCACAGTGACCCACTCATTCCCATTATAGATGGAGTATATGAACTTAGTCTCTTTACTTATTCTGATGTCCAGAAACTGCTCTAAAATATGTCATGTAATAGTCCGACACCTTGTGTATTGTGAAATTTACGGGAAAATGAACGGTATTCCAAATAAGGAACAAGTACTTCAAACCGTACGGCACAAAACGCACCGACGAAGACTGAAAATCATGGTACATGTCCGGATATCCAGTCTGTAGCGTGTCCCGTGGAAAAGAACGTTACAACTCGCGTTCAAACACAGCCCACATCTGAGTTTGCTTACTTTCTAAGTTGACACACGTCCGGATGCAATGTTGGCGTGGGACACAGCGCTTTGTAGCGACCGTCACTGAACAAACGACAATGGACACCAGTCACAGGATGGCTCTGGAATATCTGGGCTCCCTAACCACCATTATTCTGTAGAATCAGACCAAGAAATTCACAGTATAATGCAGTATGATACAACACAACACAATTAACTACTGCTCCATCAACTGGTTAGGTCTGTGAAGCTGTAACGTAAAGTAAGTAAAGTAAAGCTATCCCTGTACCAGGCCGTGAAGGCCCATAAGGTTGTGAGACGTTGAGGCTCACACATTATCTAGACAATCAACTCAAAGTTGGCGGTAAGGTTGTCACCCTTACGCGCCGGCCGCGCTTTACTTCCCAGAAAAATTATTTGATTAATTACTGGTACTCTTTTCTGTTAGAGGTTGAGTGAACCCCAGGGCCATAGTGCGGCTGGAAGGATTAGGTCGATTGAAAACAAATCCAATGACCTCATCGGGATTTCAAACCGCGACCTTCCGGCTCGTAGCATAGCTCCTCAACCAACTACGCTACCGCGTGAAGCTGTAATGTTCTAGACTTAAAGGTACTCAATTCGAATCGCGTTGGTCGAAATATTGACCAAAACTTGGTGGGATATAAATGCGTTTATTGTTCTGTTGTTTAATAAATTTCGTCAACTTAATGTTTCTTTGGAGGCTTTATTATTTATCAATTTTAAAATAACCCCACGCGAAAAAAATTGCAACTTGTAAGTCCGGAGACCTAGGTGGCCAGAATCTTTGTGAGATCCGTGTCTCATGAAAATGTTCTCTGATTTAGTTCATGGATACTTGGTCTGTAGAGTAATGACTTTAATTTGATGCGTCATTCATGATCATACAGTTGCTGAATGAAAGATCCGAGAATTAACTGATATAGCGATCTGAGGCTTGTACCTAAAATGTTCCGTATAATCACCTTTCCAGCCCTAAGTTACCATTTTACTGATTCCAGTTCTCTCTCTTCTTTCAATTTACATCTTAACCATCGCTTTATTTACGAGTACTGAACCAGAGGCCGGTTATCTTTACTAAGTTTTGTGTGATTTTCCTCGGTTCTTCCAAGAATATCCCGGGAGAGCACATTAAATTATGCCACAACTTCCTCCTTTCGTATAATTTCCAAATCACGTTCAATTACTCGTCCTATCATTCAATAATCGCATCAATTTAAGGAGCTCCATCGTCTTCGTGTACCCTACGTCGAAAAATATACGCCTAATATAATACAGTAGATTATCACACAATTAGGTTTAGTACTGTGACATGTAAACCCATTTCTAGGTAACGCCCGAAATACGCGCACGAAACAATAGAAAAGGTATGGCAAGAAATGTTTTCTATGTGATCCGCATCATGTCCATTACTAAGCAACGGGTCGCTCAACACATTCCCGCAGAAGCGTACCGTGGAACAATATGACGTTCACTTCTAGACAGCGGAGCGGTAAACATCCATACGAATTATTGAGAGACGATGTTTTCCGTGGGTTCGGCCTCGAGGCTATATAAGGCGTAATTCCAAGTGAATAGTCGGTTTCCGTGTGGAGGCGGGGTTGAATACCTCCACCGTAGACCTGCGACTCTTAGGAAGCAACGAAAAAGGAAGTCTCGAATCTGAGGCAGTAAAATATGGTCACGAGTCCCAAGTGACTCGAACCAGAGAATGACTGTGCTGGAGAGGACCAACAACAATTGTAAACGACAGACCGTCCTCTCACCAAAGAGAGCGCCCCACAACAGCAAACCCGCAACTGTCTGACAGTAATAAAAATCTTGTCGTAAGCCCCAGATATGTGCTTTATTCCAAGCTAGACTGGCCGACTGCTTCATAACTTGTACTCTTCTACAAGTATAATTACAATGATCAAGTCACGGAGGATGAAGTAGGCATGGCATGTAGCAGGAATGGGGGAGACGAGGAACGCGTATAGGATATTGGTGGGAAAGCCAGAAGGAAATAGACCACTGGGAAGACCAAGGCGTAGGTGGCTGGACAATATTAAAATGGATCTTAAGAAGGATAGGATGAGATGGTATGGATTGGACTGATCTGGCTCAGGATATGGACCAGTGGAGGGCTCTTGTGAACATGGTAATGAACTTTCGGTTTTCATAAAACGTTGGGAAACTCTTGAGTAGCTGCAGAATTGGTGGCTCCTCCAGAAGGGCTCAGCTCCAAGAGTAAGTAAGTAAGTAAGTAAGTAAGACTGGCCGGCTGACCGTCGGTCGTAACATAAGACAGAGCAGTCAGTAAGAGGCGAGAAATTTAGGCGTATTGAAGGGAAACTATCTAATGAAATTGCAGCGTCTACAAAACAAAGTTCTCCGCACCATTGGAAATTTTTCAAGGCCCACACCCATTCGCGATTTGCACTTGGTTTTCAAACTTCCGTACAAGTATGATTATATAACAAAATTATACAACAAGCAGAAGTCATACAAAATCATGAGAATGCAAATATTCGCAACATTGGACAAGGCGAACCCCGACACAGGAAACAGAAGAGGCTTAATGTTGGCGGCGATCAAATATACGACTGTTTAAGTGACTAAACTGCCGTTATGGCAAGTGCTACTAAGGGTACGGCATGATCTGCTGTACTGAGATGGGCTGAAAGAGGCCTTGTATATATTGTATATACATTTAATAACATGTAAAATGTAAATTGTACATACTGACAACAGACTTATTACTGCTGACTCTGACTCTGGCAAATAACAGACCCGTCCTCTCGTCAGAGAGAGCGCCCCGCATCAATAAGCCTGCAAATGTCTGACAGTAATAAAGATCTGGTCTTAAACCTCAGATGGGTGCTTTATTCCAAGTCATACTGGCCGACTGACCGTCAGTCGTAACATAACTTTGACTCTGACTTTGAGCAGTCAGTCGTAGAGCAAGAAGGAGAGTGGAGTAGTCCTCAGCAGTCAAGAAAGAAGAGTTTTGCTGAAGATTTATTGTGTGCTGTTGTAACTGACTGTGACTAAGAGAGACTGCACAAGAATGTGTCAATAAATCCAGTCATCCAATACAAACCCTGTTAGTACTGGTCACGGAGCCATAAACACGTGACAATACTGTAAAGTAATAAAGTAAACTTCTCTCTGTGTATTTCATGGCACGTGAAAAAAGTAAAGAACATTTACAGGATGAAAATAGAAGCATTCCAGGATAACTCAGCTGATGTGCATGTACACCATAACTTCCTAAAAGATACATTACTTCTCCATTTAGAATTTATGGTTTTCCTCTGCCGTAAATATCTCAGACAGGAAACAGTCCTTCACAAAAGTTGAAAATGAACAGAATTTACTCTGCAAACGACAAATTACTAACCTTGAAAAGCAGTTTAAAGTGAAAATGAGAATAAAAAATTAAAGGCTAGGAAAACACTTAAATGAAAATCTTCATACAATTCACTTTCGAGTTAAAGTTTAAAGCAATATTTGGCAATGATATTTCTTGACAAGGAGTTTCTTCCGAATTTGAACAATTTTTATAAAGTGAAATATATACATTTCACCTGGAAAATAATAGTAAGATTCAACGCCTGGCTTTCACGAAGGGGGTCCCTCGAATCAAATGACCTGACTTATAATACCGTAACGGAAACTGACAAAGGAAGGGCAAGTGAAACCTTGAGGATTGACATGAAATTTCCCATTTCTTTATGTATAACACTTTCCAGAATCGTGAGGCAGCAAAATATGGTCATGGGTCCCTCGGGGCCAGGAATCAAGAATGACTGTGCTGATTTACTGCTAAGTTATTGCTGGCCCTCTTTAACACAATGATTCCCGTGCTGAGTCCCACGGGACTCATGACTATAATTTATTCTCTGAAGGCTTTGGTATCCTTCTGACTCTCATATGTCAATGACTCTGCTGGCGAAGGCCAGCAACAATTTACACGCCCCGGATGACCCAACGACGCTATCAGCAGCTCAGGGTCTTAATTAGAACGTCAAATGGTAGGATCATTAAACAGGTAAAGCTGCCCGTGTGCTTAATTAATTAAGCACTACCCCATGAAGGCGTATGGGGGAGTGAATGTATAGATTAACATTCTCTTGACCTCGGCACTAGGTGGTGAGTGGTCAGCTTGACGCTCCGGCCGCGTTACCCCCGGGGAAAGAGCCCCCCGGTACCCATTCGACAGGAGGTTGGGTAGACCCCAGACACGGTCTGGACGATATGGAGACAATTCTTGATCCTACTGGGACTCGAACTCCGACCCCTCGGTCGTGCAGCCCGTACCCAGTCGCTATGCCGACTGAGCTATCCGGTATCAGTAGGATCAATAATGAATAATAAATTGGAAAGGAGGCTGAAGGAAGCGGCCGTGGCTTGATTTAAAGTACAGTATTATCCAAGTGTTTGCTTACAGGGACCCAGGAAATGCCATGTAAAACATCAGATATGATATCGGGTATCCCGACAGAGGTTAGAACTAGGCACCCCATGAATATAAATCAGAAACGTTACCGATTGAGCCAATTTTCTCTCTTGGAGTTCGAGACGTGTGCGAGTTAACTTCGTTTGCTTTGACATACTGCTAACCATAAAGTTAGTTCTGTCAGATAAAATATGTTTTTAACTCCCTCGCCAGACTCCCCGAAGAGCAGTCGCTTCGACCCTTCTGGTGAAACAGTAAAAATAATCGCCCGGCCTTGTAACAGAAATATGTACTCCAGACTTCACATAAATATCATCAAGAACACGTTAATAAACGTATAAATAGCGTAAACAAATCTTACTGTTTAGTTTCTGTCTGTTTAATTATCAGCAAAACCATAATAAAAACAGGTAAAGCTATCCATGTATCGGTAGCCGAGCGGTCTAAGGCATGTACTGTCTTCGCTTGCTTGGAAACCGGGATCGTAGGTTCGAATCCCACTCAGGGCATGGATGTTTAGTCTCTGTGTGTGCGTTTTTCTGTGTTTGTGTACAGGTAGAGGCCTTGTAACGAGCTGATCACCCTCCCAAGGAGTCCTACCGAATGTGTAAGATCTAGAAAAACCGAAGTGAACGGAGAAGTTCATGGAGGTAGGCCTAGGCCCACTTTGGCTGTAGTGCCAAGGGGGAAAAAAAAAAAAACTATACATGTAACAGGCCGTGAAGGCCCATAAGGTTGTGAGATGTTGAGGCTCTCATATTTTTCTAGACAATCGACTCACAGATAGCTGTGAATTTGTCAGCCTTAATCGCCGGCCGGCTGCCTTTAGCCCCCAGGAAGATTCCTGGTACTCATTTCTGTCAGAGGCTGAGTCGACCCCAGGGCCGTAGTGCCCTCCAATGAACCCGCGATCTTCCTGTAATAGTTTCGGAAAAGTTACATTGAGCATGAAACAGACGCTTCATTCGCAACGTTAGTTAGAAGTTTTTATGCTATGATAAGTATTTAGTGACTTGAACTTGATATGAGCTGAGACAGGCATGTAAAAATCTATTAAATATATTGGCTGGAATGTAGAAATAAAGTTAAATAAAACTCCTCAATATTACATTTCATGAAATCCCGTGCAAGGGCTCTGGATTTCTTTAATACGCACCGACAGAAGGAAGGGCGGAAACAGCGATTTTAATAGACAGGAAAGCAGAAGGGGATATAAAAAGGATAACTCAGTCGCCATCTTCCTAGGAAATATAGACATCTTCATTAAGAATTATTAACTGATTAGAAAATTTAATACGTTTAACAGAAAGAAATCATACATAATTCCTAGCTCAGAGACAAAGCAGAACGTTCAAGTTTAAGCCCACTTAAATAATATTCAACTAGTGAACAATCACCAGGCTTAACTTGTCACCTTCAAAATGAATCCCTCCTACCAAATGAGTGCATTTCCGCAGCCGCTGTCGTGTGGTAATCAATTCATCAATCAATCAATTGAAGAGCCCTATAGAGAAATTCTGAAATTATTATAATGAACCTGAGTTGGCCTGAACTGATTTCAAAATGACGAAGACTCTTGCGACAATATTGGAGTTTAACCTTGGTACATCTCAGAATCTCACCATGCAATATTACCTAACTAACACCATGGATGTAAATCCTTCTTGAGAAGCCTACAACTCAAGAATTCCTCAACATTTTATGGAATCCGAAGATTCATTAACGTGTTCACAAAAGCCCTCCAATGGTCCCTAACCTGAGTCAGACTAATCCAGTCCATAAAACATCATATAAATTCGCTAAGATCAATTTTAATATTGTCCTCCTGCCAACGTGTATGTCCTCCTAGTGGTCTCTTTCCTTCTGGCTTTCCAACCAAAAACCTTCATACTTTCTTATTACCCCCATACGTGCTACATGCCCCGCCCATCTCATCCTCGACTTCATTGGAATTTGTCGAAGAGTACAAGTTACCACTCCGTATTGCCTCTAAGCTAATCTAATATTTAATTTTATGGGAATACGTAAAAAGTACAGTAGATATAACATCGATTGAAAGTAGGTAAATACTCCGTCGAACGTCTTACAGATGTTTCAGTTAGTCACCAGCACGGGAGGTCCTTATCTGTGTGTGTGTGTTTTGGTATCTACTCGTGCACTGGAGCCGGGATAGCGACTACGGGCTGGACGACCAAGGGGTCGGAGTTTGATTCCCTGTAAATTCAAGAGTGTTCTCTTCTCCACGTCGTCCAGACCAGCTCTGGGACCCATCTAGCCTCCTATCCAATGGGTACCGGGGGCTCTTTCCCCGGGGGTAAAGCGGCCGGGGCGTGAAGCTCAACACTCACCTCCAACGTCAAGAAAATGTTGAACTATACGTCCACTCCCTCATATGCCTTCATGTCATACTCCTTAATTAGCTCAGCACAGGGACAACTTTAGTATTTTTAATTTATTCGTGCAGTGCTGTGAGATGGGTTTCTTGGTAAGTAGACCACAAGTGGATCCGGTACATCAGCGCCGGATGGTGGACTACAGAACGAAATATTGGCGGAATAAAACGACAAGGAGAGGAACCAGCCCCAGTGAAACTTCGACCGCCATGAATACCAGTATGGACTCTCCTGGGATTGCACACGGGTCTCCGCGCTGAACAGCCGGCGTCTAAGTGTCTGAGCTATGGCATGGCCCCTCTTCCTACCTCTAGCACTGCCCCCCCTTCCCCTCCCATCATTATATTCTATGTATACAGGATTATCGAGCACTGAAGTGTATGCCTTAGCGGGCTGCGACCTTAAGACATTGACTTACAGATAGGATCCTCGATTTATGTTAGAAACTCTCAAATGTATACATCGTTTTCGTTATGAGTTCAAAGCCCGCGCTGTCTACAGCTCAGCGAACATCACATCGACATTTGTCTGCTCATACTTGGCTCCGGATGTCTGAAGTAACAAATTCAGTGGCTGTAGCAATTCTCTCATGCTTCAAATCACAACAGCTTTCCTAGTGCTGTCCTAAACAGTCTAATGAGGGTTAAATCAGAACACTTTTATGCGGGTGAATTAAACTCTACGTTAATCTCATTAATTCGTTAATTTACGAATTTGCCACGTCATACAAAACTATTAGCTTTTCATATAAAACTCCTTCTTTCATTAGTATGTATAAATATTATTTGACCACCGCCTCTGTGGTCTAGTGGTCAGAGTTCTTGGTTAAAGATCCAGAGGTCCGGGTGAAGATAACTGAGGAGATGTTTCAAGGAAACAGCGGCTCCGGTCTAGAAAACTGAAATTAATGGCCATGAGGATTCGTTGCGCTGACCATGCGACACCCTCTATCCGCTAAAGTTGGCACTAACTTCGCCGACAAGCGGCGGTCGCTCGGTCGGTATGGTTCGCTTGCGGTCTAAAACCACGGAGTTTGTTTTATAAATATTATTTCCAGACTGTGGTGATTATTATGTCTTCTTTGCTATTTCAAAAAGGAACGCCAAGTGTAGAGATCATATATGTCCGCGATCTAGCAACATGGGCTACACCGCTGGATAATTTTCCTTAAAATTCCATATGGGAGACTTTCACTGTAAGTTCTTGGGAAATTACAATTTTAAACCATACTGATTTGAAAAAAAAAACATACAGTTTAAATCACACCATAGAGATTTCACATGTAGGCATTTCACAAAATCTGTTGATATTCGATATGTTAGGCTTCCATCAAAATTTTTCCAAACACTATAATTTTGAGACATATCGATTCCTAAAAATCGTAGTCCGTAAAAGGCTACATATGCGATTTTCCACGTATTCCATTAACTGTACACAGATGTAAGTACACATCCAGAGACGCACTTTAAGTACGAAATTTCTGCTGTTTTGATGTTTCTCTTAGTTTAATTTTCAGTTTCGAGCATAGTTCCTACCTAGGACTCGTGTTTTCCTGCATCCTGTTGTGTAAATCAGTATAGATAATATTTATTGTCTCCTCTGTCTACACAACACTATTTCCAGCAGATGGAGTAGCTGTCCAAGATGTCCCACACATATTTATTGTATCCCCTGTCAAGCGGCCTCCGTAGTCTAGAGGTAACGTTCCCACCTCATGACTCGTGGTACGCGGGTTCAAACCCGGTGGAGGTCGTGGAATTTTTAAGGGCGGAAAAATTCAGGGAACAAGTCCTCCGGGAGGGACTTTAAGCCGTGGGTCCCGTGTCGTAGCTTTACGGCACGTAAAAGAACCTCATATCTCCAAAGGAGGTCACTGAGCTAAATTCAAGGACATTTCCCGCCCAACAGTAGTCTCTAACGCCTCTGATAGATGGGGGAAGCATTATAGATACCGCCAAGCCAGTAGAGGCCGAACTCGCTGGCTCGGTCGGGACTGATGGTACGCACCAATATCGGTAGGGTGTAGAGACTGGTAGAATATCATAGAGGGAAGCACAATGGACCAATACTGGTCTCAGTGCATAGGGAAACCCACCCTCTCCAATAACTAACTAACTAACTAACTAATCCCCTGTCAACACAACACTATTTCCAGCAAATGGAGTTCCTAAGATATCTTACAAGAATACAATCAATTTTATCTAGCATCTCATAGGAGCTCAAAGTGTTCTCTGGTCATGTCCTAATTGACGACACTGAAAATGTACCTGGACAGTAAATGAACAATCGCAAAAACAAACGTCTGGAACATATGTGTTGTTCCAGGTATAGTGTGTCGGTGTTCATCGTGCCGCTAAGCGTCCTGGCGGCCACCTACTCCAGCATCTGCCGGGAGATCTGGCTGCACGCGGGCCGCAGTCCTCAGAGCCAACAGGGCAACTGCAGTCCTCTCATATCCCGCGCCAAAATGAATACTGTCAAGCAGATGGTAGCCGTGTTGGCGCTCTACGTGGTCTGTTCCGCTCCGTTCATCAGTGCGCAACTCTGGGCCACTTGGGATGAGCATGCGCACAGCCGACCTTTCTTCACAGGTATTTTGTTCTTCAGTATAACCACCTAACTTCTGTCACCTTAATCCTCCACTCTACTTTCTATATATCTACCCTTCTGACACATCTATTACTGCGGCACTAAATTACCTACCTCTCCATCCATCCATTTAATAATATACTGTCACGTGAATGAGTGAGTATAGATATGGTTTGGATTAGTAACTGGATGTATTGAACACTTACATAGAACTCGTAACTTGAAGTGACTCTAGCGCTATTGCTAATTCACTACAGCAAACACTTAAGTCTTCTCAGTCTGTTGTGTCTTCATCAGTCGTTGCTCCGTAGCGGCTTCCAACGGCAGACGTTCCCCTTCCTCTGGGTTCCCGAACTGTTCCCGTGCCTGAGCTACCGGCTTCTCACAGCAACACCTCACAGCAGTCCTCTAATTAAATCACTCACCAACCAACTCCACTCCACTAACTGACCAACTCGTCACTGACTGTCCTGCTTATAACATCTCGGCACGGACGGCACAGAAAACACAGTTCCTCTGTTTCTCTTTACGGGTCGTTTTCTAGTTGTTTGTTTCAAGGTCGTTGCCTAACAGCGGGTCTACATGCCATAATATGTACCCATTCCTGAATCTAACCCAGTGGCACCAAATGCGCAGGCTTCCTGTTACTTTGGCCGTCAAAATGAGCATATGAAATCAGCTGAGTGAAATCTGGTTCCATATGTTGAACGAAGTGTTTCCAATTCCATGTACACTTCTTATCTACGAGCTTCTAGGAACTCTCAATATGCTCTCTGTCCTGTACATTGCATGACAAAGGGACGGCCAGGAAATGTTTAACTGACACTAAAATTCCTTATTCTGATTTGGGGTAGAATTATTGTCACCTTTTGGAGAAACATACTTCTGAGGCGTAACTTTCATAAAACTGAAGCACATCTAATATAAACACATGCCCAAATTTAATACAATATGCATTTAGATAATATTCGTCCACTTTCTGTTTCCAAGCAACGGCCAAATATAGACATACACGTGAAAATATCACAGAGTTCAAAGCATCAGTGTAAAATGTCGACACTCTTTGCTCGAAAACAATAAATGTCGAGTTATTAGTTCCCAGTAGCAACAGAGTATTAGGATAATATGATATTATGCAAAACACAAAGTATCCAGTAAACAGCAACCTCAAGTTTCTCTTATACCGTAAACCTTACAGTTTCTCACAGAATTACTGTTTATTTTTTTGGACTTTTTCCATCATCCGGAATTCTAGGTAATAGAGGACACGACGATTCGGAAACTGGATCTGTTTCCGTCTTGGGGTGAGAAAGGAAGACGCCTACTAAGCTGGGCCCCTTAGAAAGAGCTAATCTCAATCACAGAAGTAGGTGTCTTCCTTTCTCGCCCGGAGACGGAAACATATCCACTTTCCAAAACGTCGTGTCCTCTAATACCGAGAGTGTCCTCTATTACCTAGAATTAGGACAATGGAAAAAGTCCAAAAACCCAGTAATTCTGTGTCATCCACCATCGTCAGAACCCTGCAGAATCTACTTACACTTTCTGTTGCATTCTTCAATTTAAATTTTAACGCCTGTAGTTTACAGCACCATCTATGGCACTGTAAATGTATTACTGGACCGCGACGGATTCATTCGGAATATCACTGCATTTACTCTAGTAACACACCTATCAAAGAGCCGGATGGCTTAGTCGGTATAGCGACGGACTACGGACTGGACGGCCTAGGAATGCGGGTTCAATACCCTGCATGGGCAACAGATCTTCTACTCTCCACATACCGAGTCTAAGGCCCAACCAGTATCCTATTAAGTGGGTACAAGGGGCTCTTCCTTTCGGGGTCAAGAGGACGAGGTATGAAGGTGACCACTCAACTCTATCTAGTGCCGAGGTCAAGAATGATGGAGCCATACCTCCACTCCCCATACGTCTTCTTGGTCTGGCGCTTAATTAATTAATGCATGTTCAATCTTACCTTTTCCCACCAATCAATGTACCAATCCATCGAAAACTATTTTGTCGAAAAATCAATATAATTTTTATATCAACCTGCCTGTACAAACTAATCCAGTTATTTATCCACGCAACCTATGCACCGAATCTAATTTATTTCCTCATCCATCTACTTAAAATCAATACATATATAATCATACACATATTTATCTATTTAATCTGTCGGGTGAAAGTTTAATTTATCCGTCCAATCCATCTGATGTGTGTAAATGTGACTTTGTAATCTCCCGTCCACCCGTCTGTTAGCCTCTATCATGTTCACCCTACATGCAGTAACTGTAACATAATCCCGGTAGGGTCAAGAATTTTCTCTTCTCCACCTCGTCCAGAGCGGCACTGGGGCCCACCCAGTCTCCTATCCAATGGGTACCAGGGGCTTGTTCCACAGGGGTAAAGATGCACTCACCTCCAACTAGCACCGACGTCAAGAAAATATGGATCTATACATCCACTCCCCAATAAGCCTTCATGGTGCTTTGCGTAATTACTTAAGCACGGGGACAACTTTACCTTTTTACTTTCCCTGATTTACTTATTTCATATTTCGATACAATGATACCTCCATGGCCGCGCCATAGCTCAAGCGGTTAGTCGCTGGCTTCCCATCGCGGCGGCCCGGGTTCGATCCCGGGTCTGGTCAAGTGGGATTTGTGGTGGACAAAGTGGCGCTGGGGAAGGTTTTCTCCGAGTACTTCGGTTTCCCCTGCCAATCTTCATTCCACCAATTGCTCCACAATCACCCTCACCTATCATCTGGGACTGGTAAAATAGGGCAGAAGTGGCCGCAGTACAAGGGACTTAGTCCCACCCCAATAGTAATAATATATAAAAAAAGGAAGCGACCTAGAAGTGACTTGTTGTGTAACTCGGTGAGTTACTGAATGACCGATCTGTGAGTGACAGTGAAGTTAATGTGATTGACTGAGCAAACGAGTTGTGACGTATCGTGAAAATTTTTGTTTTTGGCATCTACCGTATCTGTAATGTATGCCACCTCTTCAGTCAAAACCGTGCTGTTACTTTGGCAATGAATCTCTGTAATATAATTTGTAATATATATGTCTCCCCTTTTTCGATAGAATATTATGAAAATCGTATCTCGAAATGAATAAAAATTTCTTCTTTATTCATTCATAATTTTTAATACTGGCATAAAATTCGTATACTAAATTTGCCCGGGTGTGGATCGCAGTTTCATATACGCATACACGTCAAAACGGCGGTTTATTTATTAGTGGCGCTGCTCTACAAAGCTCACACATAATACTGAGCGTAAAAAATATTTTTATATCCTCATATTAAAGCTATTTATTATTCAGGAATGACTCTCTTGTTATGCCACAATTTTCACGTTTCATTCCATTCGTTGGGAGGAACTATTTAGAAAGTTTCGTCTATATTTTCAGAAACCGTCCCCTTCTCGTCATTATTATCGCCGTAGTCACAGTATTCACGGATTCTATGCTCCAAAGAGAATTAATATGAGACCAATTAGCACGCCCCCCCCTTCCTAAAACAGAACTAATTAATACAAAGGATCAAAATGCGGTCGTAAAGCTAGATACACTGCCTTCGAGACGAATTATACCACCCCGAAACGGAAATCAGCGAACCAAAATCTAGCCCAAGGTATAATTCTGTGCCAGATAACAGACCACTTCAGTAAACAAGATAATGTTGTTATGAGATATGTTGAGGTCAGAAGATGAGAGATGTTTAATAACAGGATACATATAAGCTTAGTAACATGTACAGTTCGAATAATTTAGACGCTTTCGTAAGATAATTTCCAGAAAACCAGTAACGGTAAAGTTGTCCTTGTGCTTAATTAATTAAGCACTACAACATGAAGGCGTATGGGGCAGAGGACATATAGATCCACATTTTCTTGACCTCGGCACTAGTTGGAGGTGAGTGGTGAGCTTCACGCCTCGGCTGCTTTACCCTGGAAAAAGAGCCCTCGGTACCCATTCTATAGGAGGCTGGGTGGGCCCCAGAGCCAGTCTGGACGACGTGGAGAAGAGAAAATTCTTTACCCTACCGAGACTCGAACTCCGATCTCTCGGTCATCCAGCCCGTAGCCAGTCGCTATACTGACTACGCTTTCACGGCTCCCGCAGAAAACCGGTACTTGAAATTATACAAAATAATGGTTAAGCAATTCGTAAAATTCGAAATTCAGCCATGGGTACCCGTTGCAGATATTACATAGAAATACAAGTAGTAGAAATGAACACTTACATGTAAAAACTTACGTGGGAAAACAATTAAAAATTACATGAGAATACGTGAGAAAGTTCAGGTCCATAACAAAGTCAGATTACTACACAGACGAAAATTTTAAAACATAATGCATATATAGGATTTGAGTTTCTCACGGCGGTGATTATAAAGAAGCCTGTCTTCGGGGATATAACACGGCGTAGTCCGTCGAAAATAAACTGACGTTTCGAAGGAAAATATCTTTCTAACGTATACGCATCGTGTTTACTGTGACCATTTTTTCAGGACTGTTCTTCACAACAGAAAAGAGTATTATTATTATTTATTATATTACATATTTTCTGAATGCACAAAGCTTTTAGGCCTTATTCGCTCCATTACCTATAGGTTTTCCTCCATGGAGAGTCTGTATGTACTATATTTTACTTCTGTCAGGTCCAAGTTGGAATATGCCTCAGTAGTTTGGAACTCCATCACCTCGACTGATGCCAATAAGCTTGAGCGCATCCAGCAGAAGTTTGCGTCCGTCTGTTTTTATCGTTTTTTCCCTCATATTTCATGTAATAATACTGACGCTTCAGAGAAATTAAGTCTGCAATCTTTACATAAACGGAGACATGACCTTGATACACTTTCTCTTGTTCAGGTCTTTCGTGGTCTCAAATCCTGTGCTTCTCTTTTGGAAAATGTTAGCCTTCGTGTTCCTCGCAGCAATCTTAGGGACTTCTCATTGTTTGGTGTTTGTCCCTCTAATAAACACTGTCCTTCTGCTCGGTGCGCCTACGCTGCCAACGCGGTGGGTAAAGATCTCGACATATTTGCAATCGGAATAGTTTCTGTCAATGACACTGAACCCAAAATTGTTAATAATATTTATTAATGATACTCTTAATATCACGTGTGTGTATGTACGTATATTGGTCTTATTTTACTGATCTCTCCTGTTAATGCTAACTTCAATTTTTCTTGGAATTATTATTAATTTATTGCCATTATATAGACTGTCTTATTTGTATTTTGTTTTTAGTTATTTCTGTATTTCTTTGTACTCGTGCCAACTTTGTTACAGGCCTCTGTGCTGTTAAGATTGCACGTAAATAAACACGAATTGAATTATTATTATTATTAGCTTTGTAATTGGCCTCTGTGCTGTTAAGTTTGCACGTAAATAAACATGAATTGAATTGCACTGAATTGAATTATTATACTGCAATTATGTGTTAACCCGGTGGCAGTATATCTTATACTGATACAGACAAGGAGAGACTATAACATAAAGGGAACAATACAAAACAAAGTTCATAAAATAAACAAGGTATACACAGTGCAAATCCAAACATATAAACTCACACAAGGCCAAGCGATTGTGTTCGTTTCACTGCGCTCGAACAAGGACACCTCACATTACTTCACTTAAAGTAATTCCTCTCTGTCATGCATCGGTCAGGGAATAGCGGATCAGAATAAATTCTAAATTTGAGCGAAAAATGTCATTATTAGGTACGTATAATCGCCTCTTGCCCATCGTAACGCCAGTAAATGCTTGTCAGTATACAGACTTCGCATGCAGCTGTCGAACTGGAATTACACAGCTGACGTGTTCCAATTCGTAAAGCCCGATAATTCTGTTTCTAGGAAATGAATGTAATATCTGTGCCTCTAGCGCTCGTCAATTAAATTCAACCTTTCGCTCAAAGATGAAACTCATGTACAGGCACACCACATAAAAGCTAAAGTAACTTCTACCGAAACGGGAATATGAACCCCCTGGTCCATAGATATTACAAAGCTACGTGACAGATGGGCATCAGCTGAGCGAAGCGTTATAAAGAGTAGCGCTGATTCTAAGTTCTCTGGTCTGAATAAATTTTGCGATTAAATTCACTGATTTCATGTAATTATGGAATATTGTCACCAATTCCAAAGTGCTACCAAATTGTTTTTATATATATGTGACCCTTATTATAATCCGAGGGGCACGCGGTAGCGTAGTTGATTGAGGCATTACGCTACAAGCCGGAACGTCGCTGGATCGATACCCGATGAGGTCATTTGGTATTTGAATTACCTAATCCTTCCAGCCGCACTATGGTCCTGGGGTCCACTCAGCCTCTAACAGAAATGGGTACCAGAAATCTTCCTGGGGATAAAGACCGGCCGGCGCGTAAGATTGACAACCTCACCGCCATCTGTAAACCGATTGTCTAGAAAATGTGGGAGCCACCACGTCTCACAATTCTATAGGCCTCCACGGCCTGTTACACGGATAGCTTTACCTGTTTTTATTATATTCCGATAGTTCTTAACAATATCTGAAAAATATTAATTTAAAATAAAATATGGATAATCATTTGTCTTTAAAAGGTAAAAGGTAAAGTTGGCCCTGTGCTTAACTAATTAAATAAGACGACATGAAGACGTACGGGAGATCAGATGTATAGATTCACATATTCGTCTGTACAATGGGGGAACGCGGTAGCGTAGTTGGTTGAGGGGCTAAGCTACATGCCGAAAGGTGACGGGTTCAAGTTCCGATGAGGGCATTGGATATTTTTCAACTGACCTAATCCTTCCAGCCGCACTATGGCCCTGGGGTTCACTCAGCCTCTAACAGAAATGAGTACCAGGAATTAATTAAATTATT
Organism: Cryptotermes secundus; assembly: GCF_002891405.2. NCBI lineage: Eukaryota > Metazoa > Arthropoda > Insecta > Blattodea > Kalotermitidae > Cryptotermes > Cryptotermes secundus. The sequence goes on along the minus strand of NW_019740654.1, from coordinate 1,194,582 downwards.
TTCCTGAGGAGTAAAGCGAGGCCGGCGCGTAAGGTTGAGAACCTTACCGCCATCTTTGACCCGATTGTCTAGATAATGTGGGACCCTCAGCGTCTCACAACCCTATGGGCCTTCACGGCCTGGTACAGGGATAGCTTTACTTTTTTTTATTAGCCTCGACAATAGATGGATGTGAGTGATCAGCTTCACGCCCCGGCCGCTTTACCCCCCGGGGGAAAGATCCCCAGTACGTATTATATAGGAGCCTGTGTGGACCCCAGAAACGTCTTAACGACGCAGAAAGATGAAAAATCTTTTCTTTACCGGGACTCGAACTCCGACCCCTCAACCGTACAACCCATAGCCAGTCACTGTACTGACTGCGCTATCCCTGCTCTATTTAGTTGTCTTTAGTCCTGCATATTTATATTTATTTTTATTTTTACCTCCCGCGTTACAATATGCTCACCCACCTCTTGCTTCATTTAAACAGCGTAACGAGCACAAATTATGTAATTTGATTTTTACTTTATTCTCTCCTCTTTCTTAGGCCCGAATTTTCCCACTTCATCTTGTTTTCAATCTTATCCAGCTTATGTTCTCTCAAGTTTCGCATTAACATGTAACAAACAAAACTAAAGCTGTCTGGCCTTTAGTCTTCAGCGTCTTAATATGAAGAGTTGGCAACGAGGCATAAACACTCCATCAATTATTGGATTATTTTACTTTTAAAACGATTTTCATAGATGGCTGTCATGTGAACAAAGCATGCACAGCCTCGGGCTGCAGATGTATTGAATAAATAGCCGCGGATAGCCGACTAGTGCTGGTTCTATATCTTGAGAAGTGGGTAGGGCTAAAACCTCTCAATGCAAACAAGAAGTTCTGGGAAGAGGTAATCGCCTATTTCCCTTTGATATGACACGGACCGCATAGAAAAATACGCGTACAATAATTCTTCTATTGTTGCCTGGGTAACATTTTTACCGAGTCGTTCCCTAGCAACATTAGGGGGATACAGATGTAGACACAGACCGATGGGACGAATTTATGAAGTAGGCCGCTGAGATGGGCTCAGGTGCCATCATTCATAAAAATTTTTTCAGACATTTGTAAGTTAATAGCGTAATTACACATACACACAGAGCGCACTGTAATCTCATAAGCCTACTTAATTTTTTTTTAATCTTAGGAAAGTAAGCTAAAAATAAACTAATAACCTATATTGCAAAAATGTTACAAGGGGCATCGGTGATAGGAATGAGAAATGTATGTAAAAATTCAGTCAGAAAACTTCAGGGGAAGCGACAGTTTCGGGAAAGCAGTCTTTGAAATTGGGGATGATAACGTTATATTTTATCTTAAAGAGATAGAATGTGAGATCCTAGAGTGGATTCTTCCGGCTCAGGATAGGATCCAGTAGCAGGCTGCTGTAATGAGCTTTTGGGTTCTGCAAAAAGTGTCAAGAAATTCTCCGCCTTATGTTACTGTGCAGCTCTACTTCACGCGGTTACTTTCAAAAAGCAATTCAGCAAAGTCTGCTCTTAAAAAGTATGCAACATATTTCGTGTCCCTAAGGCGCCTCCGCTCTCCTCCAAGATCAAAGCTTATTCGTTCGGATGGTTAAGCAATTCTGGCTGCGAGTAACATGCCGACGGCTGTTCAGTTCTTTGTGGTTCAAACTTTGGCATTCTTTGTTATCTAAGGGCCACGGAGTCATGTTCCGATTTCATAAAAGGCAAAACATGAATGAATACTGAAATGTAATTAAGCTTACCACTGATGGAACGTTTTTTTGAAAATATTCCACTTCCTGGCAATTATATAGAACATTTCAAGACAATGTAGGGTCTCAAGTTCTCACAGCCTTGGTTATGGACAGTTGTATCTTCTGGAATATGACGCCGTGTAGTCCGTTTAAAGGGCTCTGCTTTCCACCTGCTTTCACTTTGGTTTCTTGCTCGACTTATTCTTCGGCCCTGAAGATGAGGGTAACGTCCCTCTGAAACGTCGGGTTATCACTCTAAACCTAGTCTCGCTTATATCTCAGCACGGACCACTTAGAAAACAAAGCCCTTCTTTCTTTGTAGTTTAACTGTTGCATTATTAAGAATATGTTGCCTAGAAATGGACGTTATTCCATTGTTAATTTCGCTGTCGTTGTCTAGAAACGAATGTTGCTTTAGAGCCGTTTGACGATCCAGTTCCATTTTTAGTAAATAATAATAATTAATATATACTCCTTCCTGCTATGATAACATATGAAGAGTGATCATAATTTACGGACCGGCAATTGACTGCGGACCATCGTTTAATAAGCACTGTTAGCAGAGAACAAGGGCATCGATATTTTCATATACTCGTATATTGTAAAACAGTGAAATGCCTTCCACACATTAAAATTCTGTATGACACCACAGCATTCTATTCTCATTGCTATGAAGAGGCATCAGTAAATCTGCCATTCTCGTATTCAGAAATGAATCCTGTTTACACCTAAGCAGCACCTGTGTACCCAGTAACAAAGGTATGGCCGACACGTTTCGATGTCATGTCCAGACTTATTTATGTGTCTGACCAGTGACCTAGAAAATGTAAATATATGAAATCAGTTCGCACTTCTGACGGCACCGAACACTTCTATCAAAACCATCGAGATTAACGCGATTGGTATAGCAACTGGCTACAGGCTGGACGACTGAGGGGTCGGATTTCAAGTCCCGGTAGGGTCAAGAATTTTCTCTTCTCCAAATCATCCACACCGGCTCTGGGGTGTACCCAAACTCCTAACCAATGTGTACCGTGGGCTCTTTCACCGGGAGTAAAGCGACAGGGGCGTGAAGCTAACCACTCACCTCCAGCTAGTGCCGAGGTCAAGGAAATGTGGATCTACACATCCACTCCACCATACACCTTCATGGTGTAGTGCTTAATTTGTTGAGCACAGGAACAACTTTAACCGAGATGTATCGCTACGTCCCTCTTAACTTATCTGTGGTATATTAAACGATACTGTCCACATCTCGAAATTTATAGCATCGATTCACTGAGTAAGGAATAATGGATCAGAAAAGTTGTCGTAGAGGCACGCATTGTTACGTCAAGCGTAGGAATGAGAAGCACTGCCACTTAAGTAACTTGCTCTGTGTCGCGTTCTACAGCTTTACCTCAGCTTCCAGACATAACAGGGGGCACTATGGTAAAACTAGGCATTAGAGGACACGACGTTTCGGAAACTAGATGTTTCCGTCTTCAAATGAGAAAGAACTACTCAGTTTGGCCCCTTAGAAAGAGCTAATATCAATCACTGAACAACTCCTGTTACATTTAGCTCTTTCTAAGGGGCCCAAATGAGTAGGTGTTTTCCTTTCTCACCTCTCCTGTATTACCTAGAATTCCGGGCGATGGAAAAAGGTAAAAAAAACCCAGTAATTTTGTGTGTCATCCACCATCGTCAGAACCCTTTATAATCTACTATGGTACAAGCCAGAAGGTTGCGAGTTCGATTTCCGCTGAAGTCACTGAATTTTTTTTTTTCAATTAACCTAATTCTTCCAGCCGCAATATGGCCCTGGGGTCGACTCGGCCTCTAACAGAAATGAGTACCAGGAATATTCTTGGGGGGTCAAGGGCGGCGGGTGCGTAAGGCTGATAACCTCACCGCCATGTGTGTGCGGATTGTCTAGATAGTGTGGGAGCCTCGATGTCTCACAACCCTATGGGCCTTCACGGTCTGTTACATGGATAAATTTACCTTTTATATAAATAATATGTAATGTAAAAGTTTATGACGATGGTACATTTATACAAATATTATGTTTTTTGGATATTATCCATCGTCTTGTCTTTATCTAAAAACCGTCCTGTATATTTTTCAAAACATGACGTTTCAGAGACTGGATTCTGTCTCCGGAGGTAGGGACTAACTCTGTGGATTGCGCCGAACTGTGTAAGTTTTACCTGAAGACGGAGACAGAATCCAGTCTCCGAAACGTTGTGGATAATGTCCAAAAACATCATATTTTTACGTTTTATATATTTTTTCCATGTAATTCAGTCACGATTTGGTCGATATTGTGGCTCCATTAGACACTGGGTTTGTTCACAGGCTACCAGATTTCCTATAACAATGACAGCTTATCCGGGCGATTGGTTATTTGTTCACAGGAGCAACGTTTACAATCCTGACTCTACTATCCAGCCTCAACAGCTGCGTGAACCCATGGATTTACCTTGCATTCAACAGAGAATTGGTGCGTCTCCTCAAACAACAAATGAAATGCAAAGGGCGCGAGACATCGAGCTACCGGGGCGGATCCGGAGGCAGTGGGTCCTCCACCGGTACACCCGGAGACACGGTACTGTACAAGAGAAAGAGTTTCATGAAACATACAAATTCAGTCGTCGTGACGAAGACAACGTTAACAGAAGTTAATTCCTGCCGCCGAATTGGATCCGTTGGTAGCAGATCTTCGGTAAACAGCATGAGGGATGGCGTAGCAGGACCTCGCCGCCTATCTCAACTTGCCAGCTCTATTTTCATCAGGAACTCTGCCCTCACTGCGGCTGCGTCAACCTGTTGTCGTGTGGAATCAGATGATAGCGACGTACCTAGGAATACTTTCAGATATGACACTGCTGGACCCTACCGGGGGCTCAGCAGGGCAGGGGCTATCAGGAAGAAGATGAATATTGAAGAAGCAAATAATGTTAGGTTGGGGAGTGAAAGTGCTGTGGACGTTACTAAGGGAAGGAGATATTATGCTTATTCACTTACACCTACGGAGAGAAAAACTTCATGTGGAAATAGAATGATGGAGGATGCAGATCCTGCGGAAGTTGATGTTACAGGTCAGGTTATGGCGCTACTACACGGTGAACCGGAAGGAGGACGTCGAATGCAAGTCCAGTTCTGACACAGAGCAAATTATGTACCTCAAGAAATAAACGTTTCGGTTACCACGTTTCTCTAGGTGATGGTACAGTCAACGACAAATTGTGACTCCGTGTGTACAGTTTCAGCTGCTATCAGAAGTAAGTTTCTGTGATTGATGAAGAGCTAACAGCATATTGTGACACTGTATGGAGTGACAGTTATTTCCTGAATTAATTTTCTGTGACAGACAACATCCAACTGTATCCTATTAAACTTAAAAAAAAAATAAGATTGACCAATAGACAACTTACATCGTGCTCGACTACCCTGAGATTTTAGTAAATGCAAATGAACTTTTTTCCTGTAAAAGTTTATAAGTATAGCAAAACCAAAAGCTGACCAAACACTGTCGCATTTCTGCTGTTCAAATGTACTTTACTTCCATGTTTCCTTATTAAAAAAAGAAATATATTCCCTAATGACTGACTGTTTCCAACATGCAAGTTTTATTCGATATCTCCAATACACCACAATAGTCTCTTCATATAATTCTAAAATTATATGTTCCTATAGACACAATACGATTATATTATATTATATTCCACGGTTACAACGAATTGTTCGAAGCGTTGTAACCGTGGAAACTCGCTGTTAGAACTCAAATGCTGCATTCCATCCCGCTGTCTAGGAAATGTTATTCGTTGACTAGGAACGAACGCTGAAATATGCTCCATAGTCCTGCTTTTAGGCAGCACGTCACAATATTATCTGAAGATAAGCTGTTTTAACAGACGTATTAAATTGCAAGAAAATAATTTCTCGATCGAACTGTAGCGATTCTAGCACATGAATTACTCTGAATGATTGGTTCAAGGACGGTAATTTGTAAAGAGGATGCAAATTTCTCCCAAAACGCTGCTATAATATAAAACTTTCATGAAGGAATTAAGTCAGTAACGTAAAGCACTATCCTTTGCTCAGAGAATTGACAATACGGACGTCAGAAAAATCATTGTTCTCAAGTTACTTGAAAAATTATTCATGCTCTGATATGAGTCTTTAATTGCTTTTGCTTGATGTTGTGAGTTCATACAGTTATTAAAGACATGCACGTTTGTACACTTATTTGTGCTACACTTTGAACCTACTACCTTACGTGAATATATTGCCTAAGCCGTAATTATTCTGACAGTTGTGCTTTATTCCTCCTCCTCTGGGTCTAACTGTAAGCCGATGATTCCTACCGAATTTTTACCCCATCTTTTAAGGACTAACAGTCCTGACACGGAAGTTTTGGTTTCGTACTAAGTGTCGAGAAATCGATTCTGAATAAATTATTCACTTCAGTAGTGGAAATGTGCAAGACTTGGAACATCGGTAATACAGGTCATTTCTCGGGCAATGAATTTATAACAAATTCCTCCTTGAAAGTTCAAATCCCGAAACTGTCTCATAATTTTAATATCTGCACAAATTATGTGTGCAATTTCAGTTGTACAGTCAAGAAATCTATTTAAGAACATTCGAATATCATATTCTTCTAGCCTCGATGTGCTAGCATGATTTTAATTTTTAGTCATGTTTAATAAAGTCCTCTCATATAAAACTGGATTCCATCTCCGTGTACAAAATACAAAGATCCGAGATATTTTGGAAGACTTAGGAGCAGATGGGGGCACGCGGTAGCGTAGTTTGTTGAGGCACTATGCTACAAGCCGGAAGGTCGCGGGATCGAATCCCGATTAGGTGGATTTTTTCAACTCACCTAATCCTTCCAGCCGCATTATGGTCCTGTGGTCGACTCAGCTACTAACAGAAATGAGTACCAGGAATATTCCTGGAGGTAAAGGGCGGCCGCCGCGTAAGGCTGACAACCTCACCTCCATCTGTGAGCTGATTGTCTAGAAAATGTGGGAGCCTCGACGTCTCACAATCCTATCCTATCCTGTTACAGGGATAGCTTTACCTTTTTAGGAGCTGATAGGCGGGTACTGTTAATTAGATCTTAAACAAATATGATCAGATGTTAAGGACTGGATTCATCTGGCTCAGTGTAAGGACCAGTGATGGGCTCTTGTGAACGCAGTAATGAAACTTAGGGATTCATAGAAATTTGAGAGTTTCTTAACTATGTAACACACTAATAGTTTCTCAAGGGCTCCGCTCCATGTAGTTAGTTTTTGTGGTTATTCAGTTAATTAGCTAGTCAGCTAGTTAGCTGGTCAGTCAGTTGGCTAATCGGCTGGTCAGCCAGTCAGTCAGTTGGCTAATCGGCTGGTCAGCCAGTTAAGTGGCCTTTAAAACCGAGGTCGAACAAACTTATTCATACTGATATGTTAGGTTTTTGGACTTTATCCATCGTTCTGGTTTTTAAGATAACAAATAAAAACACGACGTTTCGGAAACTGGATCTGTTTCCGTCCTCAGGTGAAGGAAAACCCTATTCAGTTGGGTTGGGTTGGGACGATGGATGAAGTCCAAAAACCTAACATATCAGTGTGTTAGACACCATCGTCAGAATCCTATAGTAAAAACTTATTCATGTTAACGGCTACCTAACAGAAGTTTAACGAAAGTCTGCGAAAAGATTTAACGGATATATTTAAAGCCTCCTTCAGTCTTGAAATAAAATAATCCTTAAAGTGAATAAAATTAAATAAAGATCGAATTGGTCCGACAGAAACTGGAGCACGTCCACCATACTGAGCTTCAATTACATCGATCCAAAGGTGGGACGTCAACCGACTTCCGACGATGACCCTATTATTTTCTCACTGTCACAGTGAACTGGAGCTGAAATTTCCTCACCCCTGTTCTAGAGATTTCCGGTACATTACCTTAAATTAGGCAGCGACCTCTGGCCGTCACCTCGCCCTGACATACAGTCTGGCATGTACTTTACACATGTCAGCTTCACTTCTTGAACGTCGGCTGTTATCAGTGACAGCAGAATCGCTTAGGCTCCGAGACACGTGTTTCTGCATGGAAAGCCTTTCTACTCAGTGTGGGTGCGTGTTTCTGTGTTAGTAACGCAAATATGAACAATGCTGTATCAAGTCTCCCATGCTTCGCCTCGTGAGTCAACTTGGGATAAATAAACATTGTTCACGCCAGTAGATTATGGTTAGGAAAGTGGGGAACGTAAACAAGTTCAGGTAAAGCATCACTATTCGTATTATGGATATCAGACAGATTACGTCAAACAACGTCGTTGTTCTAGAAAGTTCTCCGCAAATAGAAATACTGGTAATAGTGGATAAACACGCAACAAATATCAGTATACACATACAAAAATGCACAGATAAACGCCGAGGCCTGTAGTCCGCAAGCGAACTATACCGGCCGAGCGACAGCCACTTGACGAATTTAGTACCAACTTTTGCGGATAAAGGATGTCACGTGATCAGCTCAACGAATTCCCACGGCCGTTAATCTCGGTATTCTAGACCGGAGCCGCTATTTCCTTGAAACAGCTCCTCAGTTATCCTCAGGACGCTGAGTGGACCCCGTTTCGGACCCACTACTTCTCAGAAAATCTCTGGACCTCTGGATCTGTAGCCAGGAACTCTGACCACTAGACCGTAGAGGCGGTCAATAATGCACAAAGCATTTATTTATAATTTAATTATGCTAATCTAAAACGAAGAAAAGGCATCGTTAAATAAAAACAGTAACGTCACTCTGTGGTCTAGTGGTCAGAGTTCCTGGCTACAGATCCAGAGGGCCCGGGTTCAATTCCCGGCACTACCAC
>NW_019740654.1:1041189-1185921 GCF_002891405.2 Cryptotermes secundus | reverse complement strand
AGTTATCCTCAGGACGCTGAGTGGACCCCGTTTCGGACCCACTACTTCTCAGAAAATCTCTGGACCTCTGGATCTGTAGCCAGGAACTCTGACCACTAGACCGTAGAGGCGGTCAATAATGCACAAAGCATTTATTTATAATTTAATTATGCTAATCTAAAACGAAGAAAAGGCATCGTTAAATAAAAACAGTAACGTCACTCTGTGGTCTAGTGGTCAGAGTTCCTGGCTACAGATCCAGAGGGCCCGGGTTCAATTCCCGGCACTACCACATTTTCTGAGAGTTAGTCGTCTGGAACGGGGTCCACTCAGCCTCCTGAGGATAATTGATGAGTTATTTCAAGGAAATATTGGTCCCAGTGTAGAAAACCAAAATTAACGGCCGTGGGAAANCTCAGGACGCTGAGTGGACCCCGTTTCGGACCCACTACTTCTCAGAAAATCTCTGGACCTCTGGATCTGTAGCCAGGAACTCTGACCACTAGACCGTAGAGGCGGTCAATAATGCACAAAGCATTTATTTATAATTTAATTATGCTAATCTAAAACGAAGAAAAGGCATCGTTAAATAAAAACAGTAACGTCACTCTGTGGTCTAGTGGTCAGAGTTCCTGGCTACAGATCCAGAGGGCCCGGGTTCAATTCCCGGCACTACCACATTTTCTGAGAGTTAGTCGTCTGGAACGGGGTCCACTCAGCCTCCTGAGGATAATTGATGAGTTATTTCAAGGAAATATTGGTCCCAGTGTAGAAAACCAAAATTAACGGCCGTGGGAAATCCTTGCGCTGACCACGCGACACCCTTTATCCGCTAAAGTTGGCACTAACTTCGCCGACAAGCGGCGGTCGCTCGGTCGATATAATTCGCTTGCGGACTAAAACCACAGAGTTTGTAATGTCACTGGATATGGTCCTCAGCCAGCAACCATACAATACAATCAATAAATAACAACTAAATATCGGAATCACAAGATACGTCTTACATCCTCAACTACGTCACATATTGGCGAAACACTTCAGACGTAAACATGACATAAGCCATTTTTGCGTTCTCCAGCAGTCTTAGGGCGACTAACCTACAATGACACGTGTTTCCTCACTGCTGTCACTTTGCATATTAGTACCAGCAGCTGGGAACGAACCAATTCTTAGTAAAAATTCTGTGTCCTAAACAAAAGTGTTTTATTCAAGGAGTTTCGAGTTCGATTCTAGCCGCTACAGCTGTTATTGGAAGTGAAATAATACAGCGTATATTATTAAGAATATTAGCTTAAAATGAAATGTTCTTTCACCGTAGACTATAATCCTTTATTAGTCAGATAATTTCGCAGTTTGAAACCAGTTCCTTTTTATTACATTTTACACTGATTTACTTTTTGTAAAATAAGATTTACCTTGATTGCTGTCGAGGTGGATATAGCAGTCGGTACTGACGCGTCTTCAAATACACGCACACACACACACACACAATAAAACATATATCTCAGTACAATGGAAACCAAACAATGGAAGACAGCAGAAGACGAAGTTCCACAGGCGTCAGACACATTAAATAAACTAAAGACAATTAGACATGTCCATGTAACTGCAATATTAGTAATAACCACATTCATTTACGAGTAGTATACTTAATAAGATCCCAACCGCTGCCACCTATGTGGAAAACAAAACTAATTAACTCCATGCAGATGACTCCTTCTCGAGAAGCCAACACTCACTCAGTTTCTCAAGATATTCCCAACATTTCGTAGAATCCGAAAGTTCATTAAAATTTTCACAGCACCTCGTCATCAATCCCTATCCTGAAAAAACATGAATCAGGTAAAGAAAGCAGTCTGCTTTTACCGGTTCTCACGGTCTCTTTGCTTGCAGATTTCTTATATTTTTTCTTCTACCCTGAAGATGGAGGCGATACGTTCCTCCGAAACGTCGGTTAACACCACATATACACGGTGCCAAATCCCATAAGACTGCTTTCTTCATAGTCACCGCCGTGAAAGCCTCAAATCTTACATGAATCAGGTACATGCCACCCCATCTTATTTCTCTAAACTAAATTCTAATATTATCCTCCCATCTATATCTAGGTCTTCCTAGTGGTACTTCCGAAGTACTGGGAGAAAACCCGCCCCAGCACAACTTCGTTCACCACAAATCCCACATGACTCGACCTAAGATCGATCCCGGGCCGCCACGGCAAGAAACCGACGACTAACCGCCTGAGCATGGTCCTTTGTTTAACCTAAATATTTATATTAGTTTTTTAAGAACTAGCTTCATGGAAAAGAAACCTTCTTAAGAAACTCGAAGCTATTCAGCTAGTTAAAGAATCCATTCCATTTTATGCAGCACAAAAGATCATTACCGTGTTCTAAACGTCTAACTACTGGTCCCAATCCTAAGCTACATTAATCCAGTACACATCCTCATGTCCCACTTCTTTAAGATTCGTTTTAATATTATTCCCTGCCCAAGTCTTAGGTACTGTTAGCTCCTCGGAACTCTAGCCGTGGTAGAGGGGTCATACCATCTCACGCAGATCTTGTCTTATCAGCTTACGTCAGCATGGGTACTACCAGTTTGGAATGTAGCGTCTCTGAGTGTGGTCAGGTGTATAGTACGTTGTGTTGCTTGTTAGCTGATCTCCGCAGGCAATGTTTTCCGCTCAGGGAGTAGCTCTTAACGTCACCACAGCAAGCGTACAGCTTCGCGTGCTCCACAACAGCGTTTACCTTTCCGCGCGGCTAAAGTTACGAGGCACTAACTATATTCTTAGTGGTATCTTCGTTTTTAGTTTTTAGTTTTTAGGCTAAAATTTTGTAATCATTTCTCATCTCGCTCATACACGTTACGAACATCGTTCAATCCTCAACCGCTCTAGCTGAGTTTTTATATTCTCTCAACAATTTCTCCAGCGATATTGGTACATACATTTTCTGAAGCTGTAACCCCTCTTGACGTTCCAATAAGATATGTCACTTTATTTAAAATATAATAGCAAAATAATTGCTTCGCTGATTATTCCAGAATCTAGAACACACAAAGAGCTTTCTTATCTTTCTCTGACCTTCGTTTCCCGTATTTCTATTAAATAAAATTAATTTAATTTACTTTTAATCTGTGAAACCCATTACTTCCGTTGCAGCCTTGAGCGATACGAGGGAAACTCGTGATGACCGCCAGAATCCTACCTGCTTCAGTACGTCTATCAACAGAACAAGTCATAGGAATAATTAAGACTGCCTTCATATGCCGGTATAGCGATGGGATACGGGTTTAACGGACAGGATTCGACTCCTAGCAGGGCCAAGAAATTGTTCTTGCTTCACAGCATCTACACCGGCTATGGGGCCCACATAGCCTCCTACTAAATATTTCCAGGGGCTCTTTCCCTGGAGATAAAGCGGCAAGAACTTGAAGCTGACCACTCACCTCCATCTAATGCGAAGGCGAAGAATGGTGGAGGTGTACCTCCACTCCAGCATACGTTTTCATTGCGTGATAATTAAGCACAGGGACAGCTTTACCTTTTACACCCCTCATATTGATTTCCTCTGAGCACTGTGTTCTGTCTGCTTTAGAGGGGATGACACTTCTCCGTCAGCAGTGTGTGGCAGCAAGCCGACACAGTAACGGCACTCAAAATAAAATGAAAGCAGTTCTTATTTCAAAGACATTTCAGTTCCATTTTCTTGCGACTTCTGTGGTCTAGATTGTCTCTCATACAGACATTTGTTCCGCATATGTCCGTCCGTGTATTCCTCGCCTTCGTACCACGAGAATCGGGCTGGGAACCAAGTAAAACAAAAGCCTCCAGAAGTGGCAATGTGAGGAAACATACACAAAAATCGAAGTGTAGTTTATTTTTTAGACATCTGCATGATCTGAGTTAGGAAGTTTCCTATTCTGGAATACAACTGCGTGTAATCCGTTGAATTTCAACCCACATTTCGGAGGAACACGTACAGCAAAAATGAGGAAGTCTGGGGATTTGAGAATCCCACAGAGGCGGTTATGAATCATTCTATCTTCGCCATATACCGGCGTGCAGTCCGCTGAATGTCAGCCTACGTCCCGGAGGAACTTACTCTTCAACCCTGTAGAAGGAGGCAATATTATCCTCCGAAACGTCAGCTGCCCTTCGACAGACTACGTGTTATACTATCCCAGGACTCTTCATGAAGAAGTTCATATGACGTTCAAGCCGCATCACTACTCAGGCGATTAGATTCTGGCTTCTTAAGGCAAAAGCTAACGTTCGGTCCTGGATTATTTCGTGTGAAATCCTTGGTGGACGAACTGCTCATTATGAAGTATGTATTATGCCGGTCACGGTAGCCGAGCGGTCTAAGGCATGCATTGTCTTCGCTCGCTTGAAAACCGGGATCGTGGTTTCGAATCCCACTCAGGGCATGGATGTTTGTGTGCGTTTTTCTGTGTTTGTGTAGAGGTAGAGGCCTTGCGACGAACTGATCACCCGCCCAAGGAGTTCTACCGAATGTGTAAGATCTAGAAAAAACGAAGTGAACGGAGAACTTCATGGAGGTAGGCCTAGGCCCACTGGGGCTGTAGTGCCAAGGAAAAAAAAAAGTATGTATTAGTACGAAATGAACAGGTTAGACTCGGAGGGCTGTGTTTACCGTTGCTCCTATCCGTTACTGGCTTCGCTTTTTCTTTCAGAATGAGTGTTTGCGGTGTATCGAAAAGTCTGGAGTGGCAAATTGGCGGAGAAATTATCTGAAACGAATTGCTAGGGCAGTCTTCTTATTCCCCACTTTCAAACAGAGTTTTAGGTTAGCTGTAATCTCCGCTGCTCTTGAGATAAGATAGATCTTACAAAATAATGCTACTTTTTTTGTTTTAAGCACAATACGCCCAAAACAGAACTTACTCAAAAAAAAACTTCGTGGTTTTAGTCCGCAGGTGGTCTATACCGACCGAGCTACCGCCGCTTGTCGGCGAAGTTAGTGCCAACTTTAGCGGATGGAGGGTGTCGCGTTGTCAGCGCAACGGGTCCCTATGGCCACTAATTTCGGTTTTCTAGACCGGAGCCGCCATTTCCTTGAAATAGCTCCTCAATAATCCTAACGATGCTGGGTGGACCCCGTTCCAAACCCACTACTTCTCAGAAAATCTGGTAGCGCCGGGAATCGAACCCGGACCTCTGGATCTGTAGGCAGGAACTCTGACCACTAGATCACAGAGACGTTCCACTACATATAACAATTCTTGCTGTGTATTTCCGCTATTAAAATCATTGTCAACTTCACTGACTGGGGTTGGTGATCTTTCCGGGTCACAGCACCTTTGCTTCATGAAGATTTTGACGAGGACACGCGGTAAAGTACTTGGTCGAGGCACTACGCTACAAGCAGGAAGGTCACGGGTTCGATTTCCGATGAGGTCACAGGATTTTTCGATTGGCCTAATCCTTTTAGCCTCACTATGGCCCAGGGTCGAATCAGCCTCTAACAGAAATGAGTACCAGGAATCTTCCTGGAGGTATAGGGAGGCCGACGCGTAAGGCTGACCTCACCGCCATCTGTGAGCCGATAGTCTTCGAAAATGTGAGAGCCTCGATATCTCACAACCCTATGGACCTCCACGGCCCGTTACTGGGATATCTTTACCTTTTCTGGGATGTGACGTTCCCGCAGCGGTAGTTATGAAGAGTTCTGTCTTCGGGGATATAACGCTGCCGACATTTAAGAGGAACAAGTCACCTCCATCGTAAGAGTTGGAGAAGAAGAAAAGAAAGAAAATATCATGAAGCAAGCAGCAAGAAACAGCTTACTCTTCAGCTCTGAAAATGGAGCTGACATGCCTCTCCATCATCAGAGCTGAGGAGTACGCAAAGAAAGAAGCCAGCATGAAACGGGCAGAAAGCCTGCCACCTGCTTCACCCTGGTTTATTGCTTTTCTTACTCTTCAGCCCTGAAGACATGGCTGATATATTCCCTTGAAATATCAGTTGAATTTCAACGAACTTCATGGCGTTACATTCCAGAAGATAGAACTCTGTAAATTCTTTCTTTTTCGATCATAACAAAAATTTTATAATTTAAAACGATGAGGTTCTCATGGTCGTGAATATTAATATTACGACCTCCTAGTATGCGGCCCCGTATAGATTGGTATACAAAGTGTCCGGATGAAAGGTATCCAAAATAAAATAATTATATCTCAGAAAGCTTTTATTATACACATTTATGGGTTACACCACTATAAAGGGAAACTATCAAGAGTTTTTTCTGTGTATATAACTTTCTCAATAAATTGAAATGTGGGCTCCCTTGGTGGCACGAGAAATATCCAGACTTGAAGCATGTTTGGTGTTACCATAGCCACAGCGTCCCTTATGTGGGCTTACAGGTGGTGAGGGTCGTTGATCTTAACCTGGTAGACAATGTTCTTCACATAACCCCACAAGAAAAGTTCAGTGGGGTTAAATCTGACGACCTAAGAGGCCAATCGATTGGTCCACCTCTGCCAATTCATATCCCAGCCATCTCTCTATCCAGGTGATTCCTAACATGGTGGCAGAAATGTGGCGGCGCATGCGCGTAAGCCGGGCATGAAAAAGAAAACTTGTAGGGTTTTCCTTTCCGATGGCATAAACAGGATACGTGTATGACAATTAGTTTCCGAGATATACATTTTTATTTTGGATACCTTTCATCCACCCACCCGATATATGTACCGATGCCTATTTTCCGAAAAGACCACACGACAATAATCTAAATTACATCATTACTTGTTTCATGTTGTGTTTAGTAAGTACATACGAACCGCGAATCCTGTGATGTGTTTCGCTGTACATGACACATACTAAAATTTTTGCTAAAGAGATTCAAGCACATGGTCACTACACTGCAGAGCTGTTACATTAACTGCTGCTGCGAGCTGGCTAGTAAAATTTACAATGTACTTATTGGATGTTACTTGCGTTCGAACAGTCCAAATTACTGAACCTGTTTTTATGTTACAGGATTTAATTTCACAGAACTCAGTAACAAACTCAGTGCGTCAAATAATTTCACCTCTGTAAGATTTGAGGTTTTCACGGCGGTAACTATGAATAAAGCAGTCTTCTGGGATGTGCTTGCACATGTTCTGTCTCTTCGCTTGCAGGTTTTCTTATTTTTCCTTTTACCCTGAAGATGGAGGCGATACGTTCCTCCGAAACGTCTGTTAACACCACATCTACACGGTGCCACATCCCAGAAGACAGCTTTCTTCAATTTCATCTCTGTTTTACGTTACAGATATTTAAAACTATTTCACTTATTTCAGGTTGCTGAAGTGGTATATGGTTGGTTCCCTTGGTATTGCGGCCTCAAACTGGCCTATTGTACCAGTCCCTGATGATGGCTGAATATGGAATATTTGTGGAATGATAACTGGAAGGGAAATGCCAAAGTATTCGAGAAAAATCTGCTCCAGTGTTATTTGTTCACCATAAATCCCACATAACTACTTGGAACTGAGTCCTGGCCGCCGCGGTGAGAAACAAGCGGCTGCCCTCCTGAATAATGTAGAACTTTCAAACGTGCTTAGTATCAGACAAATGGATTTATATTATTTAACAAACAACCAGTCACAAAATATACCTACGTTCTTTTAATCTGCACACTTCAATTGCTCGTGGAGTCGGAAGAGCTCAGTCGGTATTGCGACGGGCTACGAACTTCACGGTCGGGGTTCGATTCCCAGAAACTCTACCTTACGTCGTCCAGACCGGCTCTGGGGCTCACCCAGTCTGCTACCCCATGGGTACCGGGGGGCTCTTTCTCCAGAGATAAAGTGGCCGGGGCGTGATCCTGACCGCTCACCTCCACCTAGTGCTGAGGTCAAGAATGGTGGAGCTATACCTCCACTTACCCATATATCTTCATGGCACAGTGTTTAATTAATTAAACACACAAACAACTTTTGTTTTGTTTTTTTTTCGAAAAAACTGTGCATGCGAAAACTGTTGTCCGTAACACAGGGTTCACTGAACACAAGATCTGATTTCACACAGTTGTTAATCCTTATTATAACGGAATAACAAGATCCCCGAACATTTTTCCGTTTCAGGCAGGCTTTCGTTTAACACAGACACCATTACATTGGTGTCTTCCTTGTATTTATGGTCGAAATCAGAAACCAAAATTCGTACTATGCATGTACACTCCACTGTTAGTGTGTAGTACAAGCTTTCGAGTTTTTATTCATATTCATTCCTTCCAGCACACCACTGGATGTTTATTCCGCACACGCCAGAAGAGTGTACAATAAATAGTTATTATATTGTACACCAATCAGCGCATTGACTTACAGATTTTACAGTCTGATTGTCAATGGGGGAGAAGAAAGAAAAATTCCTTCCACATGCCAATGAAGGTACGCCGCACATACATACATGTAGGAATTAAGAAACAATAATACGGACCAACTATGGGGAGGCTATTTGACGGCTGTGCCGGTCACGGCCTTTCTGCTATGTGCAATCACCGGCGATCACTGAGCCGAATGCCGCCATTCCTATCCGGTCATCCTCGGCGGTAGTGAGACTCAACAACGTAGGCCTACTGTTTTCGTTCACAATCTCGTTTTGTATTCTCTTATTAAATACAGAGCATTCATTTACTTTGTGTAATTTTACACTCGTTTCCATTCTTTATTCTTGGGAACGAAGAAACTTTCCTACAATTGCAGATTTCAGTTCAATCGCTCCTTTTTAGACAATTTTCACTCTATAAGTTTGTGTTTTTTAACCCTACACAATACTCACAGTCGGTATATAAATTATAACCTAATAATTGTTTCCTTTTTCATTTTTTAAACATCATGGCATGTTTCGATCAAATATTAATCAACATCAGGTGAATATTAAAAACTAAAAATAAGAGATATTTGATTGAAACATGTTATTTTAAGAAATAAAAGAAATTAGTATGTTACACTTAACATACAATCTATGAGTGTTGCACAGACGGTTAATAAAGCTTTGTGTGACTTTAATTTCACACAACAGGATGCAAGGAACAAAGATTAGTATTCCTAATGTGATAACAGATGGGGCACGCGGTAGCGTAGTTGGTTGAGGGGCTATGCTACAATCCGGAAGGCCGTGGGTTCAAGTCCCGATGAGGTCACTGCATTTTTTCAATTGACCTAATCCTTCCAGCCGCACTATGGCCCTGGGGTCGACTCAGCCTCTAACAGAAATGAGTACCAGGGATTAATTAAATAATTTTCCTGGAGAGTAAAGCGCGGCCGGCGCCTAAGGCTGACAACCTCACCGCCATCTTTGACCCGATTGTCTAGACATTGTGGGACCCTCAACGTCTCGCAACCCTATGGGCCTTCACGGCCTGTTACAGGGATAGCCTTAGTTTTTACTTTACTTTAATGTGATAACAGAGAAGATAGGAGCTCGACTAAAAACCCATAGAAAAAAGTTATCACTCAAAGACCTTCACTGTGGTGGCTACCACATAAAAAAAAGAACCATATTACCTGGATGGTACGACATTATATCATTCGTGGACCGACTGCCGGTATAATAAAGTGAGTTTTCTAATCAACGCAGCCGTGAAGTGCACCTGTGTGTTATGGGCTGGCACCGTCTTGATATCACAAACTTCTGACTCTTCCACCAGAGTCAGTGCTTAAGAAGAAAATGCACTCATAATACAAAAAAAAAATGACTTACCTTATTTGGTGTAAATATTCATGCACTCCTGCGGTGATAGGCAGCTTGTTAAACCAGAAGTCATTTCATGCAACGGCAGTTGCAGGTGTAATGGCGTTAGTTGAAGTTTGTTCGATGTAACTCGCACTGGACACATGAAAACACACTCCTTGCACAGTACAGTCAGAATTTCACTTCACTTCACTTCACAGCTACATCTCAATATTGTAAGAAGTAAAACGTAAGAAAAAAAATGTAAAGTTGTCCCTGTGCTTAACAAATTACGCACTACGCAATGAAGACGCAAGGAGGAGTGGATTTATAGATTCACGTTTTCTTATATTTAATCTTTGAACTCAATATACATCCAATGCACAACACAACACAAAACACACACTTCCATACGTACAAAATTTCTCCGCTTCTGACGACACAGGAAGTGAATTTTGCATACCGAACGCTTAATGGTTGACTTGTCGTTGATATATCTCGCCACTAAAACTTACATACTGTACACTAGGTACCGGATAATAGATATATATCATTCTAAAAACTAAACTCCGTGGCTTGAGCCCGCAAGCGAACAATAACGACCGTGCGACCGCCTTTCCTGGGCGAAGTTATTGCCAAATTTAGCAGACAGAAGATGTCGCGTGGTCAGCGCAATGAATACACATGGACGTTAATTTCGGTTTTCCAGACCGGAACCGCTATTTCCTTTAAATAGCTCCTCGATTATCCTCATGAGTCTGAGTGGAACCCGTTCCAAACCCACTACTTCTCAGAAAATGGGGGTAGCGCCAGGAATCGAACCCGGGCCCTCTGGATCTGTAGCCAGGAACTCTGACCACTAGACCAGAGAGGCGGTCTCTATATCATTCTACATGTATCAAAATATCTTTATTGTTAATACAATGATCAGCGATATTCCCAAATTGTAGCACTCGGTTGTACCTATATAATGTTTTTCATTTATTATTTATTTATTATAGCATTAATCAATTCTCGATTTCGTCATATGAAGTTTGGTGACAGCGCTCTTGCTATCCATTAAGGAAGTGCCCATTTCGAATTTCGGCTCAATAACCTACTGTCCCGACAGATTTTTTTTGGGGGGGGGGTGTTAATATCCTCCCGACAAATATTGCGACAGTGCATTAAATAGGTAACAAATGCTCTCAAATACATCATTAAAATCTCTGTATAATTTACGCAGCTTATACAAGAAAACCTAACCAACCTGAATTTGAAATAAATGTGTACATTTCAAAGTAACCTACAGCATAATGCCAATTAGGCTACTTACTCTGCTTTTTACTTCTATACATTCCGCCCATCATTCAGTACCGTGAAACGTAAAATATATTCATGCGAAATAAGTCTTTAATCCGAAACAGATACTCCGTTAATCAAATGTGGAACTATAACCTTCGACTGTTAACAAAAAGCGGTGTACTCGTATATCTATTGACAGATACAGCTGCATATAAACCTTGCAAAAGGCCGTGCCATATCTAAGGCGGTTAGTTGCTGGCTTCCCGCCGCGGCGGTACGGGTTCAACCCCAGGTTAAGTCATGTGGGATTTGTGGTAGACAAAGTGGCGCTGGGGTATGTTTTCACCGAGTACTTCGGTTTCCCCTGCCAATTCTCATTCCACCACTGCTCCACATTCATCTCTCATCCGGAGCTGGTACAATAGGCCAATTAATGGCCGCCGTACCAAGTGGACTGTCCCACCCCACCTCAAGAAGCTAAAAAACTATCGAAAGAGGTTAACTTAAGCAATAACTTTCTGCTCTGTATTAGAAGGGTGCCCGGTTTGAATCAGGGCTTGAGATCTTTCGTGATTTTCATCACTCTTTTCCATCAGAATGACACATCAGTGTCTTTAACAGGCCGCAACTACATTGTTCACATTTCCTGTCTTAACTGAAGTATTTTTTTTAATGCTAGTGGGGTGGGACTAAGTCCCTTGTACTGCGGCCATTTCTAGTCTATTGTACCAGCCCCAGATGATAGGTGAGGGTGATTGTGGAGCAATTGGTGGAATGAAGACTGGCAGGGGAAACCGAAGTACTCGGAGCAAACCTGCCCCAGCGCCTCTTTGTCCACCACAAATCCCACTTGACCATACCCGGAATCGAACCCGGGCCGCCGCGGTAGGAAGCCAGCGACTAACCGCTTGAGCTATGGCGCGGCCCTCAACTAAAGTATATATTGTACCAGGAATCTTCCTGGGGATACAGGGCGGCCAGTGCGTAATGCTGACAATCTCACCGCCATCTGTGAGTCAACTGTCTAGAATATGTGGGAGCCTCGGCATCTCACTACCCTATGGGCCTTCATGGCCTGTTACAGGGGTAGTTTTACCTTTTTCTTTTTATTACTTACTTATCTATCAATGACGCCCTATCAACTTCAAAATTACAATATTTGCCTTCATTTAACGATTCTGTTTCAACTGCAGAGATTATACAATGTCGAATGATATGAGAAGATCATGAAGGACGCAATGATAATCTGCTTAAGGATACTAATGCGGCATTTGAGTGGAGAGTCTACCGAAACCACGAGAATCTGTCCAGCGAGCCTGGTCGATCACAAATCATACAAGAGAGAAACACGAAATATTTCAGTCAAGATAGCAGACAGGGATTCGAACCGAGCACCTCCGGAACAAGTTTAGAACGCTGCAGCTAACTCCCCTCCCACCTCCCTCGTCATCGTTCTTGTAAAATCAGCTTAACTGATTAAACTGGATTCCATCGTTTTCTTTTAAAAAAAAAATTACAACCTCAAAATCGTTAATAATTCATGTATTAAAATTTTTCAATTTATTGCGCTAAGCATTAGTGATAAATCTGGAAAACTTATTAAGATTAATTTCACAACGAAATAGTGAACTCTTAAAGTAAAGTAAAAAGTAAAGGTATCCTGTAACAGGCCGTGGAGGCCCATAGGGTTGTGAGAAGTTGAGGTTCCCACATTATCTAAACAATCGGCTCATACATGGCGGCAAGGTTGTCAGTCCTACGCGCCGGCCGCCCTTTACCCCTAAGAATATTCCAAGAATATGCCTGGTACTCATTTCTGTTAGAGGCTAAGTCGACCCGAGGGCCATAGTGCGGCTGGAAGGATTAGGGCAATTGAAAGAAATCCAATGACCTCATTGGGACTTGAACCCGGGACCTTCCGGCTTGTAGCATAGTGAGTGAACTCTTACAAGCAACAAAACACAAGGTTCTCAGTTTTAAACTGAATTAGTTCTGCCTTTGGCGAGTAGTGTTTCCCATAATTTTGCATGACCCGTAATCTGTGTAGGCTATTTTATAGCATTACTAGTGAAAAAGGCGTAAGTAACTGATAAGTATTTTAATAAATGACTCTTTTCAGAAGTTCCAAAAATTCCGTTTCTAAACGTAGCTCCAAAAAAAAATGCAAGTCATACTCTAAACAACTTGAAATAGAATTACACTGAGGCATTGCCAAATTTAACCAAATAAAAATAAGGGCAAAAAAAAATTGATTATATGCCTACTGAACACAGTGTCTGTTTACGCTCATTTTAAAATTCCAGTCTTCATTTCGGCATACAATTCGGGCTTCTTTTGTTTTGTAACCCGGGCCACATTTATGGCAGAATGACCGGGCCGTTCGCCTCGGGGCCTCCACAAGACAGAAATAAAATCCACAGATTTTAATGAGACATTTTCTTCTCTAAAATCATGAAAAGTTAGTTTGTATGTTCAGTTATTATAACAAATAAAAACGAAAATCTACCAGTCTGAATGACTTCGCGTTCTAGCAAGTCACCGCCGTGAAAACCTATAATTTCAAGTACAAATAAACAACTACCAGCTTTTTGGTGGCTTACTGCCTGTAACAGTCAATTTTTAAACAGATGTTTTATATCAAGTAGATCTACTACATTAGAAATAGCTCAGATATTTTTTCCGATCAGTGTCACAAACATGTTTCTTAATATTTGGCAGGTTGTCACTTTCTTAAGATGCCTTTCAACAGTTGATATGTACGAAAGATTCTAATTCGACGAAGCTAACTGTTGACGTAATTCATAAAAAGTAAACAATTTTTATGGGTATGCTTCTCACACTGCTTTCTTGCCATCCATTCGAAAGTTTATGGCTACAATTATTAGTTGTAGGAGTGCGGAAATACGACGTTCCTTGGCGCTGTGATGTGAAATGGACCCATTGCGCATTTCCCTTGTCATAGGTAGCAAGTATGGAGGACTGGTGAAATGCTATGTGGTAGAAAAGAATCGAAAGTCTCAAACAAAACCCTGTCTCGAATCCATTATTTTCCCCACAAAAGCCCCATACCGACTGAACTGGGACTGAACTCTGGCCTCCGTGGTTATAAGCCAGTGACCAACAGCCTTGACACCGCTACACAGTATTACTATTCCTAATAAGTTCCGTCTGGTATGGAATTATAAATGCTCTCAGACAAAATGACTAGAAACTATAACGAATACCATTGCATCTTATATAAATACCAATCGTGGAGATTCTGTTCCAATACAGAGTTGCTAAGGTTCTCTGAAGTTAACTGTATTGAATTAATACTACTTGCAACTAAAACACAGGTCTTCTACCATGTACGAAACATTTGCACCAACTAGCATGGCGGGAGGAATCCCTCACCCCACCAAAGATGTCACAGTCGGATAAATACCGGACAGGAACGGATGATTTATGTATGACATTAGCAAAGTGGCTGTGCTCATAATTCCACGAAGACTACCCATGACTGCTTACGGTTCTGCTCTACGAGTTGCCGATACCGGACTCGTAGAATGCTATTACATCTCTTTAATAGATGGCAGAAGTGACACAAGTGGAAGAGGTGGGGAAAGGGTAATACAGTGCACTTGCACTGAACTTCAGCTCTCTAAATTTGACTGAAAAATGTCATACTTCGTAACCATATGTGTCTATACTTAATCTTCAAGAAGGGGCCGCACCATAGCTCAAGCGGTTAGTCGCTGGCTTTCCACCGCGGCGGCCCGGGTTCGATCCCGGTTCTGGTCAAGTGGGATTTGTGGTGGACAAATTGGCGCTGGGGCAGGTTTTCTCAGAGTACTTCGGTTTCCCTCGCCAATCTTCCTTCCACCAATTGCTCCACAATCACCCTCATCTATCATCTGGGGCTGGTACAATAGGCCAGACGTGGCTGCAGTACAAGGGACTTAGTCCCACCCCACTAGCAATAATAAAAAAATAAAAAATTTATAGTCTTCAGTAATTTTTTGCCCATGATACACTGGCTTTAAACCTGTAAATTCTGAATGTGATTGAAAATTACACTCCTATTGAAAGGGTCACTAAGGCACAAAATATACATATTCAAAGGCAAGTGCTGGTATACAAAATCTCTTTTAAAAACCGGCCATAATTTTGATTATTTTTTCTTCTGCAAAAAGAATTTTCCTAATGGAGTCAATATATTTCTCTGTGCAGAATGTTATGTTGCAACAGTTTTCACGATGGACACAGTTCACGATTTATTTTTTACCTGCAATATAATTTGTCACACTTCCCTTTCCTTTCACATGACATAATTAATTAGATTTATTACCAGAAATTCCCCATCTCCTAATGAACTCAAAGTTTCATTGCTGCCAGGAGCCTGCAATGAAGCTTCTAAGTCATGTAATTATAAATTCATCTTGCATCCATGTGCCCTCCAGACTTATGCGTAGTAACCTATTTCAAACATCTGCATGTGTCTGAGTGGCATAAAAACATTGTAGCAGTTCAGCCAAGTTCCTCAGTTGCTCTGAATTAACAGTTCCTACCACAACGTGCTTCTGGATTTGCTGTGAGTATCTTATGGTGAATGCTATAAAAAGAGATCTTTATGCTTATAAGAAATGCTGGGAAGAGTTCATAAGGCACATTTTCCTTCAGATTCGTCCATGCATATCATGAAGCTAGAAGAAATATAAATAAAAAAATATTACGGTGCAGTGAGCAATTTACGTGCATAATTTTCTTTACTAGAGATTCCATTTATGTAGAATTTAACATTTTATAGGGCAGTGGTAGTTATTTGTACCACTTACTTTAAAGTTAAATAACGTTACATTTCAGCCATGGCAGAGTTTACTCTTCAGGTTAGTTACATTCTCAGAAACACCATGCCATAGCTCAAGCAGTTAGTCGCTGGCTTCCCATCGTGGTGGCCCGGGTCCAATCCTGGGTCTGGTCAAGTGGGATTTGTGGTGGACAAAGTGGCGCTGGGGCAGGTTTTCTGAGAGTACTTCGGTTCCCCTGCCAATTTTCATTCCACCAAACTCTCCATCATCATAATCACCTGGGGCAGACTACAATAGGCCAATCAGTGGCGGTCGTGCCAAGTGGACTCAGTTGGACTCCACCCCCCCCTAAGTAAATTTACATTCTCAGAACAGTGCTTATTTCCTTAGACATCATTAACCAACTGAGCTTTGCAATGTAAATTCCAGTATTTTCTTGCAGGACCGAACAGGCTTTTGAAATAATATTCAGTTGAGCTTGGCTTTACAAGGTGTTAAAATAGTCCTATATATTATCAAATTTTTTACCATCTTAATGTTTCTAATTGTTCACATTCAAAAATATTTAATGCTGAGTTTTTAGGTACATCTGTCATCTCTCACTGTATGTGACATTCCAAATTCCCAACTCCAATGTGCCAGAAGTTATCACCATCAAGCAAAAGAAAGCTAAACAAGTGTTTTGTGTGTCCGCCATATTGTTTTACATTTCACAAACAAAAAATGCCATAACAAAGTCATGACATGTGTGTTCCCATACAGCAAAAAATTAAATTTGCTTTTTTTTTTCAGGAAGCATCTGTCATTATTCAAGATGTCTCACTTTCTGGTGACATGGTTCATGTTATGGTGTATCATCTTAGCAAGGGGGCAGTGCCCCTCCCATCAACAAGCAGCCATGAAGTTGACTATCACAAGTGAACGCAACAGTACCGGATACTGGATAGCTAGGGTCACAGAAAATTCCAGTTTTGTATATGATAGACAGTACACTGTTTTCCATTATAAACAACAAATTGACTGAGCCCAGAAAAGGAGAGTACCCTTCATCAAATTGCTCTTTTTTATTCTTTCATCTTCATCTTATCAATCTCCTCCTATTTCTTCCCTTTGTTCTTGTCACTTCTACTAATTATTTTCTTTTATCTGTAAACTTCTCTTCCCTCCTCTCCTCACTCTTCTGCATTTTCTCCTCCTTTACCTTCTTACTCTTCTGTACTCCTTTTCGTCCTTCTCCTCTTCCTTTCTTTTTGTTCTGTATTGTATATGGCTGGCCCAGTTTCAGCTGCAAGTTTGCAAGTTCTTACAGCAGAGCGAAATGTTTAATCTTCTGTGAGGTTACTTGAAGCTGGTCCTTATCATTACTTTACATTACTTCATAAATGGTTTCATAAATATAACATAAAAACATAAGTTGGTATACAGTTGTAGTTTACTGTCTTCTGGAATGTAATACTTGGCTTACTCTTTGACCCTGAAGATGGTTGCAGTACATTCCTCCTAAACATCGTTTTACATCTACTGAATTTCAAGGTACTACATCCCAGAATATTGTACTCTTCAGAGTCACTGCTGTTAGAACCTAAAATTCAACCTATAAGAAAATCAGCAGATTCTTACTGTAGCGTTCCACGTTACAATACCAGGTATTCCAGTAAGTGGGTGCTAACATTTCAGGAACATACTGCCTCCTCCATCTTCCTGATCCCTGAAGATGGATGCAATATGTTGCTCCAGAATACTGGTACCCACTTACCAGGCTACCCAGTACCACAGCCCAAAGGATGAAAATGTGAATCCTCACAGCTGTGAAAACCTCAAAACTTATGTCAGTAGGTGACAATAATTCTATTGAAAGTTGTCCAATATAGTTCTTCCAAAATTAGGTATCACTGGACCATGGAGCTCATGAGCACGAAGTAGGTCCCTGGGAAGTGGATGTGGACCACTCATCAGTAAAGTGCAATGATGTGGAATCAGTACACCTAGTCACAACAATAACAGGTAACCCACAAATGAGAGATTGGAATTCCATCATTTTTGGCAAGTTGTAAAACTGATGATATTGTAGTTAACAATCA
This sequence comes from Cryptotermes secundus, assembly GCF_002891405.2. NCBI lineage: Eukaryota > Metazoa > Arthropoda > Insecta > Blattodea > Kalotermitidae > Cryptotermes > Cryptotermes secundus. The sequence goes on along the minus strand of NW_019740654.1, from coordinate 1,168,099 downwards.
GAACTCTTGATAATTATTGTCCTTACATCTATTCTTAAGGACCTAAAAATAAGGCAACCCCCGTTTTCTAAGAAACAATACTTTGAAAAGGAACTTTACCCTATATTCCAGTTAAAGTAGTACTCATACTTTTGCAGCACCTCCACAACATTTACATCTGAACTACAAGCTGTTACCTGGCTTGGGCTACTATAGGTTCCATGACATTCCTGCCTCTTGGTACAAGGCTGCAGTAACATGTAGAAAGGAAAATGGCCATCTCCTGGTATTGAATTCTCCAAAGGAATTTGTAGAACTGAAGAAGATATGGGATGCAAGTGGAGTGAAAGGAGACTACCTTCATGTTGGAATTAATGACTTTGATAAGGAAGCACAATTTGTCACTGTGCTGGGTAAGAAAAATTCTCAAAATGACCTAACACACAGCAGGCAGCTGTTAATACACACAACTTGAAAAATTAATATTATATTTAATAGCAAGCAGAGGACCAATAATTCTTCACAGAATAACAATAGGCATTGCAGTTAAATAATTTTATATGTAAGTTGTAGAAAAAGATGAAAACAAAATATATCCTTATGTTTAATGTGAAACCATAAGGCATTTGAATGATGCAAAGATACAATTTGTATTCATAACTTCGGAGAAAGCTGCAGGAAGAACATCACAGCCTAAACCACTTTCTCACAAATGAGGGGATCTTGGCAGAATGATGACAGTATAACCATTGCATCTAGTCTGGAGGAAATGCTACTACCAAATTCAAGAAAATGATTAGTTACAGTAAAACCACTGCATAATTCAGGAAACTGAGTTATGGTCATTATAACTGGCTTATGTATCCACAGGGCACAGAGTTCTCATATGTAAATGAGCAGGTATTTTTAGCTTTATTGTCAGTCAAGCTTAGCTTTTGAATAAATTAATATATTGTTTATATTACTTGAATTTTGTAAGCATGTTTAAGTTTTGAAAAACTATGTGCCAAATTTACATACACATCTTGATTTCAAAGTAACAGATATTAGTTCAGAAAATTCAGATAACGATTTCAACCATTCTAAGATGTGTAATGAATTCCCATGTCTGTTTTTAGGTGATTTAGTCAATTCTACAGGCTATGCTCAGTGGGGACCAAATGAACCAAACAGTGGTGATACAGCTAACTGTGGCGCTGTAAAGCGTACAGGAGATTTATATGATTCACACTGCAAAAACCTCTTCCCATTCTTCTGTGAGCAGAGTTTATCTTAATCATTGCACTGCTAACATTTGCAAAAGACTGACTGTTCTGCTTAAACAGAAATTTGCATTATAATTCACTGGTACTATGGTAACATCTATTACTGCAGATGATTCTGTAGGTAAAATATCTGCCTAGGACTTCATTCTTAAGGTATTTAAGGACACAGATTTTCTTATGTATGTTATATAACATCACATGAGGTGGGACAGTGAACATGAAGAGAAAATAAGAGTCTGGAAGGAAGAATTTCTGGTCTATTTAAAGTTATAATTCTGGTATTTTCTTTAAGTAAAGGTAAAGATGTAAAGTTGCCTCCATGCTTATTAATAAAGCACCAAGCCATGAGCACATATGGGGGAGTACAGATATAGCTCTTTGTATTTTTAAACTTTGCACTAGAAGGCGCTGAATGGTCAGCTTCAGACCCCAGTCACGTCACTTGTTTGATAGGATTGTGGTTGGGCCCCAGGTATAGTCAGGATGCTGCAAAGAGAGAAAAATTGATGGCTCTACGAGTAATTGAACCCTGATTCTCTGGCTGTTCAGCTGGCAATCTAGTTTCTATACTGACTGGGTTATCGTGTCTCCTGTATACCAGGAAAGACTGCTGATAACAAATGAAAATCTCAGCCAGAATACCCAGTAACCAAACCAAAATTCAAATCATTTAAATCCCAAATACAACTCTATAGCATCACCATACACCAACAAACTCAAATGGCATGAAGTATACTCAGGGTTGGTAATCTGAGAACTAACATAAATTTTTATGATACCACAGCACAGACAAACAATCACTGGCTTCTCACCATAGAAGAACAGGTTCAGTTACAAGGTAGTCCATGTAGGATTTGTGGTGGAAATAATGATAGTGTGTCAGGTTTCTCTCCAAGCTGTCTGGTTTCCCCTGCCAATTATCATCCCAAAAATTCTCCATACTCAGCTGGCATATGGGGCTGGAACAATATACCCATTTGAGACTGCAAGACCAAAAGACTCATTCTCACCCCACTCATAAAATTATATATATATATTAATCTTCCTTGCAAAATATGGTGGCGTGGCTGTTAACACTTCTGCTAAAGAGTCCAGATGTACATGATGCAATTCTCACTTGAAAGATCAACTGTTTTGACTTCACAAAGTTGTTTCACTCGTGCAATTCAAGAAAATCAGAAGATAACTTAAAAATAAACTACTTCCTGCCTAATCAACTATTAGCTACATTATCTATAGGTATTTAAATGGACATTGCTCCATATGCATAGGTACTTCTCAATTAAGCTTTCACATCCCTCCTGTTATTCCTGCAGTGTTACTGGCACTATCCACACTCTGTGTTTTGATGCTACACGTTAAACAGAGAACTGAGAATGCTCCATATTATACATTGTGTTATTTTACAACTGTAAAGTGATTACGAGATTTTCAGGATCAGTTGATAACTCATTATCAAAAGTGAAGAAATAATTTTGAATTATCCATGTCTCCCTATTATCATTTCTTCCTCTCCCATCAGTTGGCATGGATTAATGGAGATTAATTAAGTACACTGTAGAACTGATTATGCTTGCTGAGATTGTATGAAAAGAATGTGCAGGGATATAAGCAATTGATTTTAGTATTACTGAAATTGTAAGAAGTGTGTGATTTTTATATAAAGTGTATGACATGTGTATACCTTTGTGTTACTTATATTGCTCCATATTGCATTTACAATTCATAGTTTTATAATTGCTGCTTTCACATGTATGTATGATATATTACAACAATACTATTACCTGTATGATTATAATAAAGTTCTGTTTACATTTATGTGTATGTATTTAATCCTTTCATTACCAGTCCCAAATGTACTTACTGCCTGCCTAAGTAGCTTGCCTACCTCATTATCACCCAAATATAGCATAGTTCTTTTCAGAGTATTTGGTTTTGTTCTTCACACTGACCACAAGTAGGTTCATATTATTTTACAAATATTGAATCAAGAAATGTTTGCATTAACATATTGGAGAAATTACTATCAATTTCTCTTGTTATTTGCAATTAATTTTCACTAAAAAAGTTTCAAGCCATGTGTATACTACCAGTCCTGTTCAATTACCTCCCCCCACCCCACCCTCTCTCTCTCTCTCTCACACACACACACACACACACACATATACAAAGAAATTCATGATTTTTTGCAGAGATTCTCTGACTTACATGATGGTTGCAATCCCAAGAGTGGCTGTATGACACAACTGTTCAAAATTTTTGCTCAATTTCTTTACCCCTTTGCTTTCACTGCCTTTAACTTTCATTGAAACTATATAATTTAGTCACCTTTAATTCCTTTCATTTTACCAACTTACAAGTTTGAGGAGTGACCTTTCTACACTGAAAATGGGCACAGAATGTTCCTCCAAATCACTGATCCCCTTCCATCAAACTACATGGTGTAATGTCATAGAAGACAGCAAATTTCTGTACTGTGTTGTCACTACCATCTTAACCTTCATTATTTCATTTCCTCATTTCATACATAATGAACATTTTAGTAAACCTGAACCATTTGTTTAAAATTAATTGTGTTTCATCCCTTTAATTTTAATGCATCAGGCCTAATGGTCTATTCTCACTGAGAATTAATTCTGAAACAATGAACTCTTCAGCATTCAGGACTTCTTCAACAGGGAATTGGTCCATCACCTGCCACCTACATATGTATCACAACAGGACACAGTAAAACATTGACATAGCTGCACATCGCAAAGAGGTTTCAAACACACAGACACATCTTAACAGTACACAGTCACTGTAATCATCAATTATGTTGCATTATAATAAATAAATACATATGTGGGTAGGATATAACCCTCCACTTCTGTCATTTATTTGTGTCTTACCTCAGGTCATCCTATCTGTAATTGCATACCTTGAATTTATATTGTAATTAATTAACATAGCAGCCATATCCCCAAGATCATTTTTGAGATGAGGAAGCAAATTATCACTTGGTAGCACCTGGCTAACACAATATTTAACTGTTGTCATGGCAGTTACAATGGTAGATGAAGTACTCATATCTTTCATTCACATCTGTGTAATTAAATGATTATTTATGCTGTGTTAGGAACAGTGCACTGGTTAGAATAATGAAGGGCATCCCAGCAGTGGTCTTGCCTACAACTGCTTTGCTAATTCATTACAATATAAAATAGAATTTCCTTTCTCAAAGTTTCACCTAACAAAGAAGTTTCAATGAATTTATCCTGTGGTAAAATAAAACATTAGTCATATATGTTCTGGAAATATTTCAATTCTAGCAGCATACTCAAAAGAAGTAAGATTGGAAACATCTCAAAATTTAATACTAAAATTGATAAAGTTCACAAATTTTGTCATATAACATATAAAATATTTTGCAAGGAAAGAAATCTGAGTTTGGAGGACTTTGTCAGTTCTCTGCATCTTCATTAGCAGGAGGATTAAAGTAAAAGTATTTATGAGATTAAGAATAACAAAAGGAGTCAGGTAGGATAATGGACAAGGAATGAACTACAGGGTAATTTGAAAGATATATCTAAATAAAATTATAGTGCATACAATATGATTACCTAATAAATTGTACTATATACAAAATATCTACACTAAATAATATCTGTTAATAATCACATTTGGCACAACAGCTTTTCAAATAATAAAGTTATTATTTTTATACACTTGTACTAACGATCAAAGAATTACAGTTCTGGAAGATCATTGTTGATATGGTGTGACTTCATGATGATACTCATGTTCGGTATCTGTCTACCAAATTACATGATATTACAGTCCAGAAGACCATAACCTTAATTTGAACCACTATAGGAACCTCATATCTAACATCGAAATTATAGATGCTTGGAAGCTCCTTTTGTAGAACAGACCTATTGCTCTGTAAGAAAAATGTTCTATAATTACAGATCCTTATATACATGGAACAATTCTTCGCGTCTCATTTAATTGTGTAATTACAGATCTAGAACAAACAATACCTGAACTTCAGACATAGAGAGTGTTAGAGTGCAGTGATTAGTACAGTCCTACTGTGTACATGGAGAGAGACCAAATGTTTTGTATTTGGACCAACTATCCTGACTTAGATTTATTTATGGTTTTTCTCAGTTCCCCCAGACAAATACCAGGATAGTGCTTCAAATTGGGCAACCAAATCTTTTCCTGTTCATTATTCACTAATCTTTATAACTTTCAATACTCTACAATCTGAGGTACTTGAAACATCATTAAATAAACCACAAATAAAATAAAATTATGTGGAAAATACGTATTCATGCCTTCATCAAATATCGCACCTATGCTTTTCTAAGCCACGCTAAATGGGAAAATAACTCAGAATGATGAATTCCCAAGAATGTGGATATACTGGCCATGATACAGTTTGAGGTAATATTCCAGCTTTCATCTAGAGGGGCTGAGGAAAACCACAAAATCTCTTACTCAGGATAGTTGGCCTGTGGGCCATGAACTGAGCGTGGCATCTCCCATACTAACCATGAAACAATTATTGCTATTAATATAGCAAGACCATTTGGAATTCAAGTGAAACAGTGGTAATGATATAATGAATTTCTAAATAGCACCACCATTATATAAACTTACGAATTATGCGTCAACCCAATTTCAAGGGAAAATCATCTGACTTTTCAACCTAAACTGGTGCTTGCAGAAAGCTGACTATAGAAATATAACTCATATTCAAGTCTATGCATTAATCATTAAAGTTATGTGATAAATTTGTCTAAACCCTTACCTATCATTAGCCATTACAAGGCAGCAGCTCGCATGGTATGACCTCCAGACGTGAACCACATGGAAGGCCACCACCACTGTTTGAAACAAGCTCACTCCTTGTTCTTTGCCGAACAGCATTCATGCCACATGTAAGTGAACAAGGTGACCAAGATGTCCATTCTGACAAAATGCAGTCAACAGGGTCAACTGAAAGAAGAGTTAAATTTATTTTGGCATTCTTTTGCTTCTTCTGCTTTAGAAATTTAAAATTCTATGGGCCTTGTTTAATTTTTATATTAGTATTACAAAATATTGTCGCATGTTTGCTAGGCAATGCGACAAGAGATTGCCAGTTCTGCTGTGACCTGTAAGAAACACCATATGAGGTTGCCAACATTTGTATCGTAACTATGATGAGTTTAAAAGGACTGACACAGTGTTCTGGTTAAAAGATTTCTGAGATGCAGAAGTCAAACAGGAAGTTGAAGAACTTATGATGTGAGATTTGAGGTACTCATTGCAGTGACTATGAAGATTTCTGTCACCTGGGATGTGGTTGTGTAGTCTAGTAAATGTTTACCAACATTTTGAAGGAATGAGCTGCCTCCACCTTCAAGGTACCTTTTCTGTTCAGACGATGGAGCAGCATGTTGATAACTGGTAAACACCTACCAGTCTACACAGCATCATATCCAAAGAGGCAGAAATGTTAGGACTTATAATGTTTTATTTCCTTAAAATGCTCCAATCTCCATGTTCAGCTAACAGTAACTCAAAATAAATGTTTATAATATTCAGTTATTCATTTGTGTCCATAATTACCACTCTTACTGAGTCTAAAATTGATAAATTTTGCAGATAGAATCTAAAATTTTGCAGTGACTCTGCATTAACACATAAAACGTATTGTTAATCAACAACTGTAAGTATGCTTTTCTCCATTCTCGAAGAAAAGTTTCATATGTCTGGCTTCAATATTCCATTAGTTAGCACCATAAAAACAAAATCTAAAAAAAAAAAGTTACAAGTTCACTGATTTCTTGTCTTGCATTATGGAAGCAAAACAAAACAAAATCCAAGAAAATATATGTATATTTTACCACACAACATTTCAGGATGCTACATGAAGTGTTGAGGGTGTTACTCCCGTCTCAAAATTTTGCATGACCCTATGTTCCTATTACTCATGACAAGGAATTAAAAAGTACAAAGGTGAGATGGCTCTAATGATAGCAGGTTCATAATTTATAAATTAGTTCAAAATTTGTTAGGATGAGACAGATCACCATATGACAAGACCATAAGCCTGTCTATCTACATAAAATAAGAAAAGTATGCTAAAAAGACACAGGAAGCTGTAGAAAAAATTCAAATAAAATACAGATATCTACTGACTTATGATTAATGCCATGAGTAGTAACATAACTACAATTTCTTCGACCCCTTTGGCTTCACTGTCTTTAATTTGCATTGAGAAATATGTTGTTCAATTAATTAATTATTAATACCATTCGCTTGAAGAACCCTATTTTTTTCTTTGGACATATATAACTTAATAATATTTTAATCTTCACTAATTAATTAAGCATAGCAGCACAATGACATGTGGGGAGTGGAAGTATAACTGTACACATTTTTAACCTCAACACTAAATAAGAGAAAGTGGTCAATTTCATGCCCAAACTGCTTTACTTTTGGTACCCACTTGATAGGACGTTCGGTGAACCTCACATCCAGTCTGGATATAGGCACAAAGAAAAACCCCTGTGCCTGCCAGGAACTGAACCTCCATTCCCTGATTGTCCAAAATCTAACTTAATAACTACACTGATTGAAATGAAAACACTTCATATGAAGCAAAATTAAACTAAGTCAAAATCACATAAGTCAACAGATACCTGCAGGTACAGAGAGAATCTATCATGTATATCTATGCCATAAAGAAGAATCTTTCAAAGTATATATGTTATATCTATTCATTCTTTGAATCACTGCTGGAAATTATGTTTCTATTCCTTGAATGAACACAAGAAATTATCTTGCAAAATTGCAAATTACAGTATCTTTGTTAATTAATAAAATTTCAAGTTTCAGGGACATTTTATGACATATAAAACCAAAATATCAGTGCAAATTGCATGCTAAGGATTAAATTTAGACAAGTTAGAATGAACAAGGTGGAAGAAAAGACTTTGACAGTTCTGTAAACAAAAATGTCAAATATTAAACATGACAGGTTTACTGTACATAGTATACACATATATAGTACCTCTCTGAACTGGGTTAGCATCTCCCCATGTTGGATTGTCATCAATTTGACTTTCCAAATCTGTAAATAGCAAAATTTCATGATAAATTTTCAATTTATGTAACAAATTTTAAAATTTGTAACTTTTTTACCATCAAATACTCTCAGTCCTATTCTTAATTTCATGACGAATATAATTTTGACTTGTTATTCCCAGGTACTAGAACCTTACTACATTTCCAAAGAATTTATTAGTTTCCCTTATATTACGATTTTTTTATGCACCGTGGTAATGAGCATAAATTTCANGAGACTCCCATATTTATTATGCAATCTGAGTTAATACATTTAGCATAATGATGTGAAAAGGAAAGAAAAAAAGAACGTGTAGAATACCGCTCATTAGCGGTGCTCCTTGTGCAGTAGATAAAGTCTGGTATGATTTGTGGGAGAATACTTACAAACTAGGGACTTAAGATCTAAATAATAATACTACATTATACAAGAAATCTGTTTGGGAGATATTACGATTTTTTTTATGCACCGTGGTAATGAGCATATATTTCATTTTCATACACTTATTGGTAAATGAACCTCTTTTATAATGCCTAACAGAATTGCAGCATTCATTTAATGGCATACATGTTGTTACCTACAACATCATCAAAAATAAATTATGTATAGTGTTATTGTTAAGTACCGCAATTCCTTTTGCACTTCTTTTTCCGTGTCAATTTTTTTGGACAAGGTTTGCCACCATTTCTTGCATGAACCTAAAACACACAAGCAATTGAAATATCAATTTGTGAGTAAAGTATAGTAAGGATTAATTTATCAATATTATTCTTCTATTTTTAAAATCAATAACAGAATATTAATATTATTCTGTTATTCACGAATACTGTAATCTTAATATCGAAAGAAATTACCCTGATTGCCCTAATCTTCGTCTTGAATCCTCGGCCACAGCTAACACTGCAAGCAGACCACGAAGACCAGCGCGTGACTTCACAGTCCACAGCCATTAAATCAGTTCGATGATTTACAAGATGTGGATGACTGCTCATGTTGGGACTGAATAGAAAATTTTCAGCTTGAAAAGCGGGAGACACGGTAGTTATTGCAGATGCATCCTCCTCTCCATCCTCTTCTGAAACAGTAATAGCACGTCCAGCACACACTCCATGGATTACATCAACTTTCTAAACATGTTCTTTGCACATTTGATTTGAGGTCTACATGGTGATGACTCTGACATGTGCTGGCTACTTGCTTGGTTTACTCTCTGACCTTGAAAATGTAAGCACCAAGTCCCTCTGAAGTGTTTGTAAACTTTTAACTTATTGGCATGGAGTACTGCGTTCTGAACGTGCTTTGTGACTCCATCTCATGAATAGTACTTTAACCACATGAATTCCACTTGTATATGATGATTTAACTTAAAAGGGATCAGATTGGATCAAATCAAATCTAACTAAATTGAAATGAATTTAAGTCAAATCATCAGGTCAAAACCAAATGAATATCCAAACAAATGAGTTCACAAAATTGCAAAAAAACATATTTGGAATAGAGTGGAGATGTGTACTGTACCATCTGGCCATGAGTTAAGGATCCCCCATATCAGTGTTCAGACCTATGTGCCTTGAAATGTTACTGGCTATATTCTTATGCCTAAAGAGTTTATAATTATTTATTGCAATGAAGAACACAGAATGCAGTATCAAATAAATGTATGAAGCATAAAATAATATAGCATAATTATAATACCACAATTCTGATCCAGTCTTCCACGTCCATGAAGGCGATATGAAATTACTCCAGACAAGGAGACACCATAATGTTGAAGATGCGCTGTTCTGTTTGCCTTAAGATCCTCTTGACGTGTAAGCATGCATAGACATGTAATGCAATAAGTCAAAAGTACCATCAAACCCAAACCTTTTTGATTACGGATTTGGGAATATATTCATATCTTGTTTTGTTCGTTTAGTTGTCTGAGATGCAGAACCCAATGATCAAGACTAGCTCTGTCTAACGGGCTCAACTGAGTATGATCTTTTCAATTGTTACACCTGATAGCGTAAGCAGATCCGGCTTCCAAAATGTCGTATAATATAAATATATCGAAGACAATGCAATTAGTTTTAATTATTTCGTTATCTGTGTGTTTGTTTAAATTTTTGTAAGACGACCTTCATGTCCAGTTGTTTGGACTTGTGAAATGAAATGTATGTATGTAAGTATGTATGTATGTATGTATGTATATATGTATGTATGTAATGGACAATGTCAAGCATAATAATCTTATAATGCAGAAGTTACTACCAAACATCACTGTTGCTTGCTTCATATTCTGGATGTCCCAGGTTCATTTCTGGGCCTGAATACTGACTGTTCTGACTGAGAATTTCATGGTTTTCTCTCACCTTCCAGGCAAATGCCAAGATAGTAAGTCAAAATTTGGATATTGTGGCTTCCTTCCATATCCATTTCAATATTATCCTATACTCATCCCATTACTGGACAATATAGAATAAATTAAAGTGTTACTAGATATAAGGACTCATTTGCATGTTCCCATGGGCATATAATCTGGACCCCTTTACTATACATACCTTTATACTTCTGGCATACATTCTCACATTCCTTCTGAGTTAGAAAATTGTTTCTGTTACCACGGCAACCTGAGTATAAAAACTCCAGGCAAACTTCTGCTTGTGAATCAAAGTACCAGCGACTGTTATTTCCAGTACATGGACCCTCATCTTTTGGCATTTGACATATTTCTGCAAACAATCAAAATCATTTAGTAATGAACATTCTACCTATCTGAATATCTCTATTCCTGTTGCTACCACTTAGAGCATAGGGCACCCATGAAATGCTTCATTTCACATCAGTTTCTTAATCTTAGACAGTCAGTAGGACACCCTGGATGGGGCATCAGCCCATTGCAAGGCCGCTACCTACACAGAACAACACAAACACAGAATAAACGAGAACATCCATGCCTTGAGTGGGATTCAAAACCATGATTCCAATGTATGAGCAGGCAAAGACATTTCATGCCTGAGATCACGCAGCCAATGTAATCAGCTTAATGACCATTAAATACAACTTATTAAATGTTATTAATAAACTGAAATCCACTTATTTTTCTGATATATGTTAAACATTAATGGTTCATCTTTATGGGCCTCCCTCAAATAAAAAGAAAAAATATGATAACATTATTACAAAAATATTACATAAGTTATAATTAAAATACAAATTCTAAATTTGTAATATAAACAAAATTTTCCCAATGCTACATGTTATATCATTATATTTTACACCTCATATATAGTGTAGCATAATATCATTTATATTGCTGTCATATGTAAATCCTTTTCAAAAATATTTGCTATCATTAACACTCCCTTTCAGAAGAACAATGTTATATTTAATTGGCTTTATGTTTAAATTATATTATCACATTCTCTTTAAGAATTTTGGTCAAATGTCCTTTATTGAGGAAATCATTTTAACGTGTGCATACAGAAGATTTCCCGTGTAAATTTTTCATTTTCACGAAAGAAATTGTGATGTTTCGAACATGCTGGAGAAATAGATGCATTAATAATAATAATAATAATAATAATAATAATAATAATAATAATAATAATACTTAATAATCTTTTTTTCTGACAGTTCTAGTAAATTGCTTTAGTGTGTAATATAAGGCTATGGACTTCAATTGTAAGAATATTTAAATCACTTTAATGAATATTTAAAATAGTATATCAAGGGAACAATATGAAAAATAATGAGAAACTGGGCTACAGCAATTGCTGATAACATAAAAAATATTGAGTAATTTATGGGCATTGTCAACAAAGAATAATGTATTCTCGAGCTTCAGGTGTAAGAGATGATATTCAGATATGAGATCATAGAGTATATATGAATATATTGAACAAGGAGTCACAGAGAGATAGCAACAGGCAGTTTATATACTAGAAACTTGGATGTGGGACTAACAACCCCTGACTGTAGAAACTAACCTCTTGCCATAGATGGAGTAATCTCACAAGAAGGAATCTCTCCATCACATTCAACTTCGTCTATAATTTGTGCATCTGCACAATCCTCCGTACTGATAGGACCATTATAACCTTCTTCCATATGTTCATACATCGCCCTTGTTTCCTCATTGTATGCCACTCGCAAACGTGTTCGCATGCGCCTTCCTCTGCCACATGTTACACTACAGGGGCTCCACCTAGACCATTCTGTCAAGGGACAATTGGGCTTTCCTTCCTGTAACACAAAAATATTTCAGCTATACAGTGATTCCTCATCAACTGCAGGGATTACATTCTTCACAAACAACGTGAGCGGCAAAACCATGCCTGACAAGACCAAGGTCCTATTCGAGATATGATGGGAACCACAGTGGCTGTAGACATTCACGAGAATCTAAATTGCCTGTTACTTCACTAAATATAAAAAGTACAGTATATAATAATACAATTACAAACAAATTAAGACCAAATATAAAGAATTGCAAAAACAAAAAAAACAAATTGCAGTGTAAATCTGTGGTTAAGGGAACTGCAGACACTGTTAACATGAATTAAAGTCTCAATTGTCTGTTACTTCCTGAAACATAAAAAATATATAAAATATTTAAAAAATCAAGATAAAATATAAAAATTGTTACAAAAACATATAACTATGGAAATCAGGAAGCTAAAAGTCATATTTTAGATGTCATTTCTACTTTGTCACCAGCAAATGCACATCCTTTAGTGTAGAAGCCAGCAAATTTTTCTGCAGACTTGAAAGATTCTGATGATGGTGTATGCTGCACAGAATTATAAGGCGTATTTTGGACTTTATCCATCGTCTGGTAAAAATAAGCCAAAAAAACCATAATCCACAATCACTGGATTGAGACTAGCTCTTTCTAACGGGCCCAACTGAGTAGGTCTATCCTGCCCCATCCATCTGAGGACGGAGACAGATCCAGTCTCCAGAACATTGTGGTTTTTTGTCTTATATGTACCAGATGATGGATAAAGTCCAAAATAAGCCTTATAGTTCTGTACAAATCTTTTTGTGTTTACAGAAATAAAAACTATGGACATAGAAATCTAAACATCATGTTTGGAGAAACTGGAAACAAACTGAAAACTTCAATTGGCAAGGGACTGATGTGCTTACAAACTAGCCAGCGGCAAGTTCAGGGGATCTGCATGAAAAGAATGATACAGGAGTCCATAATCAAGTTAATGAGTATGCTGGCATTAACTGGAATTCAACTGAATCTAAATAAACTATGACATTACGCAGGACTTTAAAGCAGGAACACTACAAGAAATGTTGGTCACATTAAGGATAAACGATGTGGATATTAATGAGATTCCTGTGAGTGCTACAAAAATACATTAAACAACTACTGGGGAGATGAAGAGCGAACTGAAATGTTGGAATAAATACTGCACAAATGAGGGAGAGGCAAGAATTGGCACAGATGTGATAGGAGTGCTTAGGGAGGAAGGCTACATGATAGAACTACCCTCACAGGTAGNGGCTACCGCCGAAGACATTCCGAGTTATAAAGTAACAGCCAGCCGACTACAGTTGGAGTATAGCAGCCGTCGCGGTAAGAAGATCCGGACGTGTGTGCGATTGTGTAATTGGGAGCGCGTGATACAGTGATACATAGCTCCCCTACTGTCAACGTGTATACTACTGAAGACAGAGTGAACTGATTTGCGCATAGGGTTAGAAATCGTGAAACCCCGCAACAGTGTTAACAGATTAATGCGCTTAGGGTTATAAAGTGTGAAACCCCGCAACTGTGTGATAATTAATTGTAGCCGTTATTTGTAGATTGTTAAATAAACCAATTAACCATCTCTATGGCGTCTTCAGTAACGCAAGACACGTTACATTGGTGTCAGAAGTGGGATCAGTAACGAAAACACGTTACAATACATAGTAAAGGAAGAGTCTGAAACATACTAAAAGCAGAACATCGTTGCATGAAGCTGCAAAAGGGTATGAACTTAATCTGATTTACAGCAGTGAAAGAATGGAAGATGACACATTTGTGGAAAAAATATTAAAGTATATAGCTTAGAACAAGATTCATGAAGACATTAAGAGAATTGCAAAGATAAACTATGAATTCTGGAACAAGAATAATTTGTTATGACCTAAAGAGTGATGTTAATTATGATGTAATATTTATTTGCCATAATTTTATTAAAATAGGAGTAGATATATGGTCTCAGCAATAATTCATCACAGACACAAATCTATTATCATAAAAAGAAAATTACTGCTGCAATGATAATTACACTACAGAAATACACAGAATCTCAGGAGTTACCCACTGTAGGTTGAGGTGCAAGGGCCAAGAAGGCCTACCCCTCATACATTTATACACACTCTATATTGATATTTCAAAAATAGTGGTAATTTGCCTCTGATACATCAATATTTTTGCATTGATATGCAAGAGTTAGTACATTGGCTATACTGATATCCATAAGTAACTATGTCAGTTACATCAATATTTGTAAGTTGATGTCAACTATATTGATAGTCAGCTCAACATGATTCCCTGATTAACTGTGACATAGTAAAGTTATGACTGTAATAAACAAACACGAAAAACAATGACAAAGACAACATGAGACAATATGAAAAATGAGAATGGTTGAACACTTATGGATTCCATTGAGAATACAAATTATCACAAACATTATCCTCCATTTGGAAACATGCCAACTAACATAATTGTCTATAAACTCACTTGACTCTCTTCTTCAGAATCTCCACATATCTGACCTCCCACTCCATAACACTCATCATTTTGTTCAAGGCGTGGAGACTTAGGGTGAGGAGAACAGCGTTTGTATGCTTCACGCAGCTCATATTTACGTGTTCTTGTGCGCACACCTCTTCCACAGGTCACTGAGCAACTTGACCATGAACTCCATTTTGTCACTGTACAAATGGAGTCCAAAGGTGCAGCTGTCAGCTCATGATTTGCCTGGGAACTGAAACACAACAGAACAATAAAGTTTGTCCTTCCCTCCATGATCCTCAGTTCTGTTTAATTTATCTCAATACCACTGGAACACCTAATATTTAATAGAGCCACTGCTATATACAAACGGGTTTTTGCAATGGTTCTGTGCTAATAATGATGGCATCATGTATGTATATCTAGTATTGCCTGAATTTTGGGGAGTCGGGATATCTCATATATTATAGTGACAGACTACAGGCTGGATGACCCAGGTTATATTCCAGGCACTGCACGATTTTTCTCTTCTCAACAGCGTCAAAGACCAGCCCTGTGACCCACTCAGCCTCCTATCCAATGGATACCTGGGGCTCCTTCCCATGGGGTTAAGCAGCAGGTGCATGAAGCTGATCACTCACCCTCATCTAGTGCTGAGGTCAAGAATGGTGGAGCTATAACTCCACTTCCCCATATATGCTCATGGCATAGTGCTTAACTATTTAACAACAGGGACAACTTTACCTTTTTGCCTACATTTTGGAAATCCTTACTGATCTGTTTTATAAATCAGAGGACAGTCAACCAGTCAACAGAAGTGTTCTTAAGTATCAGTGGAGGCAACTTTGGCTTGAAGATGGGGGTAGTGTTTTGAATCATTGGGATATAGCATACATCTACACTGTGCCATTACCACAAAAAACATGGCCCTAATTAAACTCACTGCTGTCTGTGTGGCTCATGATAAGGTACACCTTGTAAATACCATCCAATCAAAACAAAAGAGTAGCCTAAAAGCATAAGAGGCAGATAAAACTAGTGACAACTAATTAATTCCACTAAGGTGAGCCCTTCTTGAGAAGCCACCAGTTGCTCAACTACTCTAGAATCTCCTAACATTTTCTCGAGCTCAAAAGTTCATTACCATGTTCTCAAGAGCCCTCCACTGGCCCCTATCCTCAGCCAGATCAATTCAGTCCATATAATCTCATCCTATCTCTCTAAGATACATCATAATATTATCCTCCCACTTACATCTAGGTCTTCCTAGTGGCCTCTTTCCTTCTGGATTTCCCACCAAAATCCTATACACATTACTCCTCTACCCCCATGTGTGGTGCAGGCCCTCTTCATCCCAAAGTTAAATATATTTCCATAAACTTTATACTACATTCGTCATGAAGAATAGAGTGTGTTATCTTACAGACCAATACTTCTGATTGTGACTACTATATGAAACAAAATTTCAGCTTCTGTCTTGTCACATCAGCCCTAATATGACTGCATTCCTTCTGTATAAGAGTTCCATCCAGGCAAATATTTGGATAGTACCTCAAAATAAGTGAACGGCCACTCTCTTCACATCTTATTCTAACCATCATCCACAGTCAATGAATAATTCATAGCTAAAATCACTGAAAAGGCATTGCTAAATAAATAAATAGTGTTAGTTACATGTTCATTTAAATACGGTTATGAGATCATGCTATATGCAAGATGATAAATATGGATGAGAAAATTGTACATGCTTACCTACATGTTTCCCGAGCACCTTGGCAGGGATACCTAGCTGTCAGTTTTACGTTACAAGATTTGATCTGGGCCTTTGTGCTGTCTATGTAAGATCTCTGCTTATATTTTACACCTTTGCCACAAGTTACAGAGCAGGCACTCCATGGACCCCACTCTGTCACTTCACAGTCTGCAGGAAAAACATTACTGAACTGTTTTGTAGACTTAATATTTTGCACCGATTATAACAATAACAGACAACAGAATTTAGTTTGATAATCAATCTCAGTTACATTACCATACTCTATAAAGATAATAAAATGTATTTCTAATTGAAAGGAATAATGCCCTCTCCCAAATAAAAAGCAAACTGGAAAAGAGGATAGCAAAGGTTTAAAACAAATTTTATTAACATTATATATTTATATATTTCCAAAATAAATATCTACAAAACTATCATGAAGCAGTACAAATACATGCCATATGAATAATAGGAGATACTTAAAAAAAAAGAATAAATTTTTGGAAAGAAGAAAAATATATAACTCCAGAAAAAAGAGAGAGAAACTGTGAACACACTGATATGTTGGGATTTTGGACTTTATCCATCGTCAGAATCCTATAGTAACTACTTAGAAACTGTGAAGTAGTGAAAAGAAAAATCTTAATCTCATTAAGACTCAAATCCTGTTTTTCCAGTCATCTAGCCCATAGCTTAGTAATTCTACAGACTGAGTCATACCAGCTCCCTCATCAAATTATGCCAGTCAACCTAGTAATTATGTGTAAGAAGCATTAAGAGAACGAGCGCTGAAATACCAATAATGATATACCTCCTGATACTGTATAATCATCCAGTCCAGAGTCATCATCAGATGCACCACCTGTATTGTCATCTGAACAACTCTTCTCATAGAGCCGCTGACGAGTGAGATACAGACGAGCCAGAGGTTTCATCTCAACACCAAAGAAGGGAGATCTGGGGTCATTGGGATAACTTGATGTAATCTTCTGAATAGGTTCACGTGGCTTAGTAGGCATATCTGGAGACTGAAAATAGCAACTGACTGTGAATGTGCCAAGGTTTGGAGCAAGGAATTATATCTTTGTTTCTAAACTAGTGTATGTCTCATGACTAAACTGGCTACATATTTCAACGACAAGCCAATCATTTAATTGAGATAAACTTAACCTCAATTTTCTCTTTTTCTTGTATTAATATCAAGGAAGATCCATTCTGAATAGGAGCACAAACACATTTTATATAATATTTGCATTATCATGACAAAGTTAAGTCTGAAATTGGTCAACATGAGACACATATATTGTGAAAATCTACTTATTAAATGATCAAGTGAAAACCATTTATATCACTAAAGCAAAATACTTTCCATTCAATGACATAATTAATGATCTGATAAGCTTTCTTCTTTTTCTCAAAATAAGGAAAGTAGGCTAAAAACTGATCTAAATACATTACTACATAAACACTGTTCCTTCTTCTAATTAAAAGTGATGTTTAGTGACTTAACACTCTTTTCCACTATATCATTGCAGCCTTTGACCAGCATACATATGTATATTAACTGCACTCACAAGGTAAGTGATGCCACTGTCTGTGCCAGCGTCATAGGGGTAGAGATTCAGAACTGTGTGGTCCACCCAGCTGCAGTTTCGCAGGCAGAGCTCCAAGCGGGACACTCCAACTATCCAGTCTGGCGATGGATCTGAGTAATGTAATTTGATTAGTGACAGAGTAAGTTATGTAAGGTACATTATGAATGTAATAGCGCAAACTGAAGACTTTATAGATCCCTGGACATATAAAACTTCACAAATATTATAATGTTTTGAGAATAATAGCTAACTTGCTAAATGACAGGATATTTTTTTAAAAACGTGATAGTTGCTCTGATGATCAAACCTTATCCTCCAAGATTTCGTGCTACATGCCCTGTCATTCACCCTCCTTGTCATGATCATTCTAATTATTCTTGGAGACGAGTACAAGCTGTGAAACTCCTCATTACGCAGTTTTTTCTGACCTCTGTCACTTCATCTCTCTTAGGTCTAAATATTCTCAACACCCTCAGTCTATGTTCCTCCCTTAATGTCAGAGACCAAATTTCACACCCATAGAGAACCACAGGCAAAATTATAGTTTTGTATATATTATAAACACAACAAAATAAACAGTCTCTCCCATTTCATATATAAACGAATTTTATTTACTCTATGAACAAAGAAAAATTGTAGAAAAATTTTTCAAGGCTTTTTATGCCCTTTCGACCTGGGTTATGCAATGTATGAAATATATTTCACATATTTTCCCATAGAGCTTCAAGAATTCGCTGCACAGAACCTCAGATTTATGTTTCTAGATAGCGCACTAGAAAACAAATATTGTAAACAAGCTTCCCACAGTTTCAATCTGCTCTTTAATTTGAACAGTGTTAGGTCAGATATATTTACCTATCTTTGACACAATTGACATGAGATGGTGCTTCCTGTCCACACGGAATACTGCAAATGTTTTGCCAGTCACGTTTGGATGTCCAATACCTCGTGCTTTTATTATTGTGCGGATATGCTCACTCTAGAAAAAGATAAATTTTACATGTCACTCAATGTCACTGACATGTTTTCAGTATTTACTGTAATTGCCAGTTTGACATATTCATCACCATTCAGTCATTTCTCAATACTGCAGCTAATAAAGCAAAGTTACTCTTGTGTCTAAGCACAAAATCACAACTATGTATAGGGACAGTGGAGATAAAGCTCCCTGGTTTCAATTTACAGCCCAGAGACCACAAAACCTGAATAAAATGTTGTCATTTTTTTAACCCCTCCAGGAAAATGCTGGGATAATATTTCAAATTAGGCCAAAATTGCTTCCAACCACAACCTTTCCTATTTATCATTAAGTAATCATACTACCATTCCATGTTCTGTGACCTTAACTACTGCAGGAATCATTAAATTAGCCATCAATAAATTAAACATAAATTTACTACGTTGCTATTTTCTCAACTCACCTGATCTTTTAACTCACTTTCAAGCATACGTGTGGCTCCCCTTTCTGCTACTTGATGCAAACCTTCTGAAGCAAAGCCACCATAATCCCAGAACTGATACTCAGCAGAATGGGAAGCTCCAATGACATCACTAAATTTGGTCAGAAACCCATTGATTGGGAAGTCTTTGGGATGGGTGTGCCTTGACCACAGGCCTTCAAATGTTACCTGAGTGTAATCAACATTACGGTAATTTATATGGTTAAATGAGGTCTTCCTATTAACCTAAATAAGAGAGATAATCTATATATGTGGAGAAAAATGTTGGAGATTTAAACAGTGAAGGAGGGTTTATTAATATCATCAGAACTAACCTTTTACTTCTCCAGCAACTTACATCTGTGCCCTGAGATAGTCATGTTAAATAATGATGTACAGAACCTAGTCAAGAAGCAGATAGACAGTCTTCAGGTTTAGCAAGCAGATACCAACTAAAGTGGGATGGCGGTTCAATTTTACTTTGCCACCCAGCACACCAAAGGGGAAGTGTGCTGCAGTGACTGACTGAGATATACGCACTGGTGACTCGTGGTCATTCCTTATGTCAGTCCTGACAGAGGAGACAGAATATGTTTCTGAAACACTGGTTTTAAACTCAACTTCGTTGTTGCCGGTTGCCCACATTTCTTTTTGGTGAAACCTTCACATTTTACGTGTTATTTTCAGGGCTAGATTTAATCTTGTGGAGGCATTGAGGCAATCAATATGCGAACGCTCGATTTAGGTTAGAACAATTTATTTCTTCTTATTTCTTACAATAACTAAAAATGGGAACTAAATTTCATGAGCTTAAATAAGCAAATGTCTCAATAAAATTTGTGAATTCTATTTATGATTTGCTGAGGTCCCAGGTTGAAACACTGGTCACCCCTCCTTAAATCTGGCCCTGCACTTTGCTACTTCACTGAGTTACTGACTGCCCTCACTGTTCTGCTGTAAGAAACACGGACAACACGTGAACCATACTTACTGGTTCTATCCCAGTTGATGGCCATAAAGAGGTCTGAATTTAGTCAATAACTGCTCAACATGTGTTTACATTTAATCCATAGTTACTGTGAATGAAGTATAGTACAAATTGCTTGTATAAAGAACTTCATATGGCAAAGAACAGAAAAACTGTTACTGATACTTGAAGCTTTCACATCAGTGAACATTTCAAATATGATGTACTAAGTTATGGCACCAAATAGTCTGGTATGTTGTCACTGAAGTTTTGGAGGAACCTGCTGCCTTCACTGTTGTGGTAAAAGTCTTTCTCACAGAAGATGACAGCATCACGTTTCACTGAAATATTGGTAACCATGTACAAGACTACATGATGTCATGACCCAGAAGACCACAATCTAAAGCTATTACTATCATTTCAACATGGAAAATACAAAGATGAGAGTAATTTTCTGAAGGTTTATGACAGTTGTTGATTTAGAACACCATAATCTCAGGTGAATATCATTCCCTGTCTGATGTTTATTTACTGCACATGGCATTCTGGAAATTGGCTGTTTCCCATATTCAGATAATTAGCTATAATTGTAACAAAATTTGTTTCTTTATTTGACATTAACAGTAGTGCTTCAGATTGAACACAGGATCGCCTGATACAAATCATGTATGCTAACCTCTGGATGGATGGGTTCAATTCCAACTGCTAACACTAATATTAAAAGCTGAAAAAAAGGGATAAATCTATTACCTCATATTTCGCTTCTTCACAGGCACAGCAAGGATTCACAATATCTGGTTGATTATCATCATTTTCCCGAACATCCTCGCAAAGCAAATGACTTAATGGTCCATCATCCATGTACCAAAAATCACGATTTTCCACAACAGTAGCCCTGTTTAGGAAGAAAAGATAAATATGTTTGTATATTTACATGAGTATTCTGTAATAGGGATTATTCTTATAACTTTTGTGGGGCACAAAACATATTCTGTGTGTAACACAGTGTTTCTCACTAAGCCACATGGTAGCAGCATATTAACACCTAATTCAATATTTTATAGCCAACCAGACTATGCAGTCTTGTAAGATTATATAGGCCATGCCATAGCTCAAGTGGTTAGTTGCTGGCTTCCCACCTCCGATCCTGGGTCTGGTCAAGTTGGATTTGTGGTGGACAAAGTAGCTCAGGGGCAGGTTTCCTCAGAGTACTTCGGTTTCCTCTGCCAATCTTCATTCTACCAATTGCTCCACAATCACCCTCACCTATCATCTGGGGCTGGTACAATAGGCCAGAAGTAGCCGCAGTACAAGGGACTTAGTCCCACTCCACTAGCAATAAAAATCAAAAGGGGAAGCACAATAGACCACTGTAGGTCGCGGTGCAAGGGCCAAGGAGGCCTACCCCTCATATATTCATTCATTCATTCATTCTGTGAACAATAACATCATCCCTAACCACAAGATGGTACCTACCTAAAGACAACACAGCCGCTGCCCCTGGGAGGAGCTGTCCACAGAACCTGTATGTCAGACTTGGGCATGGAAGATGTCTGGATGACAGCGTTGGGACACCGGTCACTGAATCTGGTGGAGGCATCACCGAACAAGGAAAAAACACCAACATTCCGGGTGCTGTAGTCATTTGGTGGGACTGCTATACTTCTTAGAGGGTCATCTACCCAGGATGCAAGATACTCATTGCTGGGTTCCACCACAAGCATAAAACCTGTGAACTTCTGGGGAGTCTTTTGGATGCGTTCACCTTTCAGACTGACTGCAAAGAAAAGAAGTTAATTTTTCACTCATATGTAAGCTTAAGCTGTATTCAGAAATTAACTGAGAAAATGATTGCTTTGTTATTTAAATCTGTTCCATAATGTTGTTTAGGAAAGTAGTTGTATTTTATTCTGAGAAACTTAAAGAAACTCACAAACCACTCTGGCCAAAATGCTGAGTCTTCTTAGTGTTAATGCAGGTGGAGCATATAGTACACACTCTGCTTAAAGGGGTTAATTGACTTTCATTTCTCTCTGGATAAGATAGAAACTTGTTTACTTCAAGAACCTGTTATGTAATGCAACTAACCATGTCAAGAAACCAAGTCATTGGCCTGACAGCAGGATCACTGATGTGCAAGTGGTTTTGTCATTATTTGCATTTTGTCTCTTGACTGACGTTCCTGAGACATGACATAGTCGAAATAAGATATTGTATGAAAACAGGTGGCAAGCTGATATTCCTCAACCCTGAAGATGGAGGCGACATAATCCTCCTAAAAGTCGGTTGACTTTCAAAATTAAGCGTGTTTACACGTGCGATTTTTCCCGACACTAAATTTGCTTCAAGATCGGGCAAAAATTATATTTTTCAAGAGAAAATTAACTATTCTTCTGTCCCAAATATGGGACTGGGAGAATCCCACAGCCAACTGGATACAGTAGGCCTCATCATTGTCATCATCTGCAAGTGTTGATCTTGTTAGTCCATTCTGTCCTCAATATCAAGCCATCTTCTTCTTGGTCTTTATGGATTATGTCTTCCCATCAGCTGATAATATAAAATTTGCTTAGGAGCTCTTTCTGATGGCATTCTCTACAGATGTTCTATTTAATTGCCCTTCCTTCCATGTGTTTTCAGTAGGGACTTAGAAAAATATATATATAGTTACTCCTGCTGGCAGTCACACCCCGACTGTCGCTCTATCCATTAAATACCAGTACACCAATTTGATGGAAGGGGGTGGCAGGCCTAGAGCAGGTATCGACATGGTGCAAAGATGAAAAGCTAAAGTCCTCCTTCTGTTGGAAATTTAACGCAGTTCTTTCAGCAAACAGAGAATGCGGTATCTCCACTATATCAAATTGGACTGACCCCAGGGCAGATACAGATTTACAGACACAGAAGGAAGCTTCTGACTCTGCTGGGAATCGAAACAAGGTCTTTCAGACTGAGACCATGGTATTCACTGGCCAGGAGACAGAGTGCGTCCACACAGCTGGTCTGAAGTGGTGTCATGAAGAAAAATAATTCCCTTTCACTTCCAAAATTCGACCCTCAGTCGCCAAGTCCACAACTGGACACTTTTCTAAGCTTAACTTGGGTGATGTTTTCATTATATGTAGTAGGATCAGCACATTGTATTGACAGAAGGATGGCTTTCTGCCAGAGAATTTGCTTACAGTGAGATGAGGGAAAATGTCCATGAAGTTGGACAGGCGTCCTGACTAATGGGTGAAATTTCCTGGAGAGAAATTCAGTCTGCTTTCTCCCTTTTATGTCTCTCGCCGTATCTCTGTCTGACAGTTCCGAAACCTAGGAGATGAAAAATTACACAGACAGCCTGTCAACTAGACTAAGAGGCAAAAAGCGTTTACAACATTAGTTAAAATGTACACTTCTGATTAAAACCAGTGAATTGTAGTTTGTTCTAGAGGTGCCAATTTCTGATTCCTCAAAGATCATTCACAAAGAAAAGTCGTTTGAAGTATGAGTACGACAACACAGAGAGGGAAAACCCTCTTAACCCGTTGAGGTTTGAAGGTAAAGTCGCTGTGCTTGATTATGCACCATGGCATGGAGAGAGACGAGGAAACGGATCTCCACGCATTCTTAGCCTAGGCACTAGATAAAGATGAGTTCTCAGATTCAAGCGCCGGCCGCTTTACCCCCGGGAAGGAGCCCTCGGTACCCAATGAATAGGGGCCTGGGTAGGCCTCAGAGCCGCTCTGGACCCTGGGGAGAAGAGATCTCTTGCTCCACCTTCAATCTACCTCTATTTTCGGTCGACCGGTCCATACCCTCCTCGTTACATCAACTGGGCCATCTCGACTCCCACAGTGCAGATATAAGAAACAAGAAGCTCTGGGAAGAACTATTTTCCTTGAATACGATACGGGCCGCATTGAACACGACGCGTCCAAGGATTCTTCTAATGTTTCGTGTGTATTCGTTTCCGCTGTAACTTTCTTACCGAGTCGTTGCCTAGCAACGTTAGGGGTGTACACATTCAGACACACGGACGGATGTGAAGGGTTTGTGAAGTATGTCGTTGAGATGGGATCAAGTGCCGTGATATACAAAGTTTCATAAAGACTGGTTTAGGCATTCATAACCTGATGTGTTGGGATAAACAGAGACACAGACAGCATGGTGATCGCATAAGCATATTTTCGATTTCAAAATACGAAAAGTAGGGAAAAAATGGAAAATAAATTACTCCATGGAACAGAAATTTTCTGAGAAGCGGACAGTAGCCCAGCTATTCAATAAATTACTAACATTTTCTTAAAACTATAAGTTCAGTGCCGTATTTACAAGAGCACGCCACTAGACCCTATCCTGAGCCAGATGATTCCAGTTGACTACATATTTTATATTTCTTAAATATAAATTTTAATAATATCCTCCATTTATGCCTAGGTCTCCTAAGCGATCTCTTCCCGTCAGTTTTTCCAACTAAATTGTCGTATGCATCTCCCCTCACTATGTGTGCTCCATACCTCAACCATAATATATGGTAACATCCTCATCCTTTCAAGATGAGGGCTTCTAAACTCCCGCCGAAACCTCAGACTGTATAATTATTTCTTACAGGTCCATACACTTACGAGTCAGGCTAGGCGAGGAACCGGGCTCGGATTAATTTCACCACACACGTATGAGCGCGGCGACCCACACACGGACGAGTTTGGCTCACTGGAACCCGAGCCGAGTCGGACTCGCGAGCCAGACTCGTACGTGTATGGGCCCCCGCGACTGCTTATGCAGTACATAGACAGCTACCCTAATTTTCTGGAGGTTGCCCTCTTCATCCGCAAACAAAACACGCGTCATGCTCTGCGACAAGGGACCAACTTAACACGGAGAAGTGTAAGCAACAGCTGCTCAGCTAAGACAGCTACAGCACAGGCAGGGCCGGAAACAGGGCTGGAAATGGGCGTCAAAGAGGGCGGACGTGCACTGCTTAAGGAGACCTTTTCTTCTAATGAAGCTATTTCCAGCGCCAGAAAACGTAATTACTATCGTTTCCAAAAATGACGCTTGTTAGAACAAATTCCAGAATTTCAGCGAAGTAATTGTCTTCTTATTAAGTGGTGGCCAGTCTCTTGGGATTTTGTACTGATCTGGAGTCTACCCAGTTCTGAACTGGAGCATCTATCTATACGTAGAAGTGAACTGAAGCGTCTACCCACTTCTCAGTTGGAGTGTCTACTTAGTTCTGAACTGGAGCATCTGCCCAGTTCTCAGTTGGAGTGTCTACTTAGTTCTGAACTGGAGAATCTACCCAGTTCTCAGTTGGAGTGTCTACTTAGTTCTGAACTGGAGCATCTGCCCAGTTGTCAGTTGGAGTGTCTACTTAGTACTGAACTGGAGAATCTACCCAGTTCTCAGTTGGAGTGTCTATTTAGTTTTGAAATGGAGCATCTGCCTAGGTCTGAAGTAGAGTATCTACCCAGCTCTGAACTTGAGCATCTACCTAGAACTGAACTGAAGCGTCTACCCCGTTCTAAACTGAAGCATCTACCTACTTCTGAACTTGAGCGTCTACCTGCTTCTGAACTGGAGCGTCTACCCACTTCTCAGCTGGAGAGTCTACTTAGTTCTGAAGTAGAGTATCTACCCAGCTCTGAACTGGAGCGTCTATCTAGAACTGAACTGAAGCGTCTGCAAAAGTTAGCCATGAATTAAATACGGTATGGGTGCAGCGAGGCGCAGCGATGGTCAAATGCCATATTTCTAACAGGAAAACTGTCCAGTCAGCGCTGGAATTTGAGAAGTCAGTCTGCCTAGTCATTTCAATTTTGTAACGAATGCGATACGCTACGGAATTTGTTACCGTAAAAGCAACTTTTGACGCGGAATTTTATTTACTTGAATAGGATTTGAGGTTCCACACCGGTGGTCACGAGGATTACTATCTTCTGGGTTATAACGCCTTATAGTCCGTTGAAAGTCAACAGACGTTTGGGAAAAACATATCGCCTCCATCTACAAGGTGGAAGAATTAGCCGCGAAAGAAACCAGAGGCAGAGCCGGTAGCAAGAAGGGTACAAACAAACTCCGTGGTCTGTAGTCCGCAAGCGAACTATACTGACCGAGCTACCACCGCTTGTCGGCGTAATTAGTGCCAAATTTTGCTGATAGAGGGTGTCACGTGATCACCGCAAAGAAACCTCACGGCCGTTAATTTCGGTTTTCTAGACCGGAGCCGATATTTCCTTGAAATAGCTCCTCAATTATCCTCACGAGGCTGAGTGGACCCCGTTACAGACCCACTACTACTCAGAAAATCTGGTAGTACCGGGAATCGGACCCGGATCCTCTGGGTCTGTAGCCAGGAACTCTGATCACTAGACCACAAAAGGGATCCAGAATACAGTACTCTTTCTTTATTTGTGATTTATTTAACTCTGCTGTAAGTAACTCAAATTATAGCGCCAAGTACTGAGATGATCAGTGAATAATGCATTAAAAAGAATTCCGAAGTGATAGGTCATGGTCTAATTAGATATCTCATCCTGAAATTTGTCTGGAAAAACTGAAAAGGCTAAGACAAATCTCAGTCAATATGGCAAGGGTAAGAAAGCGTAAAGTTGTCCTGTCCCTGTGCTTAACTAATTAAGCACTATGCCATAAAGGTGTATGGGGTAGTGGATGTATGGATCCACATTTTCTTGATCTCGGCACCAGGTGGAGGTGAGTGGTCAGCTTCACGCCCCGGCCGCTTCACCCTTGGGGAAATAGCACCGGTACTCATTGGATAGGAGGTTGTGTGGACTCCAGAGCCGGTCTGTACAGACCTGGGTCTGGGTCAAGAATTATAATTCTTGACCCTACCAGTACTCGAAATCCGACCGCTCGGTCGTCCAGCCAGTAGCCGGTCGCTATACCAGCTCTTGGGATAAGGGAAGTCTCGAATACAAATCAGTAGTCAACCCATCGCCTGTGATTTACTTTATGATGCGGCAGTGCAGGAGTGCAAGCACTAAACTATAGAACTGCAGCAATAGGAATATTCGTATGAAAAAGATGGTGACAAGGGGGCGGGGTATGATCGGTATAGGAAATGGTGATCAGCATTCAATTACTCGCATATCTAAAAACTGTTTCAGTAATGGACATGTAAAAACAATTTTGCCATGGTCCGGCATTGTTGGCTAGGACTTCGTGGGGACAGTCGAGGGCACAGAATTCAAGGCACGGAGCATGGCAGTATGTCACAGACCGCGGGAAACTCCATGGAACCAAGTCCTTCTTGAGAAGCTAGCCGTAGCTCAGCTACTCAAGAATTTCCAAATATTTTACAGAACCAGAGGTTTCATTACCATGGTCACAGGATCACGCCACTGGTTCCTCTCCTGAGCCAGATGAATCCAGTCCACGCTACCCCATCCTATTTCTCTAAGAAAAATTTTAATATTATCCACCCACCTACGTATTTTCAAATATATATACTCAGGCAGTACAGTAAATAGTTAAGGACTGGGAGGGGGGGAGTCGATGAATTGGGGTTCAATTCTCAGCAGGGAAAAGGGTTTTTCCCTTCTTCATAGCTTCCAGACCAGCTCTGGGGCCCACGCAGCCTCCTGTACATTGGATACCGGAAGATCTTTACTCGGGGTTAAAGTGGCCAGGACGTGAAGCTGACTATTCACCTCTACTTAGTGCCGAGTTTAAGCATACATGGATTCATATATCCAATGTCCCATATCTCCTCATGGAGTAGGGCTCAGTTAATTACACACGAAGACAATTGTACCCTTGCCTTCTTTACCCATATAAAAGGGAGAACATGGGCTGAGGGTGTTCTAGAAATATTCACTGAATATAAAAATTGGTTTCAACAGAGAAGAATTCACAAAGCAACGGAGATAACTGCATAATAATAAATCTCACATTTGTTATTTTTCACCAGATGTTGTTAGGATGAGGCAATGGAAAAGAAAGAGAAGAACAGAGCGTGTATGAAGTATGGCGGAGATGAGAAATGAAAAAAGGTATAATATGTGGAAACCGTGGAGCGCTTCGGACCTTGGCTCCTTTATTAGTTTATTAATCTGTTACACAGTTAGTAAGACCCCTTGGACATAAGATCAGCCCGTCGCAAGTTCGCTACCTACACACAAACAGAGAATAAACGTAGATAGATATCACTGTCTCGAGTGGGATTCGAACCAACGACCCCAGTTTTCGAGCACTCGAAGACGGTCAGTATTATAAATACGCCCTGCAATTATCTTAAGCGTAGTTAAGACTGCGTTAGATTTAAGACGCGTGATCTTCAAATTACGCGTTCAATACTTTAAATTAATTTACTGTAACATTTAATACACGCTCTAAAGTTGAAGGTATACCCAACACCAACCCTTCTAACTAATTAAATTTTCAAACATTGAAAGTCCGTCAAAGTTGCAGAAAACGGAACCTGAAAGTAACAAAGGAGGTCTAATCGATAGAGCAAATGCAAGAAGGGAGAAGTGTAATTCCTTGGGATTTCCTTCATCCATTATTTACGAAGCTTATGAATCGGATAAATGATGTAAGAGGGATCAAGAATAGAGCGGGAACCCGATTAAATGAAAGTGAGATCCCCTTATGCCCCATAGCACAAAGACAATTGATAAAACTCCTTGATCTTTCATTTGGATAAATTGTATGAAGCGAAATGCCCAACGCAATACCACAACATCTTCCAAGTGAACTTCATTTGAACGTGTCACAGTTCCTTATCACGAAGGGGACTCCAGATATGGAGTCATGGTGGCATAACTCTCATCTGGTATGGAACAGATGCCGCTGCCCCTTTCAAGGAACAGAATCACCATTGACACCTGATGTGGAGGAAACAACACTTTCCAATTTCATACCAAAATTTAAACTTTTAACTCCAATGGTTCCTTAATCATTGTCATCAACCAGAAAGCCGAAGATGTGTTTCCGTTTTATCTATGTTATTATTTTGAGTTTCAGAAAAATGTGACCTGGACAGAAGTTGAATATTTCCTAATAAATATTACCACATTTTTTTTTGTTTCGCCCACCTCAGAATTTAGCACGGCTGTCATGTTCGTATTAATATTACTAACATAACTACAACTTGCGAAATTCGACTATCTTGCAATTGCTTGCCATCTGTACCTAAAGAACGTGCATGCCACCGTACACATTTTCACAGTGGTCATTTTTTTTTAATTTATCTAATTTTTATATGAGACGAAGTTTCCAAGATTGAATTTTCTCCGTCGCAGGTAAAGACAGAGAAATCTAGCAGACGTTGTGGAATTAAAATACACAACGATTTAACATCCTGAAATAGCCTGACATCTACATTGCATGAATTTATATATCAACCTACATATATGTGTTTCTTACTTCACCTCAGTAGTTTGTACACATGTCATGTTGATATTACAAGACACAATAGAACTATAACCGGTCTAGAAAACCGAGATTATGGGCCGTGGGGATCCGTTGCGCTGACCACGTGACACCCTCTATCCGCAAAAGTTGGTACTAACTTCGCCGACAAACAGCGGTCGGTGCAGTTCGCTTGCGGACTACAGGCCACGGAGTTTAATAGAACTTTAAGACGCCGTCCAGACCGGCCTCCTATGCAATAGGTACCGATGGCTGTTTCCCTGGGGGTAAAGCGGCCGGGGC
The DNA here is from genome assembly GCF_002891405.2 of Cryptotermes secundus. Lineage (NCBI taxonomy): Eukaryota > Metazoa > Arthropoda > Insecta > Blattodea > Kalotermitidae > Cryptotermes > Cryptotermes secundus. Next base: position 1,137,609 of record NW_019740654.1, on the reverse strand, counting down.
GTGAAACTGACCACTCACATTCAACTAGTGCCGAGGTCAAGAAAATACGCTTTCACTGCGTTGTGCTTAAATAGTTAAGCACAGGAACGACTTTAACTTTTATAGAATTGTAAGACATAAATTCAATATCCTGAAATATTTTCACACGTACACGTCATGAAAGGGTATTAACTTCCTCGAATTTATTTGGATAGACCGAATGACCTAGACAAGTACACGAAGTTCACATATTTTTTCTTTATTGCTAGTGGGGTGGGACTAAGTCCCTTGTACTGCGGCCACTTCTGGCCTATTGTACCAGCCCCAGATGATAGGTGAGGGTGATTGTGGAGCAATTGGTGGAATGAAGATTGGCAGGGGAAACCGAAGTACTAGGAGAAAACCTACCTCAGCGCCACTTTGTCCACCACAAATCCCACTTGAGCAGACCCGGGATCGAACCCGGGCCGCCGCGATGGGAAGCCAGCGACTAACCGCTTGAGCTATGGCGCGGCCCGTAGGTCACATAAGTTTATATTCCCATTGTAAAGTAGGCTAAAAGCTTAAAGCCTCTCTTTTCATAAAACTGTCTGCATATACTTGCTATTGTTACGCTGCGAACATGAAGGTCATTTACGTTCGCAACGTCCCAGTAATTAGCAATAAATGTGCCTATGTAAACATACAAATTGGTGTCGTAAAGTCCGGCTCCCTCCTTCCCGGTCAGTAAGTATGAAAATTAGTGGAAACGTCACAAAACTACATAACCTTTTTTTTTCGTCAGGAAACGTCCGTTTAATAGAATATTCTAGTTGAATGCACAAACACCTCATAACACCAGCTACAGTGACGGCATGGTGCGGATGGAATGGAAATCACGCGACTACATGGATTTTATATAGCTTCTTAGGGTGTATATAATCAATGAGACAAAACAAAAGCTAAAGACAAGTTCACCATCCAGAATTACGTCTAACCTGGAAGGAGACTCAGAAGATAGAGACAGGAAGTTCTTATGTCACGTTGGTATCTTTTTACCAGATTACGCAACCGTCACAACCCCAGAATATGGCAAGTCTTCATTTCATCGCCGTCAGAACTTTAAATCTCACAAAGCCTCTCATAGTTATCACAAGAAATTATGAGCTTCAATAGACACACATACGAAACCTACATAAAAAGTTTTCAAAATTTAATAGGCTATGAGGGGCTATGTTACAAGCCGGAAGGTCGCGGGTTCAAGTCCCGATGAGGTCATTGGATTTTTTCAGTTGATCTAATCCTTCCAGCCGCACTAGGCCCTCGGGGTCGACTCAGCCTCTAACAGAAATGAGTACCAGGAATTAATTAAATAATTTTCCTGGGGAGTAAAGCGCGGCCGGCGCCTAAGGCTGACAACCTCACCGCCATCTTTGAGCCGATTGTCTAGAAAATGTGGGATCCTAAACGTCTCACAACCCTATGGGCCTTCACGGCCTGGTACAGGGATAGCTTTACTTTTACTTAATATAAAAGCAGCTTCAATTTTTAACAGTGTAATATAAGTAACATTAGTACAGGGTGTCCGGATGAAAGGTATCCAAAATCAAATAATTATATCTCAGAACAAAATTATTATACACATTTATGAGTTACACCGTTACAAAGGGAAAATATCAAAATGTTTTTCTGAGTATATAACTTTCTCAATAAATTGAAATGTGGGCTCCCTTGGCGGCACGACAAACATCCAGGCTTGAAGCATGTTTGGTGTTACCATAGCCACAGCGTCCCTTATGTGGGCTTACAGGTGGTGAGGGTCGTTGATCTTAACCTGGTAGACAGTGTTCTTCACATAACCCCACAAGAAAAAATCCACTGGGGTTAAATCTGGCGACCTAAGAAGCCAAGGGATTGGTTCATCTCTGCCAATCCATCTCCTAGCCATCTCTCTATCCAGGTGATTCCTAACATGGTGGCAGAAATGAGGCGGCGCATGCGCGTAAGCCGGGCATGAAAAAAAATTAAGAGTTTTCCTTTCCGATGACATCAACCGGATACGTGTATGACAATTAGTTTCCGAGATATACAGTTTCATTTATCCGGGCACTCTGTATTTAACCGGATAGCATTGACAGAACTACAATAATTAGCAAGACTAACAAAAGCTACCAATTTTTATCTGGTCAATATAAAAAGTAGCTTCAATATTTATCAAGCTAATTAAACAGCTTAAATTTTTAAGTGGATCATATAAAAGCTAATTTAACTTTGCTCGAAATAACGAAAAGAATAGAGTTTCTATTACTGACATCGCTTAAGTAGATCTAATATTCAAAGACGTGAATAAAAGAGAAGGTTACAGAAGAAGATGGGCAATAAAGTAGTCGCCCTTCCAAATCTATTTTTCGATATAAACCAAACGGACACAGAGACATTGTGAAGGCTATTTCAAATGCGGCTAAGAGATTGGGGCCTGATTGAACATAATCCTGAAGAAGTAGAACAACAAACTCTTTTAAAAGTGTGCGTCATGTTGTGTGTTGTAAATAAGGTATATAAAGGGATATGTATGGCCGGTCACGGTAGCCGAGCGGTCTAAGGCATGTACTGTCTTCGCTCGCTTGGAAACCGGGATCGTGGGTTCGAATCCCACTCAGGGCATGGATGTTTAGTTTGTGTGTATGCGTTTTTCTGTGTTTGTGTACGGGTAGAGGCCTTGCAACGAGCTGATCACCCGCCCAAGGAGTCCTACCGAATGTGTAAGATCTAGTAAAACCGAAGTGAACGGAGAAGTTCATGGAGGTAGGCCTAGGCCCACTGGGGCTGTAGTGACAAGGAGAAAAAGGCATATGTATACGGCGTGCAGTCTACACAACAATATTCTGTATTTAAAAAACAAAGAAGACACTGCTGTATCAACATTTGTTTATATTTGTTTTTACAAACGCAACATGTTTCGACCCTCATATCTTGCCATCATCAGGTGTACAATACTGATGCTTCAGATATTGAATTGCAATTAATTCTTATCTAATTCTTAAAATAAGGATCCTTATTGTGTCTTGAAAGTAATAAATTCATAAATTTAGTATTTTGGGTCAAAATTTAAAATTTAAAATGCTTAGAAAATAAAATTTTAAACTGATGATGGCGGTGTGAGGGTCCAAATATGTTTCATTTGTAAAAACAAATATAAACAAATGTTGATACAGTAGTATCTTCTTTGTTGTATTAAATGCAGAATATTGTTGTATAGACTGATGGTGTTTGTGAACAGGGTGTTGAGGATATTCGGACCGGAGAGGGATGAAGTGACAGGAGGTTGGAGAAAACTGCATAATGAGGAGCTTCATAACTTGTACACTTCTCCAAGTATAATTAGAATGAACAAGTAAAGGAGGATGAGGTGGGCAGGTCACGTAGCACGAATGGGGGAGACGAGGAATGCGTATAGGATATTGGTGGGAAAGCCAGAAGGAAAGAGACCACAGGGAAGACCAAGGAGTAGGTGGGTGGACAGTATTTGATTGTATCTTAGAGAGATAGGATGGGATGGTATGGATTGAATAGATCTGGCTCAGGATAGGGACCAGTGGAGGGCTCTAGTGAACATGGTAATGAACTTTCGGGTTCCATAAAATGCTGGGAAATTCTTGAGTAGCTGCAGAATTGGCGGCTCCTCCAGAAGGGCTCAGCTCCGTGAGTAAGTAAGTAAGTAAGACTGCCTACCTTATATACCTTAACAAAAACTCTACTCGTCGGCAAAGAGATGTTTGAGCCCTGTCAAAACACAGCCCTTCACTTGCATTCTCCCTCCTCTATTTTTTACTCGGCCCTCAGAGTTCTGATGTAGTATGTATGCTACTATCGATTATAGGCTTCTCGAAGTTGCACGATAAACCGCATTCATGCTGGATGCTTTCTGATTGTGGCACGCCGCTAGCCGCACACAGAAACATTGGCACATAAAATGAACGCTTAATGAAAATACTCTCTCCGTTCGGCTACGCGCGTTTTTAATTTCTGAAACTTCTTGACGGATTTAAATTAAATTTTATATCGGGATCTGCTCTAAAGTTGGACTAATTTAAAGTTCTGATCCCAGAAGACCGATTTGTCTGGGTACATCTAGTGAGGATAAATTGGTTTAAAAATAAAAAATATTTTGAACGAGGATTCGAATCACATCCTAAAATCATAGCGCAATAATTCATCGCTTTAGCAGCGGTGGTGAGTGTTCTTAATTTATTTTTTTTTTCAATTCGCTTAGTGGGGGTGGAGCCCAACTGGGTCCACTCGGCACGGCGGCCACTGATTGGCCTATTATAGCCTGCCCCGGGTGATTACGATGATGGAGAATTTGGTGGGATAAAGATTGGCAGGGGAAACCGAAGTACTCGGAGAAAACCCGCCTCAGCGCCATTTTGTCCACCACAAATCCCACTTGACCAGATCCGGGATCGAACCTGGGACGCCGCGGTGGGAAGCCAACGACTAACCGCTTGGGCTATGGTGCAGCCAGTTACTGTGCTTACTGGCAAGATTACGGGGTGAATTTAATTACTAGGTCCGTGATAGTAAACGAGACTTCATGCGGTGTCCATCAAATTACTTCTTTCAAATTATGTATCTCACAATTAAACAGAAAATCATAATTCCGTGGCCCTTTTCTACAGTGGTTCACAAAACTCACTATCTAATACGAGTTAAGAATTTGCTCCCCTGAACAGCCAGGCTAGGAAGCTTTGCTCAGGCCCTGGTTGATATCCATGCAGAAAATTGACTTGCTAAGTCGTTGACGTCATGCATACTCCCCCCCTCCCCATTTTTTATATATATCTTGAACACTTCTGCAGTGACATACTTATATAAGATCTGCATTAGAGACTTAGAAGATCATCAGCATAATATTAAGAATATTTTGAAAGCAAATGAAAGCCGCTGTGGAGAGAACAAGTCTCTATTAGTTACAGAGCTTCAATTTCAGTACCTTTTGGCGGACGTAAACATTTCTTCCAGACCATGAATGTAAAATCACGTGATTCAAGCACGGAACAGCTGTGGAGCATGGAGAGGGGGAATTCAAGCACCGCTGAACAAAATGTCCTCGATAAAAACGAACATATTTTACACCTGACTCAAGCAGTTCCAGGCAACGTTAACAAGATGGCGGAGTGCAAGAACCAGCACAAGTTGACTCATTCCGTAAAATGTATTAAAGCATCCATAACAAAAGGGGAATATGCTACTGAAGTAAGGGTAACAAATCAAAATTAAGTTTTATTCATACTGTGGTCAGGTTAAGACACCATGTAGTCTGACAAGTGGTTAAGTACATTTCAGAGGAACCTGCTTCCTTTATATTCACTGCAGCCTTGAAGTTCGAAAGAGCATGTTTCTCAGTGAATCTGGTAACCTCCTACCAGACTACATACAATCATAATCCAGAAGTTCGCGATGTTAATTAAAGTGACAATCACAAAGAAATTAGTTATATATTCACTTCTTAGAATTTTGTGACCATTCAGATAAAACTGTTGCCTTCACATTAGTTACCTAAAAGTATACAGATTTACATATATAAAACTACAATCTTATACAGCTATGAAACATGTAATTTATTTAATATTTTTAGATTGATGGTGTTCGAGAATAGAATGCTGCCGACAATATTCGGTCTTAAAAAGATTAAGGAAGTTACGTAATAAAAGCCTTTACAATTTGTATTCATGGCCAATTAGCTCACTTATTACAGTAATTAATCAAGAAAAATATGGTGAACAGGGCATGTAGCACCCATGGTAGAAATGAGAAATGCATACAGAATTATAGTCGGAACATATGAAGGGGAAAGAACATTTGGAAGACCTAAGTGGTATATAGGATGATAATATTAAAATTAATATTAAATAAAGTTGATTTGAGAGTGTAGATTGCAAACATCTGTCTCAGGATAGGGACAAGTGGCACGCTCTTATGAACAGGGTAAAAAATAAACATTCGGGTCGTATGAAAAGGGATAATTTCTAGCCTAGATGAATAAATATTAGCTCTCAGTAATCATTCTCTTCCATCGAATCGGTCGTTTAGTTGCTTACATAGTTAACTAGTTATTTGCTTATTTGCATAGCGATGAATTTATGAAACAGCTTTAGAAATGTATACATTAGTGGAGGGAAGAGAGTGAATGGTTCTTCTTGGAATACCATTTGAGGATGTGCCCAAATACTAACCTAAATCTAGTCTGTCAGATGTGCAGGATTTTTTAACTAAAGTGAAAACAAATTGGCGGCCCTGTCAGTGGCCTATATTTTATCACTCTGGACAGAATAGTGAAGTATTTAGATGGGATAAAATTTTGTGAAACTGGAAGACAAAAAGGCACTTAGAACATTCAGAATACCCAGAAAATATTCGCTGTCCACTTAGTATAATTAATGATGACATGACATAAAGTCAGGCATTGCCTCTACTCTAATCTGGTATTAATTGCATTTAACACCATTAGCCCGGGAAAGATTATAGAAAATGAACCTACTAGCGGAATTACAAACGTTGATTCCGTATTTCTGAACGTAGGACATATTAACAAAAACGACTCCATAAATGTTTTCCATATATCATCCAATGACCATTCCTACTCTTACACTGGAGGGCTTGGTTTCAAATTTTGGTTTAGAAAGAGGCTACCATGACTCAGGCAAATACGGGAATAGCACTTCAAATTAAGCCATTTCAGCTTGATATCACATCCTCGCCAGCTAATTATTCACTAATCATATTGTGGTGTATAGGCCCGTTGCTATGCAACGAACGCGAAACAAACAAGGAGACAACAGCTGTTGCTATACAGCGGCCAGCTCGCCAATGGACTAGCTGGAAAGCCGTGTTCTCTGCGAGGTCCGCGCTGATGTATGAGCGTTCAGCAATGGATACATCAACAGAAGCCCTCCCAACGTTAGCAAAAACAAACAAACAAAAATCCGATCATATGCTCTATCTTTACCAGAAGGACAAGCGGGCACTGCCTGGGAACCTTCAAAATCGGAGATATAGTTTCTTCCCCACCCCCCACTGTAATGTCTCTCACTACGACCATCAACAGAAGAACGGCGTTTTCTGTGCGGTCAGTGCCTAGATGTTATAAGCTGGAAAATTAATGGAGCAGTTCAGTTCATTTGGGTGAACTGCAGGAAAGTGAAGAGTTATTTGGTGAATTAGAGTCATTGTGAGCTGTTGTTGTTAGATGCTGGTAGCTGATATACGGGGATAGTTCGGGAATTCAGAGTAAGGGGAACGTCCGGCGTTAGAAGTCGTTAACAGGCAACGACTGAAGAAGACACTGCAGGCTGGAAAAGACTTAAATATGTGTTGTAGTGAAATACATAGCGTGTCTATTAGCGATAACGCTATAGTTACTTGTACTTACAATCAGTAAGTAAATCCAATTACGAATCCAAGCCCCGTCTATTACCACACTATATCACGTGACAATATCAATCTACATTATATGCCCTGAGCTACTGGAAATGTTGTTATGTAAACCAAGAATAAATTAAAAGGGTGTGTCTCGCTGAGTCCGCTCTGTTGACACCTGTATATCCAATTTGGGAATATGTCAGGAATTCTTTTCAGTGAAGTGGTTTCCTACAAACAAAACTAAACTACAAACTCCGTGGCTTGAGTCCGCAAACGAACTATACCGACCGAGGGACCGCCGCTTGTCAGCGAAGTTACTGCCAACTTTAGCGGATAGAGGGTGTCGCGTGGTCAGCGCAACGAATCCTCACGGCCGTTAATTTTGGTTTTCTAGACCTGAGCCCCTATTTCCTTGAAATAACTCATCAATTATCCTAACGAGGTCGAGTGGACCCCGTTCCAGACCCAGATCCTCAGAAAATCTGGTAGAGCCGGGAATCGAACCCGGGACCTCTGCATCTGTAGCCAGGAACTCTGAACACTAGACCACAGAGGCGGTGAGTAGTTTCCTACTAGTAACTAAAATTAAATTTGTATGATGTTTCAAAATAGTTATGTTGAAGTGTCAAGAGATGGCAGAACGTGCTCAGCTACTAATGACGCCACATTATAATGATGTACAAATCTAGTTCGTAACATAGAACGCAGTAACCCACAAATTGAAGAGAAGGAGAGGAGGAGGAACTCTCAGAGAGGGAACATGAACACATCACAGTGTGTGTTACACAAGAAATCCAAGTTTTTTCTTTATGATAACGTATAATTTGAAACGAGAACATCCTCTAACGGACAACCCAGATTCTTATGCAGTCAAGGCCCGTCTGTTAACTTAGTGGACTCTGTTAGCTGAAGAAAGAATTTGTGCAAATCGCCCGCACAAGACCGTACAGTGCCCCGGATTTCCGAGTTTTCTTAATTACAGAAATAATTTTTATTGTTTTACTTGCATGCAGATGACCGCCTCTGTTGTCTAGTGGTCAGAGGTCCTGGCTACAGATACAGAGCTCCAGGTTCGATTCCCGGCGCTACCAGATTTTCAGAAAAGTAGTGGGTCTGAAACGGGGTCCACTCAGCCTCGTGAGGATAATTGATGAGCTATTTCAAGGAAATAGCGGCTCCGGTCTAGAAAACCGAAATTAACAGCCGCAGGGATTCGTTCCGCTGACCACGCGACATCCTCTATCTGCTAAAGTTGGCATTAACTTCTCCGACAAGCGGCGGTCGCTCGGTCGGTGTAGTTCGCTTGCGAACTAAATCCACGGAGTTTGTTTGTTTGGCTGGCCCGGTTGCTATTTCTTAAATCCAGTCCTGCCTATCGGCGTAATAACAATCATCTGAAACCGGCAGTAGAGCTAATGTCCGAAACGTCGTATCAAATTACAATTCAAACAACGCCAATATCTAGACCTACAAAAAAGATAAGTAAAACATGTACGAAATTAAGATCTACTACTTTTACTTGGAATATGTGTTACTGACTTTCTCAGTATAGAGGGGAATACAAGGGAAATTACGCTTGTGTCTGCAGAGGGGAACATAACCTGTGTAACTAAGGGCTCATTGTTTCTGACAATATTTGTGCTATCTTGAATACTGTGGCATGTAGAGCCGTTGATAGGCAACGACTACGACATAAGCAGCTATACAATAGCCGTTGCTATGTAAAGGCTCTGCAAATAACTGCTGTTGCTAGGCAATGGCTGAGTAGGGATCACGTAGATATCTCAACATACGCGAACGCAACAGAGGAAGAGTATTTTCTGCGCGGCCTGTACCGAGAAGGACAATTTGAGCAGTGCGATGCGTACATTTCATAAAAGCCAAGCATATTCACAACAGACAAACCCAGAAGACAAACAGACAAACAGAAGAACTATTACCGCAAGGGTTCAGTTACAAAAAGGAGAAAAATTCTGGCCGAGAGCCTCAAGGGGCTTGGCGCCAAGATGAATTGATCAGTGATAAACCGCCAGTCGAATATTTTGCTTTTAATTATATAATTAAATATTATTTTATTATATTGTACATTATTCCATCTTTAAAATTCTAGCTCGTCGCGCACATATTGTGATAATGACAAGGAATATAACCATCCTGAGTGGAAAAATGGGTAGAGGCACTTCATCCAGTCGAAACAAATATAATTTGTATCACTTAGACATATGAAATTGCGAAGAACGCAATGGGTAATCATATGATTCAAGTGATGTGCATTTTTCCACGGCTGCCTGTTTTACTGACAATTACACGTCTAATTTTCGTGGGTTCCAATTTTTTGTCATCTCTCGTAACACAATTCAATGCGCATTTCTGAACTTGCTGCAAAGAAAATACAGTGGAAGGTCATGACTAAATGAACTACCACAAAAAGTCGCCATGTGTTGCACAATTCGAAGTGAGTCAGCTGTGCACAGTGAGACCCAGACATACTGGTATAATCCGTCCAGCATTAAGAATACATTATAATATTATAGGCTACCACTTCCAGACTAAGCCCTGTGTAATATTATGCAATCTGCTGCTTTCCTACAGCAAAGAATTGTTAGTCCACAGTCAAATTACAAAACTGACCACCCCTTCTCAGACATCCGAGACTGATTAATCAATAAATTTACAGCTGTCCTCCATGAATGAAAATCATTCATAATCCATAACTGTACTGCTCGCAAGATATAAGGAAGATGACATGACCGGTGCATATAGCACAGATGAGAATTACAAAATACGTAGAAGGATTTGTCGCAAAAGCTAGCAGAGGAGAGGATAATATTAAAATGGTCCTTAAAGAAATAAAGACTGTTGTAAACTGGATTCATTTGGTCCAGGTCAGGGACTAGGAGCGGGGTTCTTGTGAATATAACCATAATTATTTCCAGCTCCATAAAATGCAGGAAATTTCTTGATTTGTGAAGCAGATATTAGCTTAGGAAGGTCCTATATAGCTTCCGAGGAGGGCCGATTTCCTTCCGGAAACCTGCCGCGGAAGACATTCTTGTAAGAACAAAGAGATAAGTATCCCAGTCATAGCACTGTCCTTGTTCGAATGACCTCTGTCCTCTGATATGTAATCATCTGCTGAGTAATATAAAACCTCAAAGGATTGCTCAACCATGTCCCAGTTACTAACACTCTATATATCTATAGAGCTTAACTGAGTAGATTTTACCTGAAGACGGAGACAGAATCCAGACTCCGAAACGTTGTATTTTGAAATATAAACAGGACGATGGATAACGTTCAGAAACATAATATTTATACCAACAATTTCAAAAGTAAGTGCACTAAGACTGCAGTACATATTTGTAATCAGAATATATGAACTTGACTATTTATGGCGTTATAGCTTAGTGGTCTGATCAGGGGAACGCCCCACAAAACATATCAGCAAAATTCATTTCCAATAAATTTCCATGATCATATTTAATTAAAGGATCTTTTCCTGTTACCTTACGCAGTACATTCTTTATTTCTATGCTAACATAACGCTACACTGTATTAACTATGTATAATTACGTTAGTAGACGTCGAAATATGGCCGTATAATTTTCAACTGGTGTTCTTAAAAAACATCCCCCTCCAAATTTCCGAGTTTCCTAAGCGAAATATCGTACGTAAGTGGGAAGGATTTAAACGTCACAGTTCTTAAAATTTGCTCGTTCGCAGATCGGTAAAACAGCAGCGTAGGGTAAATATGCTCCCTGCTTCACATTGTGCACGAAAAATAAATCTACAAATATACTTATCACTCGTTCACTTACGCATGGAGCTGAGCCCTTCTTGAGGAGCCGCCAATTCTGCAGCTACTCAAGAATTTCCCAACATTTTATGGAACCCTAAAGTTCATTACCGTGTTCAAAAGAGCCCTTCATTGGTCCCTATCCTGAGCTAGATCGCTCCAGTCCATATCATCCAATTCTATCTCACTAAGATCCATTTTAATATTGTCCACCCACCTACGTCTTGGTCTTCCTAGTGGCCTCTTTCATTATTTCTTCCCTATCATTATCCTATACGCATTTCTCTGCTCCCCATTTGTGCTACATGCCCTGCGCATCTCTTCCACCCTGACTTTATCATTCTAATTATACTTGGAGAAGAGCACAAGTTATGAAGTTCTTCATTTTGTAGTTTTCTCCAACCTCCTGTCACTTTATCTGTTTTCGGTCCAAATATTCTCCTCAGCACCCTGTTCTCAGAGACCCTCAGCCTATGTTCCTCCCATAATGTCCGAGACCAAGTTTCACACCCATACAGAACCACAGGCAAAATTACAGTTTTGTGTATTCTAATCTTTATGCTTTTGCACAAGAGAAGAGAAGACAAAAGGTTCTGGACTGAATGGTAACAAGCATTACCCGAGTTCAATCTCATCCTAATTTCCTCTTGAATCAGGTTTTGATTTGTTATCGTCGTTCCAAAATATCTGAACTGTGCCACATTTTCAAAATATCTGTTACCAAACTTTATATCCTGATTTTGCCCTGCATTTTGGTGACGAGACAGCAACATATACTTAGTTTTCTCTGTGTTTACTTCTAGAGCAGCCTCCTTACTTGCGTCAATTAAAGTTTGTGTGTTTTTCTTTATGGTATTTATGTTATATCCCAGTAGATTCACATCATCAGTATAGATCAACAGGTGATATGCCGATTTAATTTCAAATATAATTATTACCAGTACGTCTAAGCACGTTTATTTATCATAAAAAAACTGAAGCCTTAATTTTGGTACAGATGATTAAAATATACAAGACTTCGTATCACACACATGGAACACTGTCAAGGACAAATTACACACAAGAGCACAGAACTGTCAGCCATATTATTGTTCAGCGGCCTGACATCATCAGCATGAGTCTGCCTCCCAATTTCTGCGATGTCCAGCGACAGACTGCGGACCTCCAGTTCATGTCTATACCAACCGGCGTTCAGGAGCTCCCAAATTTCAGGTCCTTTTATACTAAAATGGATATATTCAAATTTCATCTTTTCGCTTCCTAGTCCTGCCAACACCCCATTCGCATTCAAATCCCCTGCAAGTCTGGGCGTATAGAAACGATTCCAATATAGGTACAACTATCCCTACGCTTAATTAAGCACCAATTCATTAACACGTATGGGGGGAGCCGACGTATGTTTCCACGAATTCTTTGTCTCGGCACTATATGAAGTTAATTAGTTAGTTTCACGCCCCGGCCTCCTTATCACTAGGTAAGGACCACCATGTACCGAGTGGGTACGAGGCTGGGTGGATACCATTATACCAGAAAATTTTTCTTTGGATATCTTTAACGTCTTCTCTGTTACGTCGAAATAAATAAACTGTTTTGCGTACTGCTCAAAAGTCTGCTACGTATTACTTGCAGCTTTTACTTGTGACACGAATTTCCTTGGATATTATCAGGTCGTAAATTTTCCAAAAGACCATAAAAAAGTTTTGTGATTGCTGATACGTAATGAGTGCCCACGCCAATGTTAGTTGTGTTTATATTGCACCATTTAATCTCACACTGCCCTATTTTGAATTCTATCGCTGCGGTTATTCGACTGAGTCACAGACTCGACGTTATTTTGAATACGTTTTTATGTAACAGCAGCAGCAACTGGCTTTATGCAACTCCCGGAAGGCCAATTAGCAAATCATTTGTTCTGTAAACTGAAGCCGGTTTCCGCGACAACAGATCGTTTCGGTAACCACATTCAATTGGATCTATTGAACTAAACTGAGGGGTATATTCCAGAATAGGTTGGGGAGAGGTTTAAATGTAGATCACACTGATCGAATGTCAGAACTAAAGACGGACACTATGGATCACTTTAGCCATCCGGTTCGTTTGGTTTGGATCATCACTGAGAACTGGTCTAAACATCCGTTCTCTTCGGACCCTGTAAAGGAAATGTAGTTCTTCCTTCAGGATTACATTCTGCTTCTTTGAAATGTCAAATTCTTCGTCAGTTCGAGTTCAATTGGCGTTTTTTCTAGAACTCTGTTTCACCACTATTGTCATTCACAAGGCAGGAATAAAGTTGGCTCGCACTTAAACCCAAAGGCGAAGAATATGAACAATTACAAAGGAAAAATTAATCCGGAAATGTCAGAAATCGAGAATGAAATAAATTCATTTTTTTTACAACATCCGAGTTCTATGAAATTTAAAAGCAAACGGAACTTTATAAAGATTTCGATTGTCTGAGATAACGCCACGTAGTCTGATGAAGTCAACAGACATTTCGAAGGAACATGTCACCTCCTTCTTCAGGACTGAAGAGTGAGCCAAACAAGAAAGAAGTATGAAGCAGGCTGCAAGCGTTATATCCCAAAAGAGACAACTCCCAATAACCACCGCTTTGATAACCTGAATTTCTAAATAAACGTATTTATTTAGCTTCATATGTTGAGTGGGACACATTTCAATAATGAAATATAAAAGGTAAAAAAGAAAGGTAAAGCTATCTCTGTAACAGGTCGTGGAGGACCACAGGGTTGTCTGACGTCGAGGCTCCCACATTGTCTAGACAATCGGTTCACAGATGGCGATGAAGTTGTCAGCCTTACGCGCCGGCCGCGCTTTACCCCTAGGAAAATTCCTGGTACTCATTTCTGTTAGAGGCTGAGTCGACCCCAGGGCCATAGTGCGGCTGGAAGGATTAGGTCAAATGAGAAAGCCAATGAGCTCACCAGGATTCGAACCCGCACCCTTCCGGCTTGTAGGATGGTGCCTCAACCAACTACGCAACCTCGTGCCTCGCAGTACCACATTAACTATTTCTTTAAATATAATTAAAATAATAATCTAAACTGCAATTTTAATATAAATTTGTGACAAATTTGACAAAGGTAATCTTTACGGAAGAGAAACGTCTGCAGGACTGTCATGCCGTGCTGACTGGGAACTCGTTACCAACATTTCGGAGTCACGTGTCGCCTCCATTTTGAAAGCAGAAGAGAACTCTGGCAGTGAAGGCGGCACATTCCTCCCACAGGTCGGCAACGACCCAGAGACCTCACGGCACTATAGCCCAGAAGGCAGAGATCTTCACTCGTAACATCGGCTATTTCGTTAGGGGCGTTGGAAGGTGGGCGTACAGCCTACATGTTTAAAGTTCAGGATGAAGGCGAGAGGTAGATTATAGGGGACTGTCTTCTGTGATTAAAGCGCGGGGTGGAGCAGAGAGATCCCGACATTTCTGACGTATATATAGCTTCAGTCTTCAGGATCGAAGAGTAAGTCAAGTAAAAAACCAGCTGCTTCACCTTGCCGCCGGCTTACGCTGGTATTTGTTTGACTTGTCCTTTGACCCTGAAGATGGAAGTTATATATTTCTCCGAAACATCGGGCTTTCTCCCAACTACACTGCGTTACAACATAGAAGACGGTATTCTTCATAGTCGCCGCCGTTCGAACCTCGAATTCAATAGGATTTTTATGTACTCTTCTTTTAAGGCCTTGACAGTGACTCAAGGCTACATTATGTGGAAAGATCCGACCAGAGTGAATAATGAACTGGAAAGATTTGGTAGGAAGCCGTCGTGACCCAGTCGAGGTACTATCATGAAATTTCTTTGGAGGGACTGAGGATATACAAGAAAAGCTTCTGTCAAGGTAGCCGGTGATGCGGCCGAGATTTGAACACAGCACTTCTCGAATACAAATGTAGACTGTTAGCGCCAGATCAGCCTGTTCGGTAATAATATTATTCACTCACTTACTCATGGAGCTGAGCACTTCTTGATAAGCCGCCAGTTGTGCAGATACTCAAGAACTTCCCAGCATTTTATGGAACCCGAAGCTTTATTACCGTGTTCACAAGAGCCCTCCAGCGGTCCCTATCCTGAGGCAGATCAATCCAATCTATACAATTCCATCCCATCTCTCTAAGATCCATTTTAATATTGTCCACCCAACTACGCCTTTGTCTTCCCAGCGGTCTCTTTCCTTCTGTCTATCCCACCATCATATACGCATTCCTCTTCCCCCATTCGTGCTACATACCCAGCCCACCTCAATCTCCTTGACTTGAACATTCTAATTATACTTGAAAAAGAGTACAAATTATGAAGGTCCTTCTTTTTCGTTATTATTATTATTATTATTATTATTATTATTATTATTAATTCTCAATTACTGATTGATTTCATTGATGGGTATGATATGCAACCCCGTCATGAGCCTTATCAGCTTAAATGAATAACAAATATTTATACATTTGCATACTGATCTATGCAGTAACTGTTTACAAAATTTGCTACATTGATTCTGTGTTGACTATGGATCTAGTGGAATAGTGACATTTAGAAAGAATCATTCAATAAATTTTCCACCCTATGGTGAACCCGAAGGTTCATTATCGTATTCACAAGATCCGTCCACTTTTTCACATACTGATCCAGACTAATCCAGACCACATTCACACGCTGTGATTCTTCAAGATCTAACTCAATATTATCTAGGTCTCTCAATTTGTCTCTTCCATACAGGTTTTCCTTCAGAAATTTTGTACCAATATCTCATTCCCCATTCGTTCTTCATGTCTCACCCATCTCATCCACTTTCGTTTCATAAATTTAATAATATCTAGTGACGAACACAGATTATGAAATTCCTTGTTATTCAATAGAGAGGCTCACTTTTTATTCACATATCGTGTAAGAGCGCTGTTGGTTCGTGTAAAGTTCTCTCTAGCTCGCTCCAAATTGAGTTTGCATCAGTGGGCACGGTAACATATAAAGCAGAGACACTTTAATTAATTTCGTAGATACGCACTGGAACATAAAATGGAATCCTCTGCTTCGTTTTCAATTTCTTTGGAATTTCTTTCTCAAGTCTCAACTGTAATATCTCTTCGTTCTGACTTATACAGCCCCTTCTATTCCTCACCTCCACCACATCCTCTTTTCTTCAAGTTTATCAAATCTCTTCCCACTCTAACTTCTTTCTTCAATAAAATTCATAAGCTACTTCGCTGAAATGTTCTCGGAACAGACTTTAAATCTTAAAGATAACGTATTTATTCCACTAATCAAAATATCATCCCTCGGTTTTTCCTCTCAATTACCCGCAGTTTTAACACAAGATCTCTTTAAACATTGCCACATTCATATCTAAATTCTTCGGCACTATGACAGCCTAATTAAATGCTGAATCAATAACACAGTTTGTTTCAGATTGCCATTTGTACAAGTAAATGCTTTAATATCTCCCATTTTGTTTTTATACGAGTAAAACAAAATGTCCACAAAGTATTATGAAGTGTGATAATGGGAATTTCTTTATAAACAGAAAAATATACTTCACCAAAATTTTGTAAACTTGCAAATACTTTTTACCTTTCTTTCTGTCATGCAGCTCCTCTTTTTCCATTTGTAATGAATTTATTCATTTACAACAAACGTGTAAAATCTAGGCATAGTATGAAAATCTTACGTGACAATCTGTTCATGACATTACTTCTAAACCTAGTGAAAACCTTATAATGAAACCTAACTGCAATATATATCTTAAGAAATATCAGAAAAATTTGATATCGACTTATATCGATCAACTATAAGTAGCTATTTTACACGAATTTCAAACTGAATTTTATTCATTTTCTCTGAAAATATAATTATATAAAATGTCTATATTGTGTAAAAATAAAGTTAATTGAAATATTTTCTATTATTTACCGAACTGCAAGTAAATACATGAGCAATGTAATTTCTTATGCAGTGTAATATCCACAGCGCGATTAGCTTTGCAACAATAGACATGTGTCTGCAAAGAATGAACGCCTAGAGCAGATAAGCCTATGACAGATAAGAAATAACGTATTCAGAAAACCACTAGGAAGACGTAGATTATTATTATTGGAAGGGGTGGGTTTCCCCATGCACCGCGACTAATAGTCTATTGTACGTCCACCTTTGATATTCTACCAGTCTCCATAACCTGCCGGTACTGGTGCTCGCTATCAGCCCCGTTCAGCCAGCGAGGCTGGCTGTGGTACCCGATGCTTCCCCATCTACCGGAGGCATTGGAAACTACTTGGGCGGGAAACGTTACCTAATTTTGCTCAGAGGTATCCTAGAGATATGAGGATCTTTTACGTGCCGTGAATCTACGACACGGGACCCACGGCTTAAAGTCCCTACCGGAGGACTTGTTCCCTGAATTTTTCCGCCCTTAAAAATTCCACGACCTCCGCCGGGTTTCAACCCGCGTACCTTGAGTCATGAGGTGGGAACGTTACCCCTAGACTACGGAGGCCGCTTAAGACGTAGATGTAAGTGGGAGGTTAATATTACAACGAATCTTAGAGAAATAATATGGGCTGTTATGGAATGAATTGATCTGGCTCAGCGGGGTATTATGAATATATTACTTCGGGCTCTATAAAATTTTGGAGAAATTCTTTAGTAGCTGAGTGACTGGTGGTTTCTCACGAAGGACTCAGCTTCATAGAGTTAGTTATATTCTTTTACTTTCGCTCATTGCTATTAACTTCCTTTCCCTAGTGCGCAGACCAGTGCCACAAGGGAATAATCCGACTGTAGCAAGTAATGCTAAGTTCTGTTGGTTATGAGACCATATCTTTTCAGAAACCATACAAAATCTCTTACTTGTATAGACTTCTCCTGGCACATATTTGTCCGGATTTCCGCTGATCTTGATTCTGAAGCGATGATCTGCTTTTGTCTTGGGTGGCATGTGACCTCCAGGCTCACGATCACAATGAATTGCGCATGCGCTGTGAAGCTCGGTAACCAACAGGAGGCAAAGGATGAGATGCGCTCCACCTCGCATTTTGAGAAACTGAAATGAAATAAACTATAGATTAAAAACTTCATAAGTACCGTTGTGAGAACTCAAATCCTACAATTATAGAGACATTTTATACAAGGGCGAGTTTTTTTTTTAATTTTTACCTCTTTTAACGACGCTTCACTGAGTGCGTTGGTGTAACAGGGTCAAATGGTACAAGTATTCTGAAGGATAAATCGGAAAGCACTTGGAAGGAAGATACGTGTTTAAATATAAAAGGAAAAATGAAATTATTTCTGTCCTTAAATAAGCAACATATCAAGAACACATATGAAGGAGTGGAGGTATAAGGTGAGAGGTCAGGTTTTCGGCTTTTGAGTAAATTTCTGCTGGCCTTCATCAGCATAGTCATTCTTGATCCCTGGCCGTCAGAACACATAATCACGTTTTTTTATTTCACGAATCTGACTAAGCAGTGAGACTGTGTGGTCAGATTCACAACCAGCAGATTTTCCGCCCAGGAAAGTAGCCGCCGGTACCCATTACAGGGGAGGCTGGGTGAGCCCCAAAACCAGTGTGGATGTTGCTGGGAAGGGAAAAATCTCTTACCCTGCCGGGTATCATACTCGGATTCCTCGGTCATCCTGCTCGTAGCCTACTCACTATATCCACTGAGCTACCACCCGAATGGTTGCCAAGAGTGATTGAGAGAAAAATGAAAATCCTCAAGTATCATAAGCGGTTTTAAGACAGAGAATTGAAACTCGTATTTTCTGAAAATGGAACAGAAGCTGTAACCACTACACCATGAAGTTCTGTTGTCGTCATCGTCGTTGTTGTTGTTACTGTTATCGTTGCTGCTGTTGTTCTTGTTACTGTTATCGTTGTTGTTGTTGTTGTTGTTGCTGTTATCGTTGCTGCTGTTGTTCTTGTTACTGTTATCGTTGTTGTTGTTGCTGTTGTTGCTGTTATCGTTGCTGCTGTTGTTCTTGTTACTGTTATCGTTGCTGTTGTTGCTGTTGTTGTTACTGTTATCGTCGCTGTTGTTGTTGTTACCGTTATCGTTGCTGCTGTTGTTGTTACTGTTATCGTTGCTGTTGTTACTGTTATCGTTGCTGTTGCTAATGTTATCGTTGCTGCTGCTGTTCTTGTTCTTGTTACTGTTATCGTTGCTGTTCTTGTTCTTGTTACTGTTATTGTTGCTGCTGTTGTTGTTACTGTTATCGTTGAAGTTGTTGTTGTTACTGTTATCGTTGCTGTTGCTGCTGTTGTTGTTGTTACTGTTATCGTTGCTGCTGTTGTTGTTCCTGTTACTTTTATCGTTGCTGTTGTTACTGTTATCGTTGCTGTTGCTGCTGTTGTTGTTGTTATTGTTATCGTTGCTGCTGTTGTTGTTCCTGTTACTTTTATCGTTGCTGTTGTTGTTGTTGTTACTGTTATCGTTGCTGTTGTTGCAGTGGGTGTTTTATATGATAGGTCATAAAACAGTTTTTTTTTCAAAATCACACCAAAGAGAACGGTGGACCTCAATGCAATATTGAATATTATTCGTCAGCTTCTAGTTCCGACCGTTTTCACTGCAGCGGAAAATGCCCCTGGTACACGTTGGAAAACAGGCAGACTGAACTATCGTCACTTTTTTTCGTTCTGGTATCCTGAATGTTTCGCAGAAGAACACAGGAATGTCTCCACGACATTTCGAGGTTTCATATGAAAACGCTATCCACCCCCTGCGATACGCAACTGACTGTTCCCCAATAGCATTACATTGGGTCGATCAAAAGTGAATCCGTTTGATGTCATAGCAATGTTATTCACGCTTGACTGTCTATTCACTGGCTTATACCCTCGGTCTGACTATAGGCTGTCCTAAACTCAGAGTCTCAGCTTAAATTCTGCGATAGTCTTTGAACAAGCAAACACTAATCCCTTCTATATCCCTTCCAATCAATAATTGTCACTCATCCCCCTCCGTTTTAAGTTTTTTTATTTTTTAATTCTCACAGTGGGGGTGGAGTCCAGCTGGATCCACTCGGCACGGGGGCCACTGATTGGCCTATTGTACCTGCCCCGGGCGATTATGATGATGGAGAATTTGGTGGGATGATTGGCAGGGGAAACCGAAGTACTCGGAGGAAACCTGCCCCAGCGCCACTTTGTTCACCACAAATCCCACTTGACCAGACCCGGGATCGAACCCGGGCCGCCGCGGTGGGAAGCCAGCGACTAACCGCTTGAGCTATGGCGCGGCCTGGTTAGTTAGTTGGTTAGTTAAGCTGTAATTGAATAAGGTCGTTACTAGGATTCTGAAACCGGAATACAATCCTTTAGGAACCACAGGTCTGCAGTGCGTTAAAAGTGCCCAAGAAACAGACGACATGGGCGAATAGTGGTACACGTATTATGGAGGGACTGATGCTTCTACAGCAAGTGGCGCTTGGACTCTAAGCAGAACAGTCCTGAAAATACCAGAATATAGACAAAGTCTAAATACAAAAACAACAACAAAAGTGACGTAGGATATGAAGTTCTCACAGCCGTCGTTAAGAAGAGTTCTCTCTTCGGGGATACAGCGTCGCGTCGTCAACGGAAAATCAACCGACGTTTCGGAAGCGACATGTTACTCCGAAATGTTGAACTACTTCCAACTTGACCAGATAGCGTATCCCAGAAGAGAGAACTCTCCAACGATTACGATGATAACGATAATAATAATAATTAACGAAACTTGTTCTTCCAGTAAAAGTATTTCAAATAAATTTCACACAAGCTAACAGTAAAAGGTAAAGGTATTCCTGTAACAGACCATGAAGGCCCATAGGACTGTGAGACGTTGAGGCTCCCACATTTTCTCTAGACAACCGGCTCACAGGTGACGGTAAGTTTGTCAGCCTTATGCGCCGGACACTCTTTACCCCCCAGGAAGATTCCTCGTACTCATTTCCGTTAGATGCTGCGTCGACCTCAGGACCATAGTGCGCCTGGAAGGATTACATAAATTGAAAAAAAAATCCGATGACCTCCTCGGGAATCGAACTCGCGACCTTACGACTTGTAGCATAGTGCCTCAGCCAATTAAGTTACCGCGCGGCTCCCACTAACTGTGAGTAGGCAGAATTATCGATTTGGCAACGTAATTCGTAAGGTTCTACGATATTAATAACAATATTAATATTAGTAAACTAATGCAGAATGAGTCTGTCAGGCTGTTTGCCTATACCACGAAGTGAAGAAGAGGTGCCAATTGGAAGACCTAAATGTAGAAGGAAGATATTTAGAATAAATCTTGGATGTGGGGCTCCAGAGTGTTTACAGGCTCCGTTGGTGAGCTGTTGTGAATAATGCAATGAACCTTCCAGTTTCATATAAGACAGATTTTCATGACAAGCTTTAAATCATGCAACTGGTTACAGTGTCTGTAATTACGTAACTTTGTCCAGACAAATGTGCGGGAACCCTCCATGCAGATGTGCAAATTATGAAGCTGGTGCTATTAGTTCATGAACTTATGACCTTCATGGTGATAAGATTACGGCCATTGCCAATAGGTCACAATTTTCCCAGAGATTGTAAAACTAGAAGAAATTTTCAGGCTACTCCAAATATGCACTTTCAATATTACTGTAACGTGTATACCCATTGCTAGGGAACGGCTTGGTAAACACATTCCCGCAACACACGTGCATGTAACAATAGAAGGACATTCATGGCTATGTAACGGATCAGTAAACACGCATCCTTAACAACAGGAGACAGCGTTTTCTGTGTGATCCTTGGTGATAAGTTACTGTGACTACGAAAGTGTAATATGTGAGTGTACTGAATCAGTATCTAACCAGCTCCTTGGGACACAGACTTTCTGAGAGGCTAACTCAAGATGTTTTCCGAATTTTGCAGAACAGAGAAGTTCATTACCATGTTGACAAGAGCCGGCCATTTGACCCTAACATGAGCCAGATAAATCCAGTTCACGTCATCAAATTACATTTCCTCAAGACATATGCCTGGATTTTCCAAATAGTCTCTTCCTGAAGAAAGCAGTCTTCTGGGATTTGGCACCCTGTATATGTGGTGTTAACCGACGTTTCGGAGGAACGTATCGCCTCCATCTTCAGGGTAGAAGAAAAAATATAAGAAATCTGCAAGCGAAGAGACCGTGAGAACCGGTAAAAGCAGACTGTCTGCACAGTGACCACATATACACGGTGCCAAATCCCAGAAGACTGCTTTCTTCATAGTCACCGCCGTGAAAGCCTGAAATCTTACATAGTCTCTTCCTGTTATCCGACTGTTATTTTGAATGAATATCTCATCTCTCTCCCGTGTTACACATTCCGTTTTGTGTCACCTTCATTAATTTGATCACACTTACGGCAAGAGAGCAACACTCGTTGAGAATTTAAAGAGAATTTTCGTCATTTAATGCATAAACTTTAGTAATATTAACTTCCCCTGCTTTCTCTCGTATTCACTTCCGACTCTACATGCTATCGAATGATAATCGAGGCCGACGTTTAACGTCACCTCCCCATGAATAACACGAATAAATACTCAATTACAAACTCTCTCCTTCATATAGTATATTACACGTCACACATCCACAGCAAAAGGGTTATCAGCTCTCACAGAATAGAAATGATATACTAAAACATAATCGTTCGTGACTTTTTACATATCTTACGTTCAAAGGACATGGTAGCGCCTGATAATTCGTTACTACGATGACCCGAAATTACTTAATGAAAATGAAAAATCTTACGTTTAAAAACTGTTATATGTCCTGGGGAGTAAAGCGCGGCAGGCGCGTAAGGCTGACAACCTTACCGCCATCTTTGAGCCGATTGTCTAGATAATGTGGGAGCCTCAACGTCTCACAACCCTATGGGCCTTCACGGCTTGTTACAGGGATAGCTTTACTATTTTTTTTATATATGTATATGTAAGGATATGATGACAAATGCAAATTATGATGGTCCTTATTATATAATTTCCTTCATTAAATTTTCGTGTAACAGACTGCAGTCTCTTACGTTCAGCAGCTCTGAAAAAGAAAAAGTTCTTTTTTGATAATACACTTAACTTCTTTCTCTTTTATTCATGTCGTTTGCATGACGGACTTTGAGGAAATTTAATAAGTTTGGTACATCTAACTTTGCCGACAAGCGGCGGTCGCTCGGTCAGTATAGTTCACTTGCGGACTACAGGCCAAGGAGTTTCTTTTTCTTCTTTTAGGTCCAAGTTAAAAAAGTTGGCGGCAAATATAACTTTAGTTCTACTGGAATTTTGGGTATGAAATTTTTTACGTCCTCTAAAATTCACATGAACGGGTATGGACCCACTTGAAGACCTCTGTCACCATAAAGCTATATAAGATACCAGGTAGTAAGAAAAGAAAACAGTAGACCCCTTTTGCTCTTAGAAATAATATACGTCCCAGAAGCGTTTTTGACGTTTCCTAACGTTATAATCAAATTAGTCGCATTCCTGCTTCAAAATCGACCAGGAGATCGATTCATGGGCTTTCTCAGTCCTTCCAGGCAAATGCAGGGATAATTCCCCAAATTATATCAACTAGATGCTTTCTAAATTTCCATTCACTCACCTTCCTATATCGGGTGTGATCTTAGCAGTTGAATACGACGTTAAATTGAGAATAAGACAAAGAAATCTCCGTGGCTTTAGGCCGCAAGCGAACTATACCGACCGAGCGATCGACGCTTGTCGGCGAAGTTAGTGCCAACTTTAACGGATAGAGGGTGTCACGTGGTCAGCACAACGAATCCCCACAGCCATTAATCTCGGTTTTCTAGACCGGAGGCGTTATTTCTTTGAAATAGCTCCTCAATTTTCCTCACGAGGCTGATTGGAACCCGTTCCACACCCACTACCTGGCAGCTCCGGAAATCGAACCCGGGACCTCTGGATCTGTAGCCGGGAACTCTGACAACTAGACGAAAGAGGCTGCCAAATTGAGAATAAGTATATAAGTAAATAAATAAATGCTGACAGTGCTGAGGGAAGCCAGGTGCTAATAACTAGCGCCCCCCACCAACAAACGGAAGCTTCAGGACCTTCAGGACTTAAGAATCCCTGTGGGTCTTGATCGTCTTGATATAGCAGAGGTCTTGTAACTCGCTCTGGAGTGGAACTGCGCAACACACGCAAGCGGGAAAATGCTGGGACTGACACGTATTGTGTACCTGTCAGAAACAGACGGAAGATAATGTTTTGTAAGCGGCACCCCCTGCGGTCCTGGACTAGAGACAGCGATATATTTGCGGACAAAAACTTCTGATGTTATCTTTCTTATTCAAATCTCTCTCCTGTGTTCGTGCGGTGCAAGGGGTAGGATATGTGACTGTTGGGCCTTCGCAGCCCGGTACCATAAACGAGACTTTGACGACCGACTCGTGGAAGTGTACCAATACCGAATGCGGAGCGGAAGAAAAGCTCCTACCGGATTCTACGTAGCCTAACAAACTAACTCCATGGAGCTGAGCCTTTATTGAGAAGCCGCCAGTCGCTCAACTACTCAAGAGTTTCCCAAAGATTTATGGAACCCGAAGGTTCATTACCGTGTTCACAAGAGCCCACTAATGGTTCCTGAGCCAGACGAATCCAGTCTATACAACCCCATTATACTTCTCTAAGATCCATTTTACTATCCTCTCACCTACATCTAGGTCTTCCTAGTTGTCATTTTCCCTCTGGCTTCACCACCAAAATCGTGTATGTACTGTTCTTCTCCCCATTCATGCTACATTCCTTGCCCCTTGTCTATGTCGCCTATGTTGTAAGGTAAAAGTAAAGCTAACCCTGCAACAGGCCGTGAAGGCCCATAGGGCTTTGAGTCGTCGAGGCTCCAGCATCTTGTAGACAATCGGCTCACAGATGGCGGTGAGGTTGTAAGCCTTACGCGCCACACAGTTGGTTGAGGCTCTATGCTACAAGCAGGAAGGTCGCGGTTTCGAGTGCCGATGAGGTGATTTTTTCAATTGACCTAATCCCTCCAGCCACTCTATGGCCCTGAAGTCGACTTAGCCTCTAACAGAGATGAGTACCAGGAATATTCTTGGGAGTAAAGGGCGGCTGGCGGGTAAGGCTGACAACCTCACCGCCATCTGTGAACCGATTGTCTATAAAATGTGGGAGCCTCGACGTCTCACAAACCTATGGGCCTTCACGGCGTGTTACAGGGATACTTTTACAGACACACAGCATGGTGATCGCATAAGCCTACTTTTATTTTTTAAAAATAAGGGAAATCGGCTACAATTGCTAAGCTTATGTTACAGTACCTACAGTAATAGCCCTAAAACTAATAAAATTCAAGTATGATTCGAGCTTCTCGAAGCAATGGATATGAAGTGTTCTACTTTCGCTCTATTTGCTACATATTTCACGCTGGTTTCTTGCTTTGCTTGTTCTTCAACCCTGAGGACGGCGGCGAAATATTCCTGTGAAACGCAGGTTGACTTTCAACGGAATACGCAGAGTTATACCCCATAAGATATAACTCCTTAATTAAATTCAATTTCGTTTATGAATTTTTACTTAATTAAGGATATTCGAGGAACTTATGCTTTAGTAAAACAATTGTTAGTGTACAATTTCAACACTCGGCTTATACACTCGCAATTCCCAGTTGAAACGTTAAGAGAACTTCATAAACTTGACATTATCCATGTAATAAAAAGTGGAAAGAAATAACGGAAGAAAGTGACGGAAAGAGAAAGAGAGGAAGAAAATATTCACTGGTTCATTGAAGACAAATGACTGCTATTCAGGGAGTTTCAATGTGGCCCCAAGAAGTGTGAGAGGGGGGGGGGTTCGTGTAAATCAGTAACTTGCCGGTTAATGCTGGCTTTCTGCCCAAGGGGAGGAACAATGTCCTGGTACAAGAATAAGCTATCATAGTGAGCTCTGGGTTCAGATATTGCTCGCAGAGTAGGGGGACCTGAAAGTGACATCGTATTAAGAACTGTAAACAATGGGTTTGTGTCTGCAATAAATGAACATCAGAGTAATGGAGCGTGTTACTTACTTACTCATGGAGCTGAGCCCTTCTGGAGGAGCTGTCAATTCTGCAGTTACTCAAGAATTTCCCTGCATTTTATTGAACCCGAAGGTTCATTACCGTGTTCACAAGAGCCCTGCGCTGGTCCCTATCCTGAGCCAGATCAAACCAATCAATACCATCCTATCTCTCTAAGATCCATTTTAATATTTTCCACCCACCTACGTCTTGATCTTCCCAGTGGTCTCTTTCCTTCTGGCTTTCCCACAAATATCCTATACGCATTCCTCGTCTCCCCCATTCATGCTTTTTTTTTTTTATTTTACACGCTACATTTTCGTACTTCGTTACGAAATTGGAGCGTGTAGAATCGAAAAAAAAAGTGTTTGGAAAATGATGTAAAGCCTATTACAATACAACCACACGTTCATCAAGAAATATTACGTTAATTATAAAAACAAAAAACTAACAAACTTCGTGGCTTTAGTCCGCAAGCGAACTATACCGACCGAGCGACCGCCGCTTGTCGGCGAAGTTAGTGACAAATTTGGCGGATATAGGATGTCGCGTGGTCAGCGCAACGGATCCCCACGGTCGTGAATTTCGGTTTTATAGACCCCGTTCCAGACCCACTACTTCTAAGAAAAACTGATAGTGCCGTGAATTGTACCCGGGACCTCTGGATCTGTAGCCTGGAGCTCTGACCACTAGATCGCAGAGGCGGTCACCAGTTTACACAAACACACCCAAATTTTACTGAGTTGGATGAGTCAGTGCAGTAACTAGGCTACATTCTGGACAACCAGAATATCAGAGTTCGAATCTCGGTAGGAGTCTGCGAAGCCAACCCAGCCTCTGGTTCAATGGGTGCCGAGGGCAAATCGGCTAGGACATGCAACAAACCACTCATCTCCTAATGCCAAAGGTTGGGGGAATTACATGGCCACACCAATATATGCCAGTCCTGACATGGCGAGTAAAGCTAGGGAACTATTACCGTTATCGTAACAAATCAGGCAATCTTGATGAAACGAATATGATAAATAGTTACTAAATATAACTAACTCCGTGAAGCTGAGCCCTTCTTGAGAAGCCGCCAGTCGCTCAGCTACTCAAGAATTCCCCAGCATTTTATGGAACCCGAAGGCTCGTTACCGTGTTCACAAGAGCCTTCCGGTCCTTATCCTGAGCCAGATCAGTCCAGTCCATACCGCCCCGTCCTATTTCTCAAAAACAGATTTTAGTATTATCCTCCCATCTACGTCTAGACCTTCCTAGTGGTTTCTTTCCTTCTGACTTTCCCATCAAAATCCTATACGCATTCCTCTTCTCCATAATGCGTACTAAACGTCCTTCCCATCTCATCTTCCTTGACTTGATCGTTCTAATTATATTTGGCCAAGAGCGCAAGTTATGAAGCTCCTCATTACGCAGTTTTCTCCAGTCTCGTGTCAATTCCTCCCTCTTCAATCCAAATATTCTCCTCAACGCCCTGTTCTCAAACACGCTCAGTCTGTGTTCCTCCCTTAATACCAGAGATATTGAATATAAACAAGTCAAAGTCACAT
This sequence comes from Cryptotermes secundus, assembly GCF_002891405.2. NCBI lineage: Eukaryota > Metazoa > Arthropoda > Insecta > Blattodea > Kalotermitidae > Cryptotermes > Cryptotermes secundus. Next base: position 1,109,843 of record NW_019740654.1, on the reverse strand, counting down.
TGCTACTGACGATCAGTCAGTCAGTAAGTCTTAGTATCGAGCCCCATCTGGGGCTCACGACCAGATATTTATTATCGTTTGACATTTACGATCTTATTTTTGTGGGGCGCCCTCTCTAACGAGAGGACGAGTCTGTCTTTTGAATATGCTGCTGGCCTTTCCAGCGCAGTCTTTCTCGGGTCCGAGTCCCTTGGGACTCACGACCATGTTTTACTGTCTCAGATAAGAGATTTCCCTTTTCATCGCCTTCTACGACTCGCAGGGTCACGGTGGAGGTATGTGACCGCGCCTCCACACGGGTCTACTGAATACATAATAATGTAATATGCATAAATACGTATATCGCGGTTATAAAATATAACCTAAAATTATTCCAAATATATTTCTTTAAAACTGATTTAAATACGCCCAAGAATTATTTTTTTAACTTTTGAAAATGTGGCACAGTTCAGATATTTGGGAACGATAACAGATCGAAACCTGATTCAGGAGGAAATTGAGAGGAGATTGAACTCGGGCAATGCTTGCTACCATTCAGTCCAGAGCCTTTTGTCTTCTCGTCTGCTGTCCAAAAACATACAAATTAGAATATACAAAACTATAATTTTGCCTGTGGTTTTGTATGGGTGTGAAACTTGGTCTCTGACATTAAGGGAGGAACATAGACTGAGGGTGTTTGCGAACAGGGTGTTCAGAATATTTGGACCTAAGAGAGATGAAGTGACAGGAGGTTGGAGAAAACTGCATGAGGAGCCTCATAACGTGTACTCTTCTCCAAGTATAATTAGAATAATCAAGAGGATGAGGTGGGCAGGTCACGTAGCACGAATGGGGGAGACGAGGAATGCGTAGAGAATATTGGTGGGAAAGCCAGAAGGAATGAGACTACTGGGAAGACCAAGGAGTAGGTGGGTGAACAATATTAGAATGGATCTTGGAGAGATAGGATGGTATGGTATGGATTGGATAGATCTGGCTCAGAATAGGGACCAGTAGAGGGCTCTTGTGAACACGGTAATGAACCTTCGGGTTCCATAAAATGCTGGGAAATTCTTGAGTAGTTGCAGAATTGGCAGCTCCTCCAGAAGGACTCAGCTCCATGAGTAAGTAAGTAAGTAAGTATGTTTCATTGTCTACATTTCCAGCCGGCAGAGACATCTAGTGGTGACAACAGGAATGCAGTAGCGCTCGGCGGCTTTACACTGTGGTTCTGATTAGCTTAATGAACTGTCAAATCCAGCACAAATCCAAACATCTCCATATTAATTACACTTCGGTACGGCACGAGTCTACTAGGGGAGAAAGCTCTGTCATTTAGGAGGAAGTTAATACAGACGAACGGACTGAAGATAAACCTAGAGTCGGGTAAACATTTTATTGGGAACTAAAATTGGTGGAGACATGTCAATTTCAGGCTTTACGATTCGAAACGAGGAAATCAAAAAGAGTTTTCTTTTTTACAATAAATAAGTTAGAAGATACGACTCTATGAAATGAAAAATGAGAATAAATTGGTACATGATAATCTAAACGCTTCCTTTGACATTTCGAATAACCCAGTGACCCTTTGACTTTGATATTCATGTACTGCAGAAAAGAACTTATTGTTACAGCAATTAGCACTCTTAAACATCATACTGCTTAATCAGAAATTATTTTATAATTGGTAAGTGGTCGGATTTCGAGTCCCGGTAGGTTCAAGAATTTTCTCTTCTCCAAATTTCCCAGACCGGCTCTGGGGTCCACCCAACCTCCTATCCAATGGGTACCCTGGGATCTTTCCGCGGGATAAAGCGACCGGGTCATGAAGCTGACCACTCACCTCCAACTAATGCCGAGGTCAAGAAAACGTGAATCTATACATCCACTCCTCCATACGCCTTCATGGTGTAGTGCTTAATTAGTTAAGCACAGGGACAAGTTTACCTTACTTCATTATGTGTTCGAGGTATTGAAAAACGCTTCGGTTTTACATCACGGCTTGTCGATTTGCTTTTATTTCATGAGACCTTTTGAGGAAATCGATATAATTCGATTTAAGTTTCGTGCAAAGTAAGAGGGATGAGGTGACAGGAGCTTGGTGCAAACTACATAAAGAGGAGCTTCATAATTTTACTCTTCGCCAAGTACAATTACAAAGGCCGGGCAAGGCATGTAGCATGCTTGGAGAGAAGAAAAATGCATATAGGATTTTGGTAGGAAAGAGGCCACTAGGTAGGCCTAGACGTAGGTGGGACAATATACAAGAAGCAATCTTGGAGCAATACGAGCAGGACGAGGTGGTATGGAGTGAATTCATCTAACTCTGGATCACAATCGTCCGTAATTGAGACTGGTTCTTTCTAAGGGGCCCAACTGAGTAGGTGTCTTCCTTCCTCGCATGAAGACGGAAACACATCCAGTTCCCGAAACGTCGTGTTTTCTATCTCCTAGAATTCCGGACGATGGAAAAAGTCCAAAAACCCAGTAATTCTATGTGTTATCCACCATCGTCAGAACCCTTCAGAATCTACTTGAAATTGAAGTCAATTGAATTGAACTGCATAAGTGACATATTATCATTCAACTTGTCATTGAACTTTTTTTTTAATTCGCATAGTGAGGGGTTGGGGTCCAACTGGGTCCACTCGGCACGGCGGCCGCTGATTGGCCTATTGTAGCCTGCCCCGGGTGATTATGATGATAGAGAATTTGGTGGAATGAAGATTGGCAGGGGAAACCGAAGTACGCGGAGAAAGCCCGCCCCAGCGTCACTTTGTCCACCACAAATCGAACTTGACCAGACCCGGGATCGAACCCGGGCCGCATCGGTGGGAAGCCAGCGACTAACCGCTTGAGCCATGGCGCGGCCCCGCCACTGAACTTAATAAACTGATCAAGCGTCTATCAATTAAGAATCGAAATATTAGCGACTGCTTCAGTTCACATTGTTCTGATCTGTTTAGTTCCTTCGCTTAAATTGTGTCCACTAAGGTTCCACAAATGCCGGTCACGGTAGCTGAGCGGTCTAAGGCATGCACTGTCTTCGCTCGCTAGGAAGCCGGGATCGTGGGTCCGAATCCTACTCAGGGCATGGAAGTTTGTGTGCGTTTTTGTACAGGTAGAGGCCTTGCGACGAGCTGATCACTCGCCCAAGGAGTCCTACCGTATGTCTAAAATCTAGCAAACCGAAGTGAAACGGGCCTAGGCCCAAATGAGGGATGTAGCGTCAATGAAAAAAAAAAGGTTCCACAAGCAATATTCCCTGAGATGAAACATTGCTCTACCAAAACCATTAATTACTCAGCTAAGAAACAACTGTGGATGCAGAGGTTTGCGCTCGAGTGGGCCGGCTACAGAAAGTGCGGCGTCCAGTACAGTTGGCTACAGCCTACCGCGATACCAAATATCATCAGAAGCGACGAAGTGGTTTCAGAGATGAAACATTCAGTCGGGCTTAACTTTTCCAGGTTGGGTTCCTTTTATGAACGTTGTATAAAGAGCACACAATAATGTGTTTCATCAAAATATGGCGGCCGTGCGAAACCTGTACTATACGAACTATGGGCCCATTGTTCAAAATATTTCAAAATTACAAAAATTACTACTCCTACTGACCCCGACGATGATCATGAAGATGACGACAGCAACGATAATAAAAACGACAATACGGTGTAATCTCCCTTTAAAATATGAAGTTACGCATTTAGCCAAAGTATGCCCTACATTTACTGAACCGCAGAAGAAAGCACGTCATTGGAGCATATTCCAAACCAGTTGAATCCGGTCCATAGCCTCATAGTATATTCCTGTACGACAAATTTTAATATTACTCCTCCATCTGTACCTAGATTCACCAAGTGATCTGTTCTCATTAGAATTTTCGGCTAAGGTTATCTATTTTTCACCTTCGTGCCTGCTATGTCTATGTTGCGATTATATCATCATTCTTAAATTAATCATGCTAATGTTATCAGGGCCGGTCACGGTAGCCGAGCGGTCTAAGGCATGTACTGTCTTCGCTCGCTTGGAAACCGGGATAGTGGGTTCGAATCCCACTCAGGGCATGAATGTTTAGTTTGTGTGTGTGCGTTTTTCTGTGTTTGTGTACAGGTAGAGGCCTTGCGACAAGCTGATCACCCGCCCAAGGAGTCCTACCGAATGTGTAAGATCTAGAAAAACCGAAGTGAACGGAGAAGTTCATGGAGGTAGGCCTAGGCCCACTGGGGCTGTAGTGCCAAGGAAAAAAAATGTTATCAGGAGAAAAGCATGTTTTGCACACATACAAACATTTACGTTACTGATACATGCCTGGACCGCCATGAGGTACTGAAAATAAGCTAACAGTCGTTCAAATATTTAGAAATTCCCCGTATTTTATGGACGCCGAAGGTTCATTATTGTTTTCATGAGAATATGCGATCCTGAACCACGTAAATAAACGGCGGATATGAGGTTCCCTAACCGGTGACTGTCAAGAATAGTTTTGCTATCTTCTTGGATGTGACGAACTCTGCTTGCCGACTGCAGGCTTAATTTACTCTTTGGCCCTGAAGACACAGGCAGTACGATCCGATGTCTCAGTAATGCACTACCAGAAGGTCGCGCCATAGCTCAAGCGGTTAGTCGCTGGCGTCCCACCGCGGCGGCCCGAGTTCGAGCCCGGGTCTGGTCAAGTGGGATTTGTGGTGGACAAAGTGGCGCTGGGGCGAGTTTTCTCCGCGTACTTCGGTTTCCCCTGCCAATCTTCATTCCACTAAATTCTCCATCATAATCACCCGGGGCAGGCTACAATAGGCCAATCAGTGGCCGCGGTGGCGAGTGGACCCAGTTGGACTCCACCCCTTCACTAAGCGAATTAAAAAAAAATTAATGTACTACCAGACTGTACCTCGTCACAACTCAAAAGATACTACTCTTCAAATTAACACAATCTACTCTCACTCACTTCATTTTTAAAATACGTTTAAGTACCATTCTTCCATCTATGCCTAGATCTTTCGAATGGTCTCTGCCCTTGAAATTCTCAAATCAGAATATATGAATTTCTTTTCTCTCTTATGCGTGTTACACGACCACTCAATCCCATCCTTCTTTATTTAATCACTTTAATACGAGTACTATTAGGCGGCGAGTACAAAGCTCCTCAGTATGTAATTTTCTCCGCCCTCCTTGTACTTCCTCTTTCTCTGGTCCAACTTTTTTTTTCATCACCATATTATCAAAAACACTAACTCATGCTCTTCCCTTAATAACAATTACCACGTTTCACATTCGTTTAAAACAATAGATAACAATGTGCTTCCGTATATTTTAATTATAAAGTATTAGGATAGCGACTGCGAGATACAAGATTCTGAACAGGCAAGTGTGTTTATGAGAGAATGATCTAAACAAAGCCAAACCTACCTCTGCGTATAGCGCCATTCAATTCAGCTGCCACGATGTAGCAGCGGCGGGAACACAGCTGTAGCCTGCATGCAACAGAATCCGACGCGTGACTGAACAGCGAGACGCAAAGCCGTCGCGTCCGGTCGCGTCATTCAGACAGATGACACCACCATCGTCCCGTACCCGTACACTGCGTTCTTTGTAACGGCAAAGAGATTAGCAACATGAAAATTGTTGTCCCTCACAATTATGGTATGAGAACATGTAGCGTTCATAACTATTAGACATTTTAATTGCATCAAAATATAAACAAATATGTAGCTTTACCTGTTCTTTAATTTCTGACATTTCGCCCTAAGAAATTTAAGATTAGGGGCTTTCAAATAGGTGATCTTCTGCCTTATCACATCACCTGGTCTGTTAGGAGGGTACACTTCTACCTTGAAGATGGGGACAGTATGTTCCTCCGAAATATTGGTAACGACCTACGAGAATATCTAGTACCAAATTTTTATGATCTTGTATAAGGGGTGGGCCTTCTTGGCCCTTGCACCGCGACCACAGTGATCTATTGTGCCTATATAGCGATCTTAATGTTACTGAAGTTTACATAACGATCTTTACTATTTGAATCAACTGACGAACCCCTACGCGAAACCTTGTATGGAGGATATTAACAGCATTGATCCATAATGTTATTCCATTTATAACATAAATCTCAAAATAATTATGCATTAACGTACTATAATGCACTTAGAAAATGTACGGAAAATCTAATTTCTTACATTCTGTGAGCGTAAAGTGAAGGTAAACTTGTCCCTATGTATTATGCCATGAAGACGTATGGGGGAGTGGACGTATAACTCCAACATTCGTGGAGTCGGCACTAGATAGAGGCGAAAAATCAGATTCACGCCCCGTCCGCCTTAACCCCGTCGGAATTGTCTCCGGAATACATTGGATAGGCGGCTTGTTGGGTCACAGAGCCGGTCTAGACGCTGTGGAGTACAGAAAAATCTCTAGTCCTCACCGAGAATCGAACCCCAGTCGTCCAGCCCGTAGCCTGTCGCTATACCGACTGAGCGATCCCAGTCCCTGTCTGTGAGCGTAGGGAAAGAACTGTCTCAACACAAATACGGTACAGCAATTTTTCATACCTCATATATACGATACTGCTCCAACCTGAAGATGGCAATAAAACGTCCATACATGTCACTGTATTACTGAAAAAAGCAGAAGAACAGTGTAATTAAATATTTTTCACATTTTCCTGTGTTGTGCCCAACTCTGCGACCTACAATGTTGGCATTTTTACTGATCCTCTTCGCTTTGCCCGCACACTGTCCTATTTTACCGCCGGTTTTATCGATATATTTCCTATAATTTCAATCCTGTAAGATTTCAGACTCTCACAGTGGCGACTATGCAGATTTATATCTTTTGGGATATATCTCCGGGTAGTCCCTTGAAATCGTTCGGAACTCTAAAGTGTACTTAGCCCGGGGAATATCTCAATGAACCATAAAACCAGACGTTAGCTGCGCCTTAATATAAGGCCCCAGGAGCTCCGTGTTATTAACGGAACTCAACGGGACGCCCAGCGTCCTCATGTCTCAGGCACATACAGCAAGCAGCGTGTGTCTGTCCGTCAGGATAATGGCTCGTTTGAACACACCAAGCGAATGTTTCGGTGTGAGCAGTGCGTTATTTAGAACTCGCCGTCTCTGTACTTCCTGCCTCCCTCTCATCAACAGTACCAACATGGCAGACGTCCGATCATTTAGGTGATAACAATATTTTCTTTTCTTTCCATTCGGTTAATTGCATCATTACGTCTTATTCCTTTCGTCTTTATTTACCTCTCTTTTCCTTTCAATTTTTTCTGTTCTTTCTTTTTTCCATCCTGCATTATTTTTCTCTTCATTTCTTTTACTTTTCTTTTATTGTGCCTTTCTCCTGTTTACTTTTCTACCTTTATTGCCTTTATCTTCCTTTCTCCCTTTATTATTTTAAATACCTTTGTTTATAACTGCTTTTTCTATCCTGATTCTTTCTTCTTCTTCATCATTCTTTCTTTATTTTTTTCTGTTGTGTCTTTTTTCTCTTTATTCATTATTTGCTGTTACCCATCCTTTCTTCATACCTCTCACTTTCGCCTGTTCTTCTCTCATTCTTTCTCTCTGTGTGTTTACCCTTATTTCACTCAAAGTAATTTTCCAAACCGGTTCTGGGGTCCACCCACCCTCCTATCCAGTGGGTACCGGGGGCTCTTTCTCCTGGAGTAAAGCGGCAGGGGCGTGAAGCTGACCACTCACCTCCAATTAGTGTCGAGGTCAAGAAAATGTGGATTTATACAGCTACTCCCCCATACGCCTTCATGGCATAGTGCTTAATTAGTTAAGCACAGGGACAACTTTATCTTACCTTTACTCAATATAACTGGGCGGTGACTTGCACGGTAATGACTTCGTTGTGGACTTCGTAGAGGAAAAAAAATGCGATATCTTAGAGACTGTACCGTACATTATGCCATTGTTCACTCATGTGGAAATCAGATTACTGGGCAATATATTGGAAGAGTAATTAGTGACGTCCTATATACACGCTGCACCATTAAACTTCCCCTGAGGTTTACCGCCGATGTCAAAACCACCCCACACTCTGCAACACAAGGAAAATAAATGGAAGAAAGGAAATGGGTTCTTATATATGCCACAACATAAAAAGATACTCCTGGATATTATGCACGGTAATTACGTTAGACACTGTAAATTGCCTGAGGTAGGGGATTCGCTGTTCTTACGGAAAGGAAGTGGAGTTTTCTGGATGGAGACTCCATGTAACCTGAAAGATAGATACAAACATTTCGAAGGAACATAATGTCTCCATCTTCAGGGCTGAAAGCTCTCCTACTTTGTACTTCCATAAAATAAGTTCCATGGCGTCGGAAGAACTTGCTACTTCCATTTTCAGGGTAGAATATTTCTCTACTCCGTAATTTTGTAGGTAGGTATCTAATGAAGAGGAAAATACTGCCTCGTCTACCCTGTAGTTAAGTTGATAAGTTCCACGGTTTCGGAAGGACACATTACCTCCATCTTCAGGGTATAAGACTCTTTTGTTTTGTAGTTTGGAAAAGAGAGACTAACGTTTCGAGAGAAAATGCTGTCTCTACTTTTGGGGTAAAAGCTCGTCTACCTTGTAGTTTGTAGTAGGTGTCAACGTTTGGGACAAACCTGTTAACTCCATCTTCAGGGCAGAATACGCCTTTTCTCAGTAGTTTGATTGATAGGTACATAAGTTTCTGAGTGATATATTCCTTCAGTCTTCAGGCCAGAAGACTATTCTGTCCTTAATCTGGTAGAGGTACCAAATTTTCGGAGGAACACACTGCCTTCGTCTTGAGTGCAGAAGACTTCTAAACTGAATATGAAGGTAATATGTTCCTCCGACATATTGGTACCTATTTACAAAACCAGTTTTGGTATTCACCTCCAAGAGAACCTCAAACCTCAGAATCTCCACGTGAAGATTCTGTAGTTCGAATCCCAACTTGAGAAGAACCGTTGTGAATATACTGAAATATGCCTTTTCATTTTCGGTATAATGACAATGAACGGAAAATATCTGCCGTTATAAACACAGTCACCTGACGAAGGGAGCACAGTCATTCTCCCAAACCGTTGTGCATAGAAAATATCCAACAGATAATTAGCTGTCTCCTATGTAACTGCGGTAAAACCAATCAGAGACAGCCATGTTCCATTACTTATTTACTTACTTACTCACGGAGCTGAGCCCTTCCTGAGGAGCCGCCAAATCTGCAGCTACTCAAGAATTTCCCAGCATTTTATGGGACCCGAAGGTTCATTTCCATGTTCACAAGAGCCCTCCAATAGCCCCAATCCTGAGCCTGATCAATCCAATCCATACCATCCCATCCTGGCTCTCTAAGATCCATTTTAATATTGCCCACCCACCTATGCTTTCGTCTCTCCAGTGGTCTCTTTCCACATGGCTTATATTTCAGATTTCTAGACTGGAGCTGCTGTTTCCTTGAAATAGCTTCTCAATTATCCTCACGAGGCAGAGTGGACCCAGTTCCAGATCCATTACTTCTCAGAAAACCTGGTAGCACCAGGAATCGAACCCGGAACCTCTGGATATGTAGTCAGGAACTCTGACCACTAGACCACAGAGGCTGTCATCTAAGCTACTGAAAGAATCATTAAATTAACCATAAATAAACAACACGATTCTCTGTACGACATTCTTGACTTTGGCGTAGCTCACGACAAGTTCGAGTGGAAGCAATCTCACAGCATCGCAATCTCATGGTTGTCTTTCTTGCTCGTGTGATTCCTGCTTCAAATGACATGAAAATAAAAAAAAATGTAGTTCTTAATGTCATTGTGATTTAAACAACTATTTACGGCCCATAAAAATGCAATCTTATTGTATTTCCTTATCTCTTGTGCGAGACTTGGCATAAATTGGCTTCTCCAAGTCACATTCATGAATAAGCAGAAAATGGAGGGCGTTTTTGACATTTTACATCTTATTCCTCCAAACTTGAGGCTTTTACAGCGGTATACAAATGTCAGTAAAGTAGGAAATCACCCCACAAATCCCTTTCCAGAGCCCACCATCCATTACTTGGTGAAATCAATGTCGCCTTTCGATATCATACCCATACATCTTTGCTTGAAGGCAATACACAAAGCCCTTTATCCGGGCAGGAGTTCCTTCAAGAGATTAAAGGTATTGGGGTTGAAGGAGACCCTAGTTAACGTCCCCGTGAACTTCATAATGGACAGGAAAAGGGGTAGGCATGGCTAATCCATCTTACATTGTAATAAAGAGTACACCTCAAAATTTGAAACAAGAAAGATAGAAGATATGTAGTTCGAAATAACGGACTCTGTTAATGACTGATCTCTTTGTTAGTAACTGTCAGTTTCATCGTTTACAGTCAGTTTTATGTCCATTGCATGGAAATGAAATTCTTACAGAAATGGTTTGCGTGACCTTTGGAACATTCCTAAAACATCAAAGATAAACACTACTCACAAGAAATATTACCTTTTGCCTCGCAATAAGAGTGTGAAACTTGCCGAAAAAAGGTAAAGTTCTTCCTGTGCTTAACTAATTAAGCACTACGCCATGAAGGCGTATGGGGGAGTGGATGTATAGAACCATATTTATTTTACCTCGGCCCTAGTTTGAGGTTAGTGGTCAGCTTCACACCCCGGCTGCTCTACCCCGGGGGAAAGAGCCCTCGGTACCCATTGGATAGAAGGCTGGATGGGCCCCAGTGCCGGTCTGGACGAAACTTTCCGCTCGGTGAAGAATATTCAATTTCCTGGAAGAAACACACAAAACTGTAACGTTCATTTTATTTATGGTTTACTTAACGACGCTGTCGATAGCCCAGATTTTACAGTGACGACTGATTAGTAAACAATACACTAGAAATGTTGCAGAAGGAAGCGGTCGTGGCCTAATTTAAAGTACTATATCGGCATTAGCGTGGAACGAGTGAGACAGGCCACGAATATCTTCAGTCAAGATGTCGGTCTCCATGCCGAGATTTGAAACTTGGACCTTCCGAATACATGACAGCTACTCATTCGATAGCAACTTCTGGCACGATAGACAGCACTGTTAACTAACAACACACATTTCATTACTGCAGACCTGGAATCATTCCAGTTAAATCTGTCCACGCTTATAATACTATGAGTGATATGTTAAATTTCATCAAAATCTCTCAAATTAGTGAAGATATTTTAGTATGTATGCAATGACTGCGAGATAGGCGAATAAACAACGGCCAGTTCTAGGCAACGGATCGCTAAACACATTCCCGCTGCAACGAATATGCACGCAACAATAAAGTAACTATGTAAGATTTGAGGCTTTCACGGCGGTGACTATGAAGAAAGCAGTCTTCTGGGATTTGGCACCGTGTATATGCGGTGTCCACCGACGTTTCGGAAGAACGTATCGCCTCCATCTTCCATCTGCCCTGAAGATGGAGGCGATACGTTCCTCCGAAACGTCGGTTAACACCACATATACACGGTGCCAAATTCCAGAAGACTGCTTTCTTCAATAAAGTAACTGTTGGACATAGTATTGTCTACTCGGTTCGTGCAAAGGAGTTATAAGGAAGACAACTGGGGCGACCCAGGCGCATAAGATAAGTAACATCTGCTCTTTGAAACCTGGACTGACAGGGGACTAGTGTGTAGTGCAAAAGGAAGAAACTTCAATAACACGCTATAAGTGCGATACGTACACTTAACGAAAGGCCAAGCATTTTCTTATGAGACAAATCCATCTTCTCGTCAGAGAGGATGTTACATAAGAACTATTACCGAAAGAACTCGGTTGGGAAAAAAAATGGTCGTGGGTCTCAAGGAGCCTGACGTCAAGTCGAACTGACTGACGGTAAACTGCCAGTCGTAAAGTAGCTCTGACTTTGACTTTGGCCCAGTTCTGCAAGGGAGGATGAGAAGAGATGGCGCTATAGTTCAGTTGCGGGACAGTAATGGCGTGAGCACAGACGCTGAAGAATCTCCATTGTTGAGAACTGTTACCAAGCAACAACTAATGAAGACACTGAAGGCTGGGGATATTTTAAGTATGGAAATTAGCGATAGTGTTATAGTTATTTGTAGTTACGTCCTGTAAGTGGTCAATAAATTGAATCACCAATTCATACCCCGTCTATAGTCACACTCTACACGTGACAATATATGCTTGTAATTTCATGTATTTTCTTAGCTAGTCCTTAAAGAAGCTGAAAGGAACAAATAAGAAAATTGCTCTACCAGTGTAGATGCTACGGGCTTTCATTTGCTGGTTAGAATTATCTAAACCACCTATACATTGGCTGTACCTATGGACAATGCTAACAATGCTTTTCCTCACGTCTGCTCCGTATCCCCATATTCACCACGGTTTCACAACCAGTACTTCTAGAGGCAAATGTGATTGCCTTCGGAATCCTTTCACTAGACCACTACCAATTTATCACATCTACAAAACCCTCCATATCACCTCTCTTCTGCTTGTTGTTTTTGTCAGATGCTCATCATTCACTCTGTTACGACGTACTGTCCCTGTTCCCGCCAAACCTCGATTCATGAGATAATTGGGCAGTGATACTGTTGTTTCGTATTGATCCAAAAATACACAGGAATTCAGTGCCAAGGTTTCTACTACACGCAGAGCTACAGACGGACTTAAGGAAGCATTGTTGTTTTCAATGATAAAAAAAGTGAAGGTATCCTTGTAACAGGCCTTGGAGACCCATAGGTTTGTGAGATGTTGAGATTCCCACATTTTCTAGACAATCGGCTCATAGATGGCGGTAAGGTTGTCAGCCCTGCGCGCCGGCCGCTCTTTACCCCCAAAAATATTCCAAGAATACTCCTGGTACTCATTTCTGTTAGAGGCTGAGTGGACCCCAGTGCCATAGTGTGGCTGGAAGGACTAGGTAAATTGAAAAAAAAATCCAATGACCTCATCGGGATTCGATCCCGCGACATTTCGGCTTGTAGCATAGTGCCTCAACCAACGATGAACTTCATAATTCTAAACGAGGCCTTCATATTTCACTGGTTAGTGGACAGAGTCCTGTAAACGGTATCATCCGCTTATCAATCCAAATATATTATCTTTATAATTGTACTGCCTTTCGTTTAAATAGTTTAGCTTATGGTAACCCTACGTAAAAAAAAAGTCGTTGTTTTGGACTTGAGGTTCTCACGACCGTCACTATGAAGAGTACTTAATATCTTCGATGGTCTAAAGTTGTGTAGTACAGTGTAAGTTCACAGACATTTCGAAGGAACGCAGTGCCTCCATATTCAGGTTCGAAAAGTTACCCCACCAAATGGCGTGCAAAAAGTAGGCGACGAACCTATATTCAACACAGACATGCCGGCAGCACTTAAAACGCAGTCCTACGTAGCTGTTGGACGTGACGTCACTGATCCATCAGCTGTCGGGGACACCAGAAACTTTTCCGTCAAATTTAGTGGGGAGAGGTTCAAATCCAGCGCGTCAGGTCCGAAAACAGTCGCGAGGACGATGTTTCCGTGTTTCCAAGGTTGGCAGCGTGGTTGGTGCAGTGTGTTCAGTTACGTCATCAGTCCGTAATAATTTCTGTAGTAGCTACTTCGCTGGTGTAGATTTGTCCGTGTTTTTTCCACTCAGTTGTAAACTTCTGAACAAAGAATCATGATGCCAGGAAGGCAGTCTTGTTTGTCAGGTGAGACCGGAAACGTAATTTCTTTTACCGCAGTTGAAATAAATACATGATAGAAACCTGTAAGTCATTAACTTACGAAGTATATACAAGGAATAACTGTAACCCTTATTCCGGCATAGCGAAGTCAGTATAGTGACTGGGTTCCGATTCACGGTGGGGGCAAGAGACTATTCTCCTCATGACTGTATCCAGACCAGTTTTCGGGCCCATCGAACTTCAGATTCATTGGGTACCAGGGCTCCTCCCCCTCTTATGATAGCATTATCATACTTTGGATAATTATTTATTAATGCATCTGTAACCTTCCATAGAACTAGCAGCCAGGGGGTTTTATTTAATCATTACTGGTTAATGGATTTAAAATAATTATAACTGTTGTGTGATAAATGATGGATCCAGCTATTTCTTATTTCAAACTTTTTTTTTTTAAATATGTGCTCAGAGCTGATACAATTCCTGTAATTTATTTTAGCCATAAGAGTTTTATTCATTTTATATATTTAAGATTTAAATTATTACAGATAATCCCTTGGGTTTATCATGGCATGACAGCGCTTGGATACCATTGCTGAACCCAAGCAACATCATGGAATATTTCTCTGAACGCAGTAATCCATTCTTTGATCGAACTTGCAACAATGAGATTGTTAAGATGCAACGGCTGAATCCAGAACAACTAAAGTAAGCTTCTTTCTACTTGTTACAGAAATTATTCATCATGCTTTTACATTAGTAAACTTCTGTGAAACATGTAGCCATGTTATAAGATACTATATATGATACATAAACGAGAAGTTCTGGGAAGGACTAGTCACCTTTCCTTTGATACAACATGGACCATATAGAATGCCTACAACAATTCTTTATTGGTGCAAGAATGTGTACCAAGCCATTTTCTTGCAACATTAGGGGTTACAGAGACCCACAGGCTATTCTTTAATGTCTAATAATTCTTTGTTTCATGTATTCAGTGCTAAGGAGCATGTTTACTGTGCTGTTGCCTGTCAGTGATAGGGGGGAGACACAGACTGATGGAAGGGATTTATGAAGTGCACCATTGATATGAGCTCAAGTGCCATGATACACATACCAAGCTTCATAAAGACTGGTTCACACATTCAAAAACTGATGGGGGTGGGGATACAGAGAGAGAGAGAGAAAGAGAGAGACAACAAGATGATCGAGTAAGCTTACGTTAATTTTTCCAAAATAGGGGAAGTAGCCTAAAACAAATCACACCATGATTCTGAGATATAGCATTTAGTGTGCTAGTTTCTATGGTTGTTGGCCCTGCACCCAACCTCCAAGCTGGAGGATCACCCATTATTAGCTGTCCACTACTCCTTTTTCAGTGTATTCACAACAGCCTTGTTAACAAGGGAATCTCTTTTTTTTTTTAATTCCCTTAGTGGGGGGTGGAGTCCAACTGGGTCCACTTGGCACAGTGGCCACTGATTGGCCTACTGTAGCTTGCTCCGGGTGATTGTGATGATGGAGAATTTGGTGGAATGAAGATTGGCAGGGGAAACCAAAGTACTCAGAGAAAACCCACCACTTTGTCCACCACAAATCCCACTTGACCAGACACGAGATCGAACCCAGGCTGCCACAGTGGGAAGCCAGCGACTAACCGCTTGAGCTATGGCATGGCATACGGGAATTATTTCTATTAAAAGTAACATTTTCATGACCATTAGTACATGTTGATAGCTGAGGGCGTTAGCACATAGGACAGCAGCACTCCTTGATCTGTGCTGTACACGACTCTTATCTGTTAAAGCAATATGACGGGGTTGGAATACATCCTGCTCCACGTGCAAGAGCCTATTCTTTATGTCATCCGAAAACAACACCGTCATTCGCCTACACATGCCACACCATTGGCTGACTATTATATTATAGCTGGAATTGTGTACCAGGCTCCGGATCTTATCTCTGTCATCAACTCCAGAATTGTAAGTTGAAGAAAAGTGTAGCAGCTGTCTATCTTTTTCATCTAATCCCTGAAACTGCACTGAATCAGTAGCTGTACAGTAGAGCAACATGTATCTTTATATTTGGCTTCATAAATATCACTTATTTGAACACAATTCTAGGTGCATGCACGCACATGAAGAAGTACCGTATTGCAGTGCAATATTCGTATGACATTTTAGTAAATGCAGTCATGTAAATAATATTTTTAATTAATTTTGTATCAGCTCTTTCTATGCCCCACACAAGATATCTTGTTTGGAAACAAAGTCTGTCTTATCCGGATTTATTTCTGTATGAGAAATTAAGTGAAAGAAACAAGTCTCACCCCTTACAAGCCAAATAAAAGCCAGAATTGAAACAAGGATCTCATGACAAGTGTTAAGATTATGGTCTTCTGTAATGTGATACCAAATTTTTGGAGGAACCTGCTGCCTGCATCTTCAGGTTAGGAAAGTAGTCTTCTACCACGAAGATGGAAGCAGCATATTCTTCTGAAACGTTGGTACCCGTCTACCCGACTACATGGCATCATATCCCTAGTTGTTATGGATAATCATCAGCATATACCAAGTCTTGTTTAATTATGTATTTGACCACAGATATCAACAGTTCATCATCTGCAGTCTGCATTTGAAGAAGCGAATTCATATTCACGATATCACCCTTCAAAAGGATACTCATGGGATTTAAAGGAGCGGAAGGTTCCAGAACGCTTAGCAGCAAAGAAAGAGACACAGCGTGAAGAACCAAGTTCTCTCTTCCAACGCCACCGTGTTGACATGCTTCTGGCTGAACTGACTCGGAAGTTTCCCATTCCTGTTGCCGCACCACCTCAGAAACAGCCTGCTCCAGGTGTGCAGAAGTATACACATTCCTCCCTTAAACATTTACGAGTAACATGTAACACTGAATATCCTTCCCAAGTTCTGTTCATCTCTGTCCCATTCATTCTACCAGCTTGTTAGTAATTTGTGAGAATATTTTAATATATTATTACTACATACATATCTGTATATCACATGCCAGACTTCAGTCATTCATTAATTTATACATCAGTTAATTCAGTTCATGTGTAGTTACATGCTAACAGCCCAAGACCAATGATTATAAAGTAACCACAAGTAACAAAAAGAAAATAAAACGGAACACACAAAATCAAAATACAAAAATAAGACAGTTTACATAATTTAAATAATGATGACTATAATAATTATTATTCCATTAACACAAATCAGAGTTATCATTAAGAAGAGAGAAAAGGGAAGTATATACATTTACAGTGAATACAGTTAGCATTTTAATGACCAGAAGAACAATGGCTAATATAAAATATGACAGCAGGAAACATTTCAGTTTTTTATTAATACATAATAAAAATAATTCTATGCAATTCTTTATTTATGTGCTTACACAAGCCCAAAGGCAAATTGAAAATAAATATATTTTTTATAGCTACCATGTTGTCTCTTATTCACAAGCTATGACTGTTCCACAGCTGAATTTTTACAAATGAAAATTTCAGATGAATCAGACTTTCCATTTATTCCCAGTTTTTATGTTCATATAGCATATTTTTTTGGTTAATTCAGCAACTGGTTTGGAGTCTCCCTCTTGGCCTCCTTCCTTTCACTTGTAGTTACGAATTTCTCTAGATCATGTGTGCGCTCACTCTCATCCGTCTTCCTGTCTTGCAGTTCCAATTATGTCTTGTCTTTGAATTATGAAAGACTTTGATATTTGCACATTCCTGCATGTATACTAATTTTAAATTTATAAAAACCCCAAGAAAGTCACTGTTTATACATTAAGTTTGGATCTAAAAATTATGGCATAACATTACATATATAAATGTCATTCTTGGTTGCAGAAGAACTGAAGACGGAGGCTCGAGAAGTGAAGACAGAAAAACCTGACACTCCACGTAACATGAAACCACCACCCGAAAAGAAACCAAGACTGTCCTAATAGTAACAGCAGGGTGAGGGGGGTGATCATTCTGGATTACATGTTCTTTTATAAACGGTGTATAAAATGTCTTTCATTAAATAAATTTTCACAAGGTAAAATTGGTGGACTAGCTTTACTTCCTGTCCTGGATTTGAGGTTCAGAACTGTCTTCTCAGATGTAATACTGTGTAGTTCAGTAGATATTCACCAGTGTCTTAGAGGCGTGTACTGCCTCCAAAGAGTAAGCCAAGCAAGAAACCAGAAAGCAGAGCAGGCAGTACATTCCTCCAAAATGTCAGTGAACTTTACCAACTTCATGGGATTACAACCCAGCTGTCCTTTCATTTCCATAGCAATGCTCATTTGCCATGATGATATTTACATTGTTAAAAAAAGCATCTTATTCAGATTTCTTAACGATCTACCAAGTACTTCAAACATCATTAATGTTGCTCCCAATTCAGAAGTTTGCCTTGGATACGAAAAAAATGCCTAATTTCAACTATGGTAGCAGGAAATGCAACTTTCTCAGTGTGGAGGAGAAACAAACAGGAAAAGTTGGAAGAAGTCATGTGACAAACTACAACTTGGAAGCAGTGTATCGCTCTAGGTCTAAACACTATACTGAATTGGTCTTGACAGTGTGAAACGGTAAGCGTTTATGGTGACATTGAAGAATTCCACAGTGCCAAGAACTAGGATGACCTGAATGTTTTTTCAGTTACTATTTTTATAAGGTTTATTTATACTAAATACTCTGAAGGAAGAGAAAAGGGTTGGTTCTACAGAAATAACAATCATTCCTAGAATTCTCGAGTACCAGTGTAGCCAGAAGATGTGCATTGCAGCCCCACGTTACAGACTTTCAAGTCATGGAATTTTGTAAAGATAAAAAAAGGTAAAGCTATCCCTGTAACAGGCCGTGAAGGTCCATAGAGTTGTGAGGCATCAAGGCTCCCACACTTTCTAGACAATTGGCCCACAGATGGTGGTGAGGAGGTTAGCCTCACATGCCGGCCTCCCTTTACTCCCCAGGAAGATTCCTCATACTCGTAGTATATGTTAGAGGCTGAGTCGACCCCAGGACCATAGCGCAGCTGCAAGGATTAGGTCAATTGAAAATACAATGACCTCATAGGGAACCAAACCCACAACCCTCCACCTTGTAGCATAGTGCCTCAATCAACTATGCTACCACATGCCCCTATGGAACTTTTTTCTTGTGGAAATTATAAAACATTACCATAAAATTCACAATGCAGACCATGAACCCACCCTTACATAATTTTGGGAGAAATGCTACAGATTTTTAAAATGGAAAACAATAAAATGAGCTAATATTCTATTTTTAAGAAAGGATTATTTGTTAAAAATTTCAGATCTCATATGCACGTGTCAGTGATGTAGAAGGGTATGAAACTAGTCAGCTCACCTAAACACATTCATCATTGCTGCAGGACAGTAGCATGATCCCTATTCCCATCTTAATTTAGATTATGCAGTATTAAAGAGGTCAATAAGTAATATACCTGAAAGAGCACAGAAAGGAACTGTGAAAGTGTGTCTTATTACAGCTGTTTACTGAAAAGAAACTAGTGAAGGAGCCCGTCTCTACTCATAACATGGGAGTAAATGGAAAAATAAGGTTTACATTATGGAATTTCACAACACAGATACATTTACAAGAACTTATCCCTCCTGTAATATGGAGAAATGCCATAATTTTTAATGCTATACTAAACATTTTGAAATGCCTTACTGGTAAACACAAAAAGCATCACAACTTGATACAAATATTTTCATGCGACAAACATGAACTAACCCCTTCCAAACAATTTAATACTAAGGTCCAGAACTACTATTATGGGAAGTTCAAAGTATGAATATGTACCTTCAATGTCCCTTTGCTTTGGTAGGCACACTCTCCATACAGAAATCAGACATTGCTCCTATTTGTCACTGCTGAAGTCAAAGTCGTCACTATCTTCATGTGATATAGTTGCATCCAGCTGGAGTGATTCTGTATCTGACTCCAGCATCTTTGTCAACCCCGGAAGTTTCCTGGAACCTGACCTGGGTACAGACGGCTGTATTATCTTTATTGTATCTGGTTCCTTTGGGTAATTTTCAGGTTCGGATGAAGTTTGTGGAATTTTTGACTCTGCTTCTGGATTGCCATACACAGTTCCCTCATGTCCAGTGCCTTCAGATATTTTGATATCTTTCCTATTAGCCAATTTCTCCATATTTTTACCACTCTCAGTACTCGAAGTGCTTTCATGTTCATTCTCAAGTGCAGATGCTGCTTGTTTTGTCATCTTCACTCCTGATGGCACAGACTGCTGTCCCTCCTTTCCACATTCTTCACTGTAAAGTTCAGGGTCTGAATTAGAGAAGTACAGGGAATATAAGTTAACTAACATTTTCAATACCAAATTTTTCAGACAGAAATTAAGCTCTCAGTTCACTGAGCGGTAGCATAGTTGGTTGAAGCACTATGCTACAAGCTGGAAGGTCACAGGTTAAATTGCTGATGAGATCATTGGATTTTTCAGTTGACTTAATCCTACCAGCCGCACTATGGCCCTGAGGTCGACTCAGCCTCTAATGGAAATGAGTACAAGGTACAAGGAATCTTCCTGGGAGTAAAGGGTAGCCAGCGCATAAGGCTGACAACCTCACCACCAGCTGTGAGCCGACTGTCTAGAAAGTGTGAGAGCCCTGATGTCTCACAACCTTATGGGCCTCCATGGTCTGTTACAGGAAAAGTTTTACCTTTTACCTCATTCTTTTCTAAGAAAAATGACAAATAAGTGAAGAACCACAGCCACAATAACAATCATAACCCATTCCCAGCTTAAACACTTTATATTAGCCCTATGTAGATTGTCATTCCCATCCTTAACACTCAAATCATCTGTTTTTTGTTTTTTTTTTCCCCCTCTCTCTGTCTCCAATTGGATGGCTGCTGACGAGTTAACTAACTACCTGATGCTTCAATAGGCCATACAATATATGGGGGTTATGTTCCCTTCACAAACTGCCTGAGCTGTTTGTTATAAATGAGATACGAGGTTCTCATTGCAATGATTATGAAGATTACTGTCCCTGGCATATGACACTCTATAGTCTGGTAGAAGTTTACTGCCATTCTCGATGAACATCTGCATTCATCTTCATTATTTCCCTCAGATTTGCAGTCAGAATGTTCCTCCAAATGTCAATAAGCTTCTACCAGACTACATGGAATCACTCTCAGAAGACAGCAATGAAATAATAAATAAATAACTATTCTGCATGAAACAATATGATAAAATCTGAGGCTAGGTCAGACAGAAATTAAAAAAAAATATATATATAAATATCATTCCTATATCCTCAGAAACATTGTATTGGTAAATAATCTGTAACAGTGTAACATACCCAACTTGTGATCCTACCAATGCAGCCAGCTGGAGTTCAAGTTCATCCATGTCACTCTGTTCAGGATCTGTTTCACCTAACAGCTGATGATATTGCTTCACATCTGAAACATGATGCACATGCACAGAAGTCTTTATGTAAAATGTCTAATATTTTTGTCAAATTTTAACTGAAATTAGAATGTATTAATAAAGTTTATTAAAACTCCCCAATAGCAAATCTCATTAAATTGTGTTCAGCAATTACAGTGTTGTTTCATGCAGACACAGAAACTGAATTAATTTAATAGGCACTCTGCATGGTTGCAAATGCACCTAAAAAGGATTGAAAACCAACAATACATAAGTAGAAACATGGTGTAAAAATGTGTTCATAAAAAATTATACTAAGGCCACAGAAGGAAGTCCCACGGATGGTGGGATTGATTGCACTAGAGGCCTCTAATGTTTTAGCATAGTGTTGTATTACCCTCCAGCCCTCTCTAGCCTATATCAACCATTCCAAACGCTTGAACCTAGTGAAAGTTATCACATGGTTACCACTATCACCATTCCTCTACATACAGTGACTATGCTGGAAGAGAATATAGTTAAGCACAATGACAGGGGAATCATAACAATGATGGTCTATCCCCAGGATTTGTTCCCATGGCATGAGTGTAATACTGAACCTTCTTCATGTCTAAACTTATAAAACTAGCAGCAGTTTCCAAATATATTTCTCAATAAACTACAGCAATAAAGTAGAAATATTTTACTTACCTCCTAAAGATGATGCCTCTGTGAGATCACTTGAAATATCGGACTGTTTTGGCAATGTGTTGCCATCATATGCCTTGTCTTCTACCATTTTACTCGGTGTTTTTTCTTCTTTAGCGCCTAAAGTTCCACCCTCTGTATTTTCCTCTCCTACATCTCCTTGTATTGCGCCACACACTTGCATTTGTTCCTGGTATTTCCCGTCCTTGAATGAACGTCTGTCAGGAGAGTCACCTGCACTTTCTTCCTGAACTTCATATTGTTGTCCTTGAACCAATTCTTCAGATAGCTGTTCATGTTGTTTCTCAGCATCTTCTTTGTTACTCACCCCTTCATTTGCTTCTTCACACTGTAAGCCTTGTCTGCCTTCCCTAACCCGTTGCCCCTCTGACAGTAGCTGACTACTCTCTTCCCCTTGTTGCTGATGATCTTCATAATGTTGTTCATACTGATCTGTATACTGTTCCACATACTGCTCATCATATTGTCCGTCCTGCTGACTATACTGTTGCCCCTCCTGATCCTCATACTCTTGACTGTATTGTTCCCCATACTGTCCTTCCACTTGCCCTGCATACTGTTGGTAATACTGCTCCCCTTCTTGATTCACATATCGTTCATCATATTTCTGACCATATTCATTCTGCTGATACATTTCACCTTCTCCATACTGATAATACTGATCATCCACTTGTTGTTCTGTATACTGTTGGTAATACTGATCGTTTTCTTCCCACTGTTTTTGCTCTGTAAACTCAATGTCCCCTGGCTGTTCTGCTTCATACTGTTGAGTGGGATGGCCCTCGTCAGCTCTGTATAGGCTCTCATTTACAGGAGTTTCACTAGCATTTCCTGCAGAATCTGGCACATTTCTTTCATTGTCTTCAAGTCTTCTCTCTATATTCAGCGTTTTATCTTGGTTATCATTTAAAACAGAGTGTCGCTGCTCCATCTGAGACAGTCCACTTTGTCCTTCAGTCTCAGAAAGTGCTTCACCAGGGTATAAACTTTTATCTGGAATAACTGGATCACCTGCTTCTCTTTGTGTGGAATTCTTCTGGTGTAATTGTTGCTGCTCATCAAACTCACCTTTTCTATCCAATGCAGATGTAAAACTTTGTGCATCACCTGATCCACCTTCAACAGTTTCCTGATTCCTTTGCTCTAGATGAGGTTTTGATTCTTGATGCAAGTCCTGGACCTCCTTATTCGACAGGATACCCTCATTATTTACATTTTCACTATGCTGAGCATTCTTATTTGTTAGTTTGTCTTTGTTATTTTAAGCATTTATATTCACTTGCTCTGTCTGACTAATGTCTTTGTCTTCATCATCCTTCTGACCTACCAGTGTTCTGCTAGCTTCTTCTTGGAGAACTCCATCGTCTGACAATGAGACATTCAGCAAGTCACCACTTGTGTTCTGCTCCAATTCAAAATCCACAGAATCACCTAAATTTTTATTATCCTTCAAGCTATTGGGATTTATTTCACTAAGACGCCCCTTCATATCCCTCAGATTATCCTCTCCTCTGCTTAACTGTAACATTTCTGCAGCTCTTCCTAAATAATCATCAAGCTGATCTATTTTATTAGATTTGACTTCATCAGTTGCACTATTCTGACCATAAATGAAAGTCTCATGTGTGTATATAGGTGGTGCTTTTTGGGATGCTGAATGCTCTCCAACTGTAACAATTCTGGGTAGTTTTTCTGTATCTATGACATTAACCACATGACACGCTGGACTGGGTCCATCTATAAGTTTAGTTGTTGGTGCTGTATCAACTGATGTCCTATGGGCTGACACAGGTTGGTAGCTGGTCGGAATTACTCCAACAGTAGAGTAGTCCTGATGGTGTGGTGGAGCTGTACTTCTATTGTAATCTTCTGGAAACAGGAACAATGAACTCCCCTGTTCTCTGTAAGGATTATTCCTATCAAGTTGTAAGTTCAACTTCTTAAGCAGTGGATCAGATTTTCTTGTGGTAGGCTGGTCACCTGTGAATTTATTATTTACATACCTCCAATCTGGATACATTTTCAACAAGTATGCTTCATAATGTCTCTGAAAAAAAAAAGCTTACATATTAGCTTGGAACAGAGAGTACATGTACTTTATTCTGCTAAAATTATTTTTAAAAACATTTAAATAACAGTGTAAGATTTGAAGGTTTCGCAGCAAATAAATGTGATAAAATCTTCAGCAATCAGATGTGTGTCTAACACTGAGTTAAGAACCAATGTTTCTGAGACTTCCATTTCCAACATCGAGGTCAATGACACAGTTACATAGCCGAGAAACTGGCGTTCAATTCCTAGCAGGGGCAAGATTTTCTTTTGTCCATAGCATCCACACTAGCTGGGAGCCATACACAGCCTCCTGTTCAATGGGTCCTGGGGGCTCTTTCCCTAGCAGCAGAGTGGCTGGAGTGTGAAGCTGACCACTACCTTCATTCAGTGCCAAGGTTAAGAACATATGGATCTATACCTCCACTTGCCCACACATCTTTATAGCATGGTGCGTAATTAATTCAACCAAAGGATGACTTCACCTTTATCTTAAGCAATGTCACTATAAACATGCACTGTGTTACAGTTTTTCTCGGCATAATTAAAAACAAATTTCACATATATGAGAATTTTTTCACTCAGTTCAGTGGCCATAGTTAACATATACACCTCACAGAATACAAATATGAGATAAAGGTTATTCTTAATCAAAATAGTGAGATAGAAACAATTTGAAATTACAAACTCTGAAAAGATAACTGATTGGAAGGAGTCATTCATAGCTTATTTCAAGATGCTTTCCTAGCATTCATCTGAAGAGGAAATCCAGGAGTCAGTGTAACCAATACCATGGCCAAGATTCAAACCAGGTACCATATGAATACATGTCGGTGCAAGCTAGTGAAGGTTCATATTCTATGAACACATTTCTTAACCCTTGCTCTGACACAGTGCTCTTTCCATTTTCAATACTTCATCAGTAATAACATAAATTTAAAAGAAGTTTCAGTTTTTGCACCTAGAACTCACAGATTACTTACTCTAAGAATCTTTAATCTTTCACTTTTAGCTGTCAGTATGGCGGTTCGGCTCTCTATTCTGTCAAGAGCCTGTAATATCCTGTCATTTCTTTCCCGTCTTTGTTTCTCTTCTTCAAGAAATGCTTCGTATCTTTCTCTCAAGTTATTCAGCCTTGCTTCTTCCCTGTAACAGAAGTCATACTCACAAAGGCACACTATACTCAAGATGACATAAAGGCATCCCAGCAGAGAACTGAACACAGGTCTGTTGTTATGTCAGTAAACAATATTACAACATATTACAGCAAAGACCAGAGGAATGAACAAGAAGTACTGTGAAGAACTAATGGCCTACTTCCCTTTGATATGACACAGACCACATAAGAAACAATGCCTCAAACTATTCTTCATTGTTGTGGAGAAGTGTAGGGGATACAAAGACTCACAGACCCTTCCTTGTTATGACATAGACCACAAAGAAAAGGACATGTCCAACAATTCATCTTTTATTTCGTGTATTCATTGCCAGAGGCATGCGTTTACCGAACCACTGCCAATCAACAAAATTGGGGATACACATACAGACACACACTCTGACAGAAGGGATTTATGAAGTATGCCACTGAGACGGGTTCAGGTGCCATGATATACATCCAAGTTTTATAAAAATCGGTCTTACAGGAATATCGTTGGCAAGACAGCCCTTTTTGAGCCATAGACTTCCTTAGATGATTCTGCCAGATTGCATCTGGTTTTCATTTCTTCGGTTTTTGTGACAAAATTTTTTTACAGAGCAAAGTCATCAGCTTTGTATCCAACCCCCAAACTGCAGGACCAAATCCCTGTGTTTACGTACCCCAGTGACAGGGTGGCCCAGTTATACACCCGGGCACTGGGTTCCCTTTCCGTCACCTTCTACAACTTGCAGGGCTACAGAGGAGGTATTCTATTCTGCCTCCATATGGGGACTTGCAGGAATATACACATATTAAAACATGCTGTAAAGCAGTAAGTGATGAGATAGTGGCACAGTACTCACAGTTTTCTGTGTCTTGAAATCCATACAGGACAGACAAGGGATTTTCTAGTTCATTTCTGTGACCACCACTAGATTATTTGTTGTCCTAAGACAGACAACAGGCTGAAAACTCTGATGTTGAACCCCCCCTATCATATTTCATTCTCTGTCAAAACCAACACACCTTAAGGGTTATCATTTTTTAAGCGTGATTTAATTCAGCTTTTTCTTCAAGTATACACATCTTGACTCTTTGCTCCATAAACACATTAGAACACAGCAGATCTAAATATAATATTGTTACATGTGACATAGTAAAATATAATATGGTAAGAACTATTTAAAAGGCATTTACAGTATTAATTGGTCCTGGAAATCATTAATATAAATTAAAGGTTTTTTCTCCAATATTTGAAAATGGTGTTCACAAAAGCTAATATAAAAGACAGTTAATAATAAATTCAGTACTGACGCAGGTAAACAACTACACTACATTATGCTATTTCCTTACAATACATAAGTCTCCGATCTCCAGTCTAGGAATGATCCTACAAATGTCATTCATAAGCAAAATTGAAGTTATCAAATGTGCTGCCTGAAGATGGCCCTGTGTGGCCAAAACATGTAACATAAACACAAAATGTATATATATTTTAATGACATTTTAAACATTTTAACAAACATTTTATTGAATTAAATGTGGATTAGTGTCATCTAAATCTATATTAATATTGCTGCATTATAGATTGGAGGAGACTACAAGTGATGCTTTAATGAAACAGGATGCTGAAATATGAAATTACCAACTATCAAGGCTGATCTGTTCATCCACTGCAATAAGACAAGTTAATATACTTTTTAACAAGAACAACGCAATGCTCTCCACTTTGTATGTTTGTTTCTGTTTTCTTTGACTAACAAGGAGTATACCTACAACACGCACCACGATCGATCTAGACCCAGTTCTTAGGCATACAAAGCCATGACTATGCTCTGTCACTTTATAATGTTAATCGGGACACATTTGTGAGAAGACTGAATAAATGTTTGTGATCTACAAAAGAATATACTTCTCTACAGCAACTTGGCAATGCTACTTACTCATCACGACAAGAGCTCATTAAAAGTGAAAATTTCTCTTCTAGTTGTAATCGTTCTTCTTCACTGGAAGAGAATGAGCATAGCCGAATATTATTATAATTCCAACTTTACATGTCTGTTTAAAATGGAAAATATGAACACCAACAATAAACAATAGTCTGCTAATTTAACCTACTTTACAATATATAAGCTTACCTTCTTCTCAGTCTTTCCTGCAATTCCGACATTTTACGATAAAATCCAATACTTTCGTCTACTTTCGACATTGTTTCTGCTCGCTCATAGTTTCAAAATTAATTCATTTGGAAACTTTCTTTCAAACTACTACAACCTTCGAATCACCACCAAAATATTCCACACACATGATAGCACTCTGCACTAACCAATAAATGTTTGTATCGGAATGTCTACCAATCACAGTAAAGCATAGAACACGTTCACAAAGTTCATAAACAAACGAAGAATTCTTTGCACCCTAACAACAGAGCGCGACAAATAAACTTTCCTGCCCTGTTCTTAAACCTCAACTGACTCCAATGCAGTGATATATATATGAATGACAACCAATTCAGCGATGTAAGTTAACAATAAATTTCTCTTATTTTGGGGGGTGAACTCCGCAAACAGGGTTTAATTCTAATTAAGGCGTGCAAACGATTGTAACACTCGCTATTCATCGTTTGCGTGTCTGGCGGTTGTCAAATTATCGCCCACCGTGGTGAGAGAACTTAAATACGAAGATGAATAGTTCGGATACGAACTCCTGCGTGAGACGGTAGTTGAGTTTACTACTTCTGCTTTCAGGTGTAGCAGAATACAAATAAAAATAAAACTCAAATCATTCTAACGGGATCTTCATTTCATTAACATAAGAGCACTTCAATGTTAATCCGTTGTCAGTTCACAAAATGGATTGACGCTTCTGCACGGAAGGAAAATATTAATTGAAGTGCGAGTATCTGCCAGAGTCCTTGAAACATAGATCGATAAGCTTCTAAAAAGAAAACAAATGGAGAGAGAACTAGGGTTGCACGCAAGCACGCAGGGCCTGGCAGCTGGTAGTACGGTACCACCTTAGATATTACAGGGCATATTTATTATTTGTGCTACCGCCGTAACAGTGACCTATATTCATATCACTATGTTTTGTCCCGTTCCCGTCTTACGTGTTGACATGAGGAAACCCTAACAGACCCAAATAAAACTGACTGATGGAATCCAACTAGGAAAGTGACCAGTACGATCTTCTAGGTAATAACGCCGTGTAGTTCGCAGAAAGCTCGACATTTCAGATGAATGTCACCTACATCTTCAGAACCCAAAAGTAAACGGAGCAAAAAACACTAAAAGTAGCCGGAAAACACAGCCAAGTACATGTATCGCGTCATCGGAGACAGATGGAGCTTCGCTTTTCGACTGCTTCTATTGGTTTCTTGCTTGGCTTACTCTTCGACCATGAAGGAAGGAGCATGTTCTTCTGGACCAGTTTTCTCCGAACTACAAGGTGTTACAGCCCAGAATACCATATTCTTCATAGGCACCGCTGTGCGAACCTCAAATCCAACGAAATGAGAAGTATTATTAAAAAAATGCAAGTCAAAGTTTGCTTCGTGCCAGAAGTCACAACAGACTATAAACTCATTGCGGTGATGTTACTTCTCCGTATCTTGAGCAGTGCTTTTGTCAGCCATCATGAATACCCGCAAGGGTGTCAAATATCAAAAGTTGTACATGTGCTGGTGTGTGTATACTGAGGCTAAACGGTGAATGAAAGTATCAGCAAACATGTTTTTTTTTTGAAACGAGGCGCTGGTTTTGCTAACAACGAAAGACATATAAATGTACGTCTAAATGGCAAATTCAGACTTCATTCTCATAATGGAATCACCTCAACAGATGTTTACAGCGCAGGACACATCTTCATTTCAGTCCTGTACACCGAACTATGTGAATTCCAAATTTTCTGAAGATTCGTGGTATGCTATGAGCTTTGTAAACCTATACAGCCATCGACAGAGGGGTATATTTAAAACTTCTGTTTAAAAATAACAAATAAATTCAACTCTGCAACAGACAATGTCAGAGAGGAAGGCCCGGACTTAAATCCGACGTCACCTAACAAATGATATAACCAAAGCCAAAGTCACAGATGCCTTATCCAGATGTATAATTACAATGCAGTAGAGTCTGTACGTGAATGTATGAAAAGCTAATGAGAAGGACGAAGCGAATTATGGGTCCGTCAGGACTGGCCACGGCAATGATATACTTACCAACGCAAATGATTCATAATGTAGAAATGTCGACTGTCCCCGATGGCGGAGAATTTGAAGCAATATGAAGTAAGGTTCAACAATGTTGTCAGCTTCAGCTCTGTCCACGTGATATACTATGTAAGGGCAAAGATGTCTAAATGCCCCTCACCCCAGACCCCGGTTCGTGGCCTGCTTGTAGGGAATATACCTAGAAAATATCCATTAAACCTGGTATTATTTGAAGGACAGCCATTTTAAACCTTGGCTATATTATTATTATTATTATTACTATTATTATTTCTTCTTTATTTTACTCTCTAGCACAATACACTCAAAATTATCATTTAAATTAAAAATTTAGGATAAAAGTTTCCATCAACAGTAACAGAATATTTTGGTCATGTGGCTAAAATATTCATCCAATGTATAAATGTAATCATGTTTACTACACTGCAATTGTGATAATCAGTGCCATGCTTTTTCACCAGCAATATTTCTAGTTAGCTCTTATTACACATAATCACCTTACTGTCTACCACCGACGCTATTAACCCCGACTTATGCTGTGAGCCTTCATTTCGATTAATTGCAGAGGAGTGGATACAGAAGTCAGTAAGATTCCAAATGTAATCAACTGCATAAAACTGTTTAAATACAATTTACAAAAGCTGATAAAAACTTCAAACGAGAGAAAGCAAACATATTTCAGGTGAACACCATAAAATTTAATTACATCGCATGGCTTGACCTATTACAATTTGTAGTAGATTGCATGATTAGGAAACTCAAACCCACGCCGTGTTCGTATAATGCTGGTAGCATGTTAATTCCATGCCATGCAGAACTGCAGTTCACAATGGTCCTATCTATTAATAAAAGACAGTGCCTAATTTCACCACTCCCAAGACCTGATATGTAAGACAGTTTTAATTAAACCCCACTGAAAGATCTCTATCATCTACACTGACTAACTGATTCTTATGTAGGATATGAGGATCTCACAGAAGAGTTATATCTTCCAGGACATAACACTGTGTAGTTGGTTAAAGTAAAGAGATACTTTGGAGGAACATGTCACCTCCATCTTTGGGATTGAATAAGCAAAGCAAGATATCAGTGTCAAGCACATAGAAACAGAGCCACGCTGAGGAAACTAAGGAAAAACATGACAAAAAATCATTCAGACATGACTTCACACTGAAATTCGAATCAAGCACCTTTGAAATACACATCAAAATCGTTGATTTTGCTATGAACATACAGCATCAAATGAATGATGAATTAGTAAAGCAGTCAAGAGCACAGGTGAACCAAGTAACCGCTTGAACACAGCACAATTTTACAGGTGACTCAATTTACCCTCCTTTAAATTAAAATTAATTGATGGTGACTTTTTATTCACATTGTAACCATTTAATTACCAGTAATCTACACGTTTTATGCAACAATGTCAATGAAACTGCTTTCAGAATTAAAACACCATTGACACATTCAGTCGCAATATCTGAACATTTTGTGTTACTGTGACTAGAGAAAGTTGATCTGCTTTTAATTGACAGGGATACAGGATCTCCCATCTCCTGGGGCAGCATTTAGGCTTCCATTGGTCCTGAAACTATCATCCTGCAATGCAAGAAAGAGATGTAGTGAGAACCCTACAGGCCACAAGAAGAGAAAACTTTGTCCATGCTGGGAACTGAGTCCTGATTTTTCTGTCATCCAGCTTATGGCTTAGGCTTCATAATGACTAACCTATCTTGGTTCTCACATGCTATGGTACTTATTTAAAAAGTGAACATTCATTTATCATGCAGAGGAAATATTTCTGTTCAAAGACAGGGAAATGGTATAAGATAAACTGTTTAGTAATACTACCATGCTGAATTTGAAATTTTATTCTGCAACTGATATAACAAGGCAAAGCCACTATTTAAGTATATTTTAAATGATCACAGTGTAACAACCACAACAAACTGTAAGATGAGACAAACTGCAACAAAATGTATGTTGAAAGGCTGGAACATCTTACTAGGAAGACCAATTCAGATTTAAGTTAGCATTTTCTGCAAGAAATAAAAAGTTGTGCATATACAATTAACAGCACAATGGCCCAACTTTAACACAGTTTAATTATGTAGCAGCAAACCCTAAGGCACATGCCTAATACCGGTACTTGTTTCTAATGTTCTATAAACAATGAAGTTGATAACTCCTCAAAGTGCACTCTAATTTCTTATAACAATGAATGAGTTGAATTCACTCTTATACTTGGTGTCATGGTTTGTATGACCACAGAGCTACAATCCTCATTTACAATATTTTGAAGTACTGACATTTTTTTCTGTATCAGAATCCCAGAATCAATATTATACTTGTACCAAAAGGCACATATTATTTCTGTGACAATTGTGAAAATTATAAAAATGAAGTAACATATTCATCTTCAAAATTAGATATGAAAGAACTTTGTTATCTTAACCCTGAAAATAACAGCACCTAAATTAGCAATGCTCATAAAAAAATATGCACACATTCTACAAACTCTGAAATACAGTTCTTATAACAGATATGAAACACAGACCTAACCCTTCGACCTCCACCTTGTTCAAGTGTTGACATACCCTCCAGACTTCTCTCTGTATTACATCTTAAACTTACAGGACATTCTTTGAGCAGGAAGGAATCTTTCAATATCAGCGTGAAGCAAATAAAACTAGAAACAAAGTATAGTCAGGATTTGTTCTGAAAGTGTTAAATTACTTTGACCATTTCCTGTCCGTCTTCTCTAGAGAATCACAGACTACTTACATCCAGTGAAACTTCCAAATAGCAAAATTCTGGGACATGAATATGTAGCCTGTTTTATGGCAGTTCATTAAATTTTAAAGAAGTTGTGGCCTATTTAGTTATATGGTACAAGCATTCTGCTGAGAATCTGGACTTTTCTTTTTGTTGCACAGTTGTTTCAGTTAAAATAAACTTTACAACATAAGAGTTGCATAATTTCCCACCAGCAATACAAAATATACACAATACATATAATATAACAGGGCTTTCTATCCCAAAGTACATTTTCTTGTTTTAAATTCTATGAATAATTTAAACATAATTATATTCTAATCAGTGACATGGGATAGAGCACTTATCTGAGAATTCATCCCCTAGTCACATATTCAAATACTGAACAGTGATAGAGAGAATATCTTTCATCTTCTGGCACTGTAGTTGTTTACTTTGTTGAGTCTAGCCTACCTCAGCCATATTACATATTTTATCTTATGAAAATACATGCTTTCCAAAATGGTGCTCTGTCTTTATGCTGCGCTTTTTTGTAATAACAAGACTGACCATGTATCTTGTTACTTAACAGTGACTAGTACTTTAGAACATAGTTCGCACATGGGCACCTTCAAAAGTTGCATAAGGTGAAATACAGAAATAGGAATATAATCCAGCTATAGTGAACCCCTGATACATGCATTTCTCAAAGACATATTGTCATTGTCATATACACATGGCAATGTTATTCTTTGGAGGGCATCAGAAATACAGCAGAGAAACATTAGACACTAAAAAGAGTGCCTATAAGTGGTGAATGCTGTGTCATAAAACCATCCACCCTCACAGGGCATTATATAATGAAGCACTTAACCTATTCACTTATACATATAATCAAGGATAACTTCAGAAGGATCATAACAAAATCAAGGGTGTATAATGGAGCAAATAGTGCTTTGAACAAGTCAATACCAGTACCAAGAATAACTTGTCCTCAAATTGTCTCAGGTATTTTGACTGACAATGTTTTCATTTTTATTTTGTATGAAGACAGTGGTTCCATCTCTGGCCCTATGATATAACAAAGGAGCAGTACAATACAATGAGATGGGTAGGAATTATTCCAAGTGTTTAGACTAAGATACATCTATTTAGTTTTGACACATTAAACATAAGCCTTCAGAGCACATCTTTACAGAATAATAACTGCTAACTATGTAACTAAATAATTTTGAATTAGTGCCTAGCCTACCGTGCAAAAATCTCCATAGTATGGAACTAAGTATTAACAGCAGAACTTCCAGTCAACATTACATACAGTCTGACATTGATTATTCACAGGGCAGAGAGAAACCTCTATAAAGCGTTTCTGTAATGCCTAGAATCAATAAATATTGCACTTTCTCGTGAAACTCATGTAACCACTAATCCTAGAGGCCCTGTTCTACTAATGCAAAGCACATCTTACATTCCACATACTGAAATTACAATTTATAAGTACTGTCTTCTATCATTGTCACATGGCATCAATTTGTCCCTTGGAGACATCATCATGTATAAAAACAATCCAATTTAAGAATGAAGAGTATCATCTTCTGGGGTGTGATGCTGCGTAGTTTGACAGAAGTTCATTGACATTTCAAAAAAAAATCCTGTCTCCATCTTTGGGATCATTCCTCCAAAATAATGAAATTTCCACCAGACTTCATGGTGCCACATCTTCATACTCACCGTCACAAGAACCTCCAACCTCACACAAATTTAAGAATGTTTAATGTAAAAAGTCTGAGGTACATTAAGTTTAACGTCAAGTGATTATGGGTGATGCAGTAGGTCATAAAGACTGTGAAAGTGTCAAAATGTATCAATTATAGTTCAGTAAATTGATCAACCCCTAAAATACTAACAGAAAACATATGGAAATACTAAAACAAGACAAATGTTTTGGAAGAATTAAAAACTGAATTAGTTTTAAGCTAGCATGTTAGACTATAAAACCAATGGATAGACCATAATGATGAAGAGGCAAATCTGCCAGACCTTGTGGAACAAGTATTCAAAGAATTATATGAGGCCATTTTGACTATTGGACAATGGAGTCCACAATGAGTCTCAACAAGTAGTATTATTTGATTAGTATTATTAGTATTATTTGATGATGATAACTATCTGAAATATAAAATAGTTTGGGTATTTTATTTTTTCAAACACCATTACTTATTACTAACATGACATTACACAAAAGCACGAATTTACCTAGAAAAAGTTACAATTTTCGAACAAAAAGCAATTAGAACAATCTATTTTAATATCAAGCAGCAAAAAGTTTAAAATGTTTTGAAGGAGAATCTAAAATAATAGTTTAAAGAGGAAGACTCATTAAAATTTACTATTAAAATATGTAAACAAGGTGGAAGATCAAATTAAAACTATATCTGTGGTGAGTGTCTTGCCTGTACGGATTGCTTGAGATAATAATAAATCAAATCAAAAGGCAACAGTCACTACAAGGACATAACACCAATATTTATTTCCATTTTTATAGAGAACCATAAAGTTATATAGGGCATGAGGAAATACACTGAGGTTTCACTGCAAAAGAAGAAATGAACAGCAGTTTCAGCACATCCAAACATATGCTGATATAACACTGGAGCAAACATTAACACAAGGGATCAACCCCAAGAGGCACTTCATTACCAACAAAATAAACTGGTGCAGGATTTGAGGTTCTTATGGTAGCGGCAATGAAGAGTATGGTATTCTGGGTTGTAACACCATGCAGTTTGGAGGGAATATGATGTTCAGGACGAACATATAACCCCAATCTTCTGAGCTGAAAAGCAAGCCGAACAAGAAACCAGCAGAAGCAGGCCACCAGTTGGCCAGTCAGCTTAACGCACTGCCTATTTAGCCTATTCTCTGATCCTGTTAATGAAGGGGATGTGTTCGTCCTAAAGGTCAGGATCTCTCTGACCTACACAGAATTACAACCCAGAAAATGGTACTCTTGAAAATAAACCGAGTTTGTAACGGCATGAACAATGACTAGCATGTAATTCAGATCAAATTAAGAGCATAAAGTGCTTACACAAATGTTTTTACAGTACATCATCAGTTTCTGAGTCATTGTTCATTAACTGGGCACACTGCTTAATTGATAAAACAGATCTGAAATATTCTGATAAAACTGGCTGCTATAAAACAAATACCTGCCATACTTCCTCAGAGTATTTCTTCCTGAATATCCTACATTCACTCAAGCACAGGAATCGACTCCAAGAACTCCAGATGCAAGTGCCATGCATGAGAAGATAACACATGGCAGAACTTCAAAGTGTGGGATATTATGGCAATGCAAGAAACATGAAATCTCATGCTGTGGGCAGGATTCAAACCCAACTGTCTAGTACTCATTTGGCATAAGGCTGTATGTGACTTAGACCATACAACCACCAAGTTCACATTAGTGATAGAAAAGGTAAAGCTGTCCCTTAATTAAGCACTCTGTTATGAAGGCATATGGGGGCGTATTTTCTTGACCTTGGCACTAGTTGGAGGTGAGTGTCAGTTTCAAGCCCCTGTCACTTTACCCCTGGGGAAAGAGCCCCTGGTGCCCATTGGATAGGAGGCTAAGTGAGCCCCAGAGCGAGTCTGGAAAATGTGGAGAAGAGGAAATTCGTGACCCTACCGGGGCTTGAACTCCAACCCCTCCGTTGTCCAGCCCATAGCCAGTCGCTATACCGACTACGCTATCCCGGCTCCTCTCCCATTAGTCATATCAAGAAGAAAATTAAAAAACCATTGTTAAATCTTGAAGTGTTCTTTGTTACATTTTTTAAAATATTTGAAATGAGATCCAATTGCATACAAATATTCCTGAAAGCAGTCTTTTGTAATATATGCATTACTTGAACTATGAAACTCTTTTTTTAATTACTGAATGGGATACCTCTTAACTGTCTTTAATGAAAACAACCCTGGGAACACTCACTCTGACAGGATAGATACCAAAAACTGGGCATTAACACAAAATTACAAACTATAATTTA
This sequence comes from Cryptotermes secundus, assembly GCF_002891405.2. Lineage (NCBI taxonomy): Eukaryota > Metazoa > Arthropoda > Insecta > Blattodea > Kalotermitidae > Cryptotermes > Cryptotermes secundus. Next base: position 1,073,851 of record NW_019740654.1, on the reverse strand, counting down.
AATCTAACACTTATATTCTGGCAAGTTATTGGGCTCACTGAAAATTTAACACTCTGATGTCAGTGGAGTATTAATGGTATACAGAATTTTCAGTAACTACTGCTTGAGAGTCCCTGTGGACTAGAGAAATGTTGGGGATGAAAATATGTAAATCACTGTTTGTCAGGCTTTACTGATAAAAAGTAGCAGTATTACACATCAGCAGATATGCATATGAAGTCAGCCACAATAATACTGTCACTTTTACTGCATACTGTCAATATTAAGTGAACATGTTACGATACACAGCACTACAGCAGAAATTCATTAATACCTGAATAGCACTATGACCAATAAAGGAACTGTGAACCCTTTCAGACCCAAGGAGTGAGAAAGAAGCCTTCTTTTCTTCTTCATTATCACCCATTTCTTTCTCAATCTACATGTTATTCTTTTTTATTATTATTTCCAATGCCTCTTCCTTTACTTTTCACATTCCCTCTTCTTCCTCTTCAACATGCTGACCTGCATAACTGTGTGTTCAGTGTCTGAAACAGATAATGTACAGGCACTTGTCCTGTCAGAGTTTCAGCAGCCATAGACGTTCCTTCTAGCTGCAAACAACTGAACAGATGCATACAATTAATAATAAACTAATTTACCTGAGCTAAATCCAAGCAGATAATTCTGTAGCATAGATGAATGAGTCTGCTTTTTTTTTTCCTTTTTTTTGTGTGTGTGTGTGTGTGTGTGTGTGTAAACTGAATTATGTGCATTTATTGTGTGGATTTATTTCATTTTGAAAAGCAATGTGAACGTCATTATGGGCACAGAATAAATAACACTACAATAACTCTTCCCAAATGGTCACAAATTGTCATAATTTGCAAGTTTTCCACAGTCACATACATTTCTTATAAGACCACATAACATCACAAAACATTATCAGTACAAATGGGAACAGTTAATACTGTTCTTGCCTAATGCCAACAGCGTGGCATAGTGGACACACCATTATGCATTAAATACTTAATATTATCTTGTTTGAAACTATTACCTCAATGTCTGTGATTAAATCAAAAGAGCTACAGAGGAAGCTGATGCCATGGAAATAACAGCAACTGTAATGGGAAAAATAACAACTGCTGAGAAAGGTCACAGCCTGTTCACAAGGTGTACAGTTGCACAGCGCTCCCTCTTCATACCTGATCACAACACGAAACTTTTTTCCCAAGTTTCTCCTATTGAAATAATGTACTTCAATTCAATGTTAAGAGTATGACAACTGCTCTATAATCATGAACTGGTAAGCAAATTCTGTATTTCTTATATTTTTCTCCTGGCATCGTTTTCATTATACATGTTTTATTGAATGCAAAATCTCCAAGTTTCATGCATTACAGAACATAAATTTATGTTCATTAAAGTATATTTAACAAGCCAATTAATATTCCAAAGAAAAACCTGGGAAAATAAAATACCATATTTTATCACATAATTCATGACTTTTTGTTAAATTAATTCTCATTCTTAATTCTTACAAAATAAAGACTGTAATAAAATATGAAGATAGTTTCAACATAAAGGTACAGCATCAGATTTCAAATTCACAGATGGGTGGATAAGTAGAACAAGCAGCAAACAATATTTGAAACAGACTGGCAAGAATCATTACTAATCATCACGTGATTTGCAACATAACTATACAGCCAAACAAATGCTGCAGTAATTTGTGGATCACATTAAATAAATGTGACATAAAGACCGAATGAATAAATACAAGACATAAGATTCTTAAGGCACTGCAGTTTCATACTGTGGTCTTTTGCATTATGACAAGGCGTAGTCTGGTAAGTGGGTATTAATCTTTTTAGTAGGAATGTACCAAACTAGAAGACCACAATATCACTGCAGAGTATGAGTATATGAAGAGTTAAATATAAAATATAAGATGATGTTTGTTAAAACTGAACATTGTATAGAACCTATCAGATTTTTAGAGAAAATATTTCACTTTTCTGGTTATTTTCCAATGATTACTTTTATACATCCTTGCATAAATCATACATACCCAAGATTTGGGTATGTAAATTTGGAAAAAATTCAGTATGTGAATTATATGATAAAATATGGAAAATCAATAAGTACAGTAAATATTTTAACATATTTTCAGTTAGAATACATATAGTCTGGGTGAAATATGTGATGTTATCCTTCTGTCACTATACAGACGCATTCTACTCCAGTAACTGGCTCCGTCTATCACAAGTAACATAGCTCACCATTATACTTGGGCAATATAATATATGACATGCATTTCAAGTGACTTTAGCACCATGTTCCATTTCAATAAAATGTTTCGTTACAGCAGACATGCCTTAATTAACAGCTCTATAAGAATGTTGTAATATATTATTCTTGTGAGCAAAATTCTGGTATAAGAAAGGCCATGAACCACTCTCACCTAGCTGATGGAATGAGTCAAGATGTGGGCTTCACAATAATAATTTGATTACTTGCCGTTTTATAACAAGATTTCATATGAAGTTGGGCCAATGCATCCAGTTCTTAACAATTTACACAACTGTATGTCCATATCTCTACAAAATGCAACATACTTTTGAGCATTAAAGCAAACTAAAATGGCTTACCACAACCACTTTCAATGACAATGATACTTACTCTATACAGATGTCTTTGTCTTTGCTTATAAGATGTTTTACATCTTCCTTCTGGTGTCTAGCTAGTGCCATATTTGCTACTTTCAAACACTCCTTTACGGAAGAACGCAGAGAACTCGAGTAGGGCCAGCTTCGTGGGGTTTTCTCGACATGAATAGAGGGGACAGCTCTCCATGTTAGAACACACATCTAGCAGGCACCTTATATAATCTTCTAACTGTTTTCTTCGTTGCCGAGTAAGTGATTCTGAATTTTTTGCAAAGAAACGCCTAGGAGGGAATGCAAGAGCCTCCACCTATAATAAGAACAGCAACAAGTTTAACAAACTGCATGGTATAAGTCATCAGGTGAGTGTTCAGACTGTGGTCTCCTGAGTTTGAACATTATGCAGTACTATATGTGAATAGTATTGTTTCAGGGGAATATTCTGCCTCCATTTTCAGGGCTGAAGTGAGTGTGGTGAGATCTTATCAGATTACATAGGAAGGCTGTAAATAACTGTCATAGGAGGAACATGTAACTGTGAGACCAGTCCAGGCCAATAAAAATGGTGAACAGGAAATGCCTTGGTCCTTTTTCTTGAATTTCCTGCTTACTGTTCCTATTGGCCTGGACCAGGCCCATAAATCCACGCCCCTCTTATAAGTTTGCAGGTCACTTATAAAGGCCATTTTTAGCCTACTTTCCTTATTTAAAAGAATAAAAGCAAGCTTATGAGATCATCTTACTGTCTGTGTCCCCTTTCGTTGCAGGGTAACAGCTCAATAAACACATTCCCAGGTTACCACTATGCAACTGCTGGATAAACATGTTCCCATGGCAGCTAGTACACATATTACAATAGAAGAACTGCTGGATGCAGTGTTTTCTATGCAGTTTATGTCTTATAAAATAAACAATATGTAGTGAAAGGAAAGCAGGCAATTAGTTCTTCCCAGAATGTCCTGTCTGTTCGCACAGTTTCTGTTTGGCATTGGGCTCCATTTCCTCTTCTTCTTCTGCAGCTCTGAATGGCCAAGTTACTAGTAATTTGTCTGTATAAGGTATCTGCATCCTCACTGCACTCTACCTGATCCTGAGGAAGGAGGCATCATGTTCCTCCGAAATAGAGGTATATACCTACAATACTACATGCTGTCACAACCAAGTAGACAAGAATTCAAAAGTATATAGTATTAACACAAATTGGGGCATTTCATTTACATTTAGTCATGAAATCCATTTCAGTTACTAATGATTACCTCAAGAACATATCAAATGAACAGTTTCTAGCCTGCTCATTATTTATTGATATATATGCAAAGTTTATGTAGTCTGTCTTGAGTGACAAATTTCAGTAAAGATTAAAAAAACACCATATGTTCATCCAGACTAGAGCTGAAAGACAGTCAAATTGATGTGCAAAACATTACAGGCTGTCATAAATTGTTGCAAAATTTGAATAACAATTAATATTACATAAAATAAATACTCAGGGAAGGAGCTACAATTGCTGTGACTCTTGCAGCTGCACATGTGTAAAGAGCAAATTCCCAAATTTAGAGTCAAAATTTGGAAACAACAATTTTATCCTCAGTATGAACAAGAATCGAAAAATGAACTGTGTCCTGAATAGTCATTTTTTATGAAAGTTACTGTAAATACTAGGAGGATTTTCCTCAGAAGGTTTAAGCACCAAGATCACTTCATTCACCACTGATTCAAGGTAAATGTCAGGACAGTACCTTTATTACTGCTCACATACAAATCCTCTAAAATTCATTATTCATTAGTCTTCCTAGCATTCAATACTATATAGTCTGAGACACTCATAGCACAGGAGTCAGAATAGCTAAGTCAGTACAGCGATGGGCTATGGACTGGGAGACTGGGGTTCGAATTCCAGCAGAGGAAAGATTTTTCTCTTCTCCACAACATCCAGACCACATATGAGGACCACCCAGCCAGCCTCCTATCCAATGGGCACTGGGGGCGATTTTCCCAGGGATAAAGCAGCAGGGGCACAAACCTAACCACCCACCTCCATCTACTGCCAAGGTCAAGAATAGTTGAGCTACAGCTGCACTTTACTACATATCTTAATGGCACAGTGCTTAATTAATTGAACACAGAGTTGGCTTTACCTTTTAATCATAGTATCATAAAATAAACCACAAAACCACACTGACTGAACAGCTTTCATGCATTTGGTAATAGAGTACACACGATTAGTTTCATCTGACTGCTGGTATCTTATAATGAAACTGCAAAATGCCTGAAACTGTAAAAGCTGTATATGCAGGATAAGTAATCCTGGATAGGCACTCACCTGTGAGCCATACTTTTCCTTCATATTCATGTGCAACTCTCGAAAGCGCTTGTAGCGACGTAAAAGAGACCAGCACTCTCCACCCATATTTACACGAACCTCATACTCATAATGGGTGGATGGACCAGCCCCACGCAGCACGTAACTTGGGATCTGCACCCAGTGTACTACCAAGTTGCTGTTTGATGGTGATGGAAAGCTCAGGTTCAGTCCAGGTGAATTCTCCATGTCTCGGCTCTGTAACGAGTGGCATGCTATGTGCATACTGGGATGTAAGCACGCTATTAAACTTGGATGAGCAAAATTGTAATTTAATCCAAATTTTGGGGTTCTCAATTTGATCTATTGAGACTTTTATTTTCATTTTTGGTAATGACACATGCTATTATGGGCTCAATGGAGAAATTAAAAGTTCTGAAACAATGGCTACCTAACCCATCACCCGGTTTCTTTAATGAAACACTGTTTACGGTATAGTATGAATATGAATGATAAACGGAGATGATAAAAGTTGTCTTGGACTATTTTAAGGTAATATACTTGGAGAGATCATGATAAAGTACAGGAAATCTAAGTCAGGACTGAGTACTGATCGAAATCTGAATAAATCATCTCCCAGATATGAAGCCATGAGACTCATGATGCTGAAACAGTTAGTGACCAGACCATCACAATGCATCATCATCACCCCGAAAAGAAATGCAAATACAAAGTTATAACTTAGATTTCCTACTTCCTGTACCTTTTTCATCTTACTCTGTAATGCTGGTTATACAGAAAGACTACTTGACAACTGTGGTTGCCTTTCCATTATAAACCACCACTGCAATACCTTCCACCTTTCCAACCTGTCAGCTGTGATGTTGGCGACACTGGAGCAACACCACAAAGTGAAGGTTATGTCTACCAATTAATTGTACTTGCATAAAGATCAGGGTTCATAATTCTCCATGTAATCAGAGTACACCAAATACCATCTTTTACATTAGGAACAAAGTCCATGTAAGCTATGCAACGTGGATTTTCTGTGTTATCAATAAAATAGGAACAGGTCGTTTTTTTCTGTATATGAAACCTGCTAATACTGACACAACTGTTAAATCAGTTCACAATAGCAAACTTTATACAGTGTTCACATTTTTTTAGATAAGATTTTATTTTATTTTAATGGAAATGTGAACAAACAAGATAACGTATACTGCGGGACAGAAAATCCACATCTTATTGTCTACATGAAGTCCTACTCCATAAAATACACTTGGAATATGAAGGCTATAAGCTCTATACTTTATGGAGGTGTAATTAATGCTGAGAAACAAATGAGAATGACCTTGCAAAAGGGCCAGTAACCTTCAATGTAGATGGAGCTGACTGAGGAAAAAACTGTCACAACTAACATAATGATTGCACACAGAGGAAAGACAGAGTCCTAGCTTGGCCACCAAACAGTTTAGCTGTACAATTAACTACCTTTCTTACTACAGTGCAAGGGTCAAGAATGAAAAAGTTTCAAATAAATCCTAGACAGAAACAGTGAAACTTTTTCTGATAATTCAAATTAATAACTAATTTTTAATAATACAATTTACTGCTGTCATGTTGCTACATTAGCAGATAGACAACCTCTTCAATAACAAGCACTTCACTCTCAGTGGTATATATTTCCCTACACAACATATGTCATCAAGTAATTTAAGTTCTGTTATTCTTAACTGTGGCATATGGAGAAAACAGATCTGCAAACATTTCATGCAATTCAATTCTTACATACAAAAGACAAAATCACTGAAAGATTTCAGCACTGATGACTGAAAGGGATAACAGGAGATGAAAAATCCAACAATGAGGAGCAAGTGAGACAGCACAGCATTCTGAACAATTCAGCACAAAACATCCTATGGCATTTTACACATCATGCAATATGACCTTGCAGCCATGTAAATGTGACAGCTGATATGTTGTGCCACACTGAAGAAACATCATATGGAAATCTTAAAGTATTTGTTTGTAGACTGCATGACGGCTGATGTTACAGCATTTAACAAATGTGTGTTACATATGTAATGAATTTTCATAAACACATACAAATGAATTTTAAGATTGTGATGGTGCATCTTTAAATTTAAACATATACCAGGACATAGTCCATCCTTTCCCGTTCATTAAACAAACACAACATTTTAGGAACTGGCTCTATTTTTGCCATCACACAAAAATACAGAACCTACTCAGGTAACTGTAAATGTCAAAGACCAGTAATGGAATATATCTTTCATTATATGCCAATGTACTGGTTCACACTAATATACATATCAAGAATTAAAATATCATCAACTACGGTGACTAAATTTTCACGAGATCCTACCCATGTCTTTACACTAAATTTGAACACTTACAGAAGGGGATGGGCAGTAGGTAGCACTCACTGGTGACATCAGTCTGTCTCTGTTGACAAAAGAATTATGAAGCAGTTAGGAAGTACAAAGACAGTCTTCAGGCTCCATCATTCAACACATTTTTCAAATATTGTAGTGAGACCTAAACAAAACAAGATTCTGGGGCCACAGGCTTTATCATAAAAAAATTCTTTATATACAGGTTATAATCTACAAATGTATGTATCTTGCCAATATCCAAGACACTGCATGGAAAGTGAATAAAACAGAGGGTTCATCATACATACATTTACAAAGACATGAACACTAGACATGGTGGTAAAAAGGTAAAACTACTTCATCTCCAAGAACTAGCTACTCAACAGAAGAAAATCATTATATGTAAACCATACAAAAACAAAAGAAGTAAGAAAGACTAAGATTAATTATTTAAGCTTCAGATATACAAAAATATTTAATCAGATATTATTAGATCAGATTATATTATATTAAAGGTGTGGGTGTTAAATGACACTTGAACCATGATTGTATTTTACAAAGAATCATAAAATTTCCAGTAACACAAATTCAAGATACTTAAATTCTTATAATAGAAGACTGTTTTATCCACACAGCTATTCACATCCATATACTTCATCCATTATGGGAACAAGGGTAACATCATTATCAGTTGTGACATAGGCTGTTACATCATCACTGGAAACTTACTTGATTCTACTTTCGGCATATATCTGGTGCCAGCAGGAAATTCAAACATACTTACAGAAGACTTTTCTTTCATAAAGTTGCCTACACAAAGTATAACATACCCTGGTTCATACAGTAGGCAGACTTTAACCAGATTTCAATTTAATTTAATTTTTAAAAATATCCACATAATATGGAAAATGATGAGTGAAGAGAACATCTTTGAATATCTGTAACCACTGCTACAAAGCAAAGTTTCTGAAAAACACACTGTCAAAAGCAGTTACAAGCATGTCTGTTTCTTTCATATAACAATACTTAACGAAGTTATGTGGTTTTGGCACAGGTTTAGAATAAGTACCTGTTACAGGCATCTGTACTAGAAGAATGTAGAAATGACATTCTGTCAAAAGTTAGTTGGTTAATAGGTTTATAGCAGACTGGTCTACACTCATTATACTGGTACATAATTGTCAGCATATTAACAAAATCAAAAACCAATTATATTTAAACATAACCTAAATTTTGGTAGTGACATTTCCTCCAGTCTAAATGCAATGGTTATACCATCATGACTTGGTTACAAGAGCATCATTTGTAGTAACAGGGCATAAAACATGAGGTTGATTTTATTTAGTGGACTCTTTTTACACTTTCAGCATCTAGACTAAACAGTTATGTATGGCTGCACAATCGATAAATTAGTCATGATTTTGAAAGAAGCAGTCCTATCACGGTATTGGCATGAAGGAACTTCGGAAAACTGAGCAAATCCCAGATCACCTCTGGATCATTACTATTAGGCCAGCCTGCTCAGTAAGAGTATGACGCTGGCAATAGGGAGTGGAAGATTTTGTATTACACATTCTATCCCTCACACTGTCCCTCTGTTCTACCTGAATAAAACCCCTAACAAACATGTAAATGACAACTTGACTTATGAATTTAGCCAAACAAAATGGAAACACATAATTTTTGTGATTTGTTGATACCACACTAATGTGTTAAGTGAATAAATTCCATGCTATTTACATTTCCACATTATGATACATACTGTGTAATTCTCTGCTGATGTCGATGTTCAAGCAACTGCTGGCAAACTGGACTCTCGCTGTCACTATGAAAATCCTCATTATCCAGCTTCATGGTGTCTCCTAGCAGATCTGACAAACTGTATCAATCAAATCTATTACATTTAGATTTCAAGCATCATAAAAAATTTAAATTAATTTATTTACTTATGTACTGTTCCAGATTTCTTCACTGTATTTTACTCCACAAAGTAAAGACAAATTTTTGCAAGATATGTAATTATGATGAGAAGCGCAACTCCATGATGTTTAAATGAGTCATGTCCCATTAACATAACTTGTAAAAGATAATGTACGTAGAATTCAACACATACAACACAGTCTGTGGTGTGTTTATCAAATGTGTTCACAATAGTAATAATAATTTAGTAAGTGCAGTGCTGATTCCCCCAATAATAATCATTTTTATTCAATGCTTCACATGCACTACCTGAATAATTATTAATATCCATAGATTTACCCTCACTGTCCCAGAACTGCCATCAAAATCTGTTTGCTTATAGGATTTTAAAACATCTTCACATACAAGAAATTGTGCATACATCATAAGACAAATTTTCTGCAAATGTTTATTTCTAATAATAAGCTGTGGCTAAAATTAGAATTATCATACATCAGTCTATTTCCAAGAGTTGTCCAAAGATTATGAATATAGGAATGAATAGAGGAAATACAATCAAAATATTAATATTGTAAATATTAAATTAAACACATTCCACTGCAGCAAAAAGGTATCACCAGGGACCAAAATTTAGTACACTCACAGCAGTGAACATATTAATGAGGTTAAAGATGACAACTGCATCATATGAAGGTGAAAAAGGATTTAGTTTGTGAGGTTTATAGACTGCATCCTGTTGTGTATATAATATTTAATTGCTTATATTATGACTGTTGACACAAGTAGTATGGGAATATCTTCAATGAAAACAATAGGTGTTGGTATATATCTTACATTCTTATTATAAACGTAACTGTGCTATATGTTTCGACCATATAATTAGGTCATCAGGCACTCATGTACATAACTCAAGTGATTAAAACTGGTTATAACACAGATCCAGATTCTTGCAACTGATGGTTGTGTTGCTAGCAAATATATATGAGGTATATATATCACCAATTTAGTATACAATTCATATTATGATATGATTAAAAACATAAAGATAAAATGAAAATGTGAAAATAGAAATATTCAAAAATATAAATGGCATAAAAATTATTTGTATGTTGTATTTAAAATAGAGATTTGCTGCTGTGCTTGGTCACATGCAATCTCCAACTGATGAGTGTTGGTTGCTGAAAGGGGGGTGGGGTTTATGTTATATCTCATTTGTTGTCATGTAGATCAAATATGCTATTGTATGGTATAAAGTCTGATTGTTCTTTCTTCCACTTTTTACTGTTATCCTAGGTTATCATGGAAGCTGAGGTGTTTTAGAAATGTAGGTTTTAATGTTGTCCCCTGTTGATGTTTATGTAGCTGCAACTACAACCCCAATATGCCTTCATGGCATGGTGATTAACTAAACAAAGGGACAACTCTAACTCTCTAACCCTAACATACTACCCCTTCAGTTGTTCTCACACTTCCTCCACTACTAAGATTGCTAAGTGTTGCAAATGTGTCTATGAAATACAGCTTGGATCCTGAATACTGACCCATCATCAGCTGACGTGGACATGTCATCTGATGCCTCGCTGTTACACCTCACTGGGCTCTGAGGCTGTAGAGGCCTCAGGTTATGCTGTTCCAGAGCCAATTCCAAACGAACATACTGTCGCTGGAGCTCCTGAAGTACCTGATTAACACACACAAAATTCTGATTCTCTAAAATACTCAGCTAGTTGCCTGAGTATATTTCACATATGGTAACAACATGTTCCGCGAGTTGGCTCCATTCCTGTCTTTAAGCTATTGCTTCTCATTACACTAATGTATGACTGTCACGGTTTCCTTATTATTGTTATTAGAGGCAAAGTTAGGACCCAACAAAGCATGCTCTAAATATTAAACTTGTGTGGTAATCACAGCTTAAAAATTTCAGGAAATGTTAATCAAATACTTTTCAGAATGCTTTGCAAATTTTCTGGTTCACCCCTGTGGTGTAGTAGTTGGCATAATGAATATTCTGTTCAGAGTATGTCAGGCTCGGTGCCAAGTTCTGCCACCAATATAAAGAATAAAGCAGAATAAAATATATGTCACTATTATGACAACCAGACACCTTGAATGCCTTCATTACTTGGATATTTTTCTGGTAACTGCATGAAAATAAACATAGAAACTATCAATAACATGTTAATATTTAAATCTGAAATTAAATATAAAAAGAATGACTGATTTATTGCAAGATACAATCAAATTCAATAAAAGCATGCTGTCACATTATGTGCCACTTTTATTGTATAAAGATATACCTGGGACGAGGATCCTAAAAATCTGGAAATTTCTCTACCATTGACATCAATAATTTTACTACTTACAGCTATTTGATTGTTGAGCTCAGCCTTATCACAGTCATTCTCCAGACTCTGCATGATCAGCATCTTTAGGTCGGTTACTCGCTGACAGAGCTCTTTCATCACTCGCATTGCATCACTCACACAGATGCAATCAGGATTAGACGACTGCTGAATAATCTGGTTTATTCTCTGACTGTCTGGAATGTACTGCAGAAGATACAGTATTATTTATATCCTCGTGTGTTGGAATTATGTTTTATTATGACTATTATAAGAGCTGTACTATTCTGAAGCAGGATTAATCCCATAAATGAATAAGTATACTAACTCATATATACACTCTATAAGCAAAAAGAAGAGCGGTTTTTACACTAAAGCAGGCAATACATATAGGAATTACTGTGATTTTAGGATTAAAAAGGTTAAACAGTCAGTTTATTATAATCATAGAGTGTAAGGAATTTAATTGACCATCACAGGATTAAATTTGACACATGAAGATACCACAAACCTGTGAACTTTATTAAATTTTTTTCTATAAACAATGAATTTTCTTTCTCTTTCATTATCAACTACCAATATCTTACTAACCTTCGTATGTGTATGAGATTTGCGTTGCCTTGTGTTGCTGTGAATCTCTGTGGGAGGTGAAATTTTCTCAAAAGAACTGGTAGAATGTTCAGAATTAACTACTCCATTGCTACCTACTGCTGCCCTCAAGTAGTTGTCTTCAGTACTAGATAATTCATCACTGTCATCAGAGCCAACAGATGCCACTACATGTCCCACACTTCCAGCATTTGCTTGTTGCGCACTTGGCCTCTTGGCCTCACCAATCACAGCATGACACTCCCCTACCACTGAGCAGGGTGACGATGCAGTGTGGAATGTCTCAGCTGTGTCAAATGAGCTGGAAATGGTGTATGAAGATTCAGATGCTTTTGCTGCAGCAGCCAATGAATTTGCTTGAACTTCACCAGAATTGTCATCTCTATGTACACTGGCTGTTTGTGTTGGTTGCTTCAAATCAAGCGACATACTGCCACACAAAAATATATAAATAAGATTAAATAATATTTCAGAATTTAACAAAAGTGAGTGCATTCAGTAAATCAGTTCTTTAAAATCTGAAACATACGACTGTTTTCGCTGCCATATCTCTTGTAGCTGCTCACGCGTCCGTCTTGCTAGAAACTCCTTTGTAGCTTCTAACTCCAAGTCACCGCCCTGCTGACATTAAGGTTCAAATTCATATACAGAGAGTTAAGAGGAATTCTACATACAACTTTCATTGGCCATAATATCAAACACTTCGGATTACAGTCTTCCAGAAGGTGATGCCGTGCAGATCGGTAGACAGGTGCCAACATTTCAGAGAAACCTGCTGTCCACTTTCTTTCCAATCATATCCCATAAGACTGTAATCTTAATACTCTCTGCCACAGGAACCTTAACTCCTATCCATTAATTTGTACCTCATTTTTCCAGTATTTCTAGTACAGAAATGACTAGATCCAAAAATATCATGTATGAGGTTTCCTGCTATCATACAACTCTATCTGCATCCACACTAGATACAAGCATACAGACACTTATGAGAGAACCAAATACTGAATCAAATGGGCACACACAAAAACATAAATGTAAAACATATCTTGAGACTGTTATTAAAAAATAAAGTATTCCATAAAAGAAAGGTTCATAAAAGGATTAAGAAACTATGCTTTACTGCCCACAATTTCTTCATTTGAAGCACTACTAATACTGTCTGATGAGCTCTACTGGACTCTTTCATGATACACAGAGATCCCCGGTTTTTGGACTTTGTCCATCGTCCGGATTCTTAATAACTAAGAAGCATACATGGACGATGGGCAAAGTCCGAAAACCCAGTATCTCTGTGTGTTATATACCATCATTAAGGACAATGGACAAAGTCCGAAAACCCAGTATCTCTGTGTGTTATATACCATCATCAGAAACCTACAGTATCTACTTCTTTCATGATATTGTGACATGGATGACACCATAAACATACCATTCCACATATATCCATGGTGTCACAGTGAATAGTTGTACTCGTGATTGTGTAAGCGGAAGAACAATAAAGGTTCTACTTAATTTGAGGCCTACATGAATCTATTTGTAGCGTGACACACCCAACACGCTACAATATAAAACAGAACCAAAGTGTTGTGTGATGGCATAAAAACCCTGAATGAATTAATCTTTTTAAATTACTATCAGTATCAGTGACAGAAACAAAAGTAATTTGATGTACAATGCACTTCATGTTGCAACTGCTTAGGATTCACATCATCACAGCCTCTCTTTAGAAAGAGATTTTCTGCAGAATACAGGTTCTCTTGTTTTTGCCATTCTATGTACTATCCATGGGGAAGTAACTAAAACCAAATCAATATTCAGCAAGTATACGTTGTTTTTAAGACAATTAAAATGTCTACATAGATGCAGGAAGTATGACAAAACTTACATTCTGCAGTGTCGTAGTGACTGTCGCTAATGCTGAATCAAGACGACGAACCTCACTTTTCCTATCAGTTACAGACTGGACCCTGCTCCTCAACTCTGCTTCTAATGACATTAATTCCTGGCACTGAAATCACCATAACAACATTGATTTCTAAAGATAAACATGGAAAAATAATCATATGGACTAATGGAAGGGCGAGGAAAGATAAGTACCTGAAAAACACACATAATCCAAAAGGTTCTTTCATGTTGTCAACTCATGCAAGTATTATGAGGTCTGACAATAAAGTTCGCGAACTCATCAACGTGGGCTTGCCATGGCAGCAGTGGACAGAAACTTCAATATGGTTTGATAACGTTGGCATATCAACGTTTCACAGCTGTGTTGTTGTTGTTGTTGATTTATGGCAGTCTCTTTATGAGTGGCATCCATTATTGTCCGAGTATTTTGGTGTCTTGCATCACAACAATGCACCTGCTTACATGGCACTGTCTGTGAGTGAGTTCTTAGCCAGTAAACACATAACTGTGGTGGGACACCCTCCCTATTCACCGGATATAGCCCCCAATGACCTTTTTCTGTTCCCAAAATAAGAGAAATATTGAAAGGCATTTCAATGGCATTGATGACATCAGGAATAATATGACAGCAACTCTGAAGGCCATTCCACAAAACCAGTTCCAAAATTGTTTTGAAGGGTGGACTAGGCACTGGCAATGGTGCATAGCTTCCCAAGGGGAGTATTTTGAAGGCAACCACAGTGATATTCAGCAATGAGGTATGTAGCACTTCTACCACAATGAGTTTGCGAACTTTATTGTCAGATCACGTACATCGTAGTATTACTGGTGTCAGTAAAATATTAGCATACAATGACAACAATTGGAGGTTTGGACGTGGGGGATATTCAGGTCTTACATCCCCGTTTAGTTTTCTGTACCCAACTTATAACAGTAAATCTTGGAAACGAAAAGTGAGAGATAGAAGCTCAGTTATATGATAATACAAATTGTCAATAAATTCAACAAATAATAACAATTAAATGAACAAAAAATATCTTGCTACAGATATTCTGAAATCTTCATACAATACTAATTATGTGCATCCTGTTAAGCGTTAATTAGAATATATGCAAAACTTCTGCAAAAATCTATCTGCTATTGCAATGTTAACATTATTGTCTTCTAGAATGTGACATCATATAGTCTGGTAGATAGATACCAAAGCTTGAAATGAACCTATCACATAGCATGTGTCAAATCTCAGCTGTAATAGTAATCTCAAATAGACTGTCATTTTAAAATAAGAAAAGTATACAGTATCCAGATATCTGAAAGGGGCTGGCACAGTGGTCAGTCTCATTTTTAGAAGATGCTCAGTTTCAATCTTTGTTTTAGACCAACTATCTTGACCACAGTTTTTCATGGTTTACCTAAGTCCCTCCCAGTAAACAAAGAAGTTCTATCTTGAAAAGAGAAGCAACATGCAATTCCTTTCAAGTCCTTCAAAATTCATAATCACATTGTTTTTAGGCACCACATAAGTTAGACAGGCTGGTCACGGTAGCCGAGTGGTATAAGGCATGCACTGTCTTCACTCGCTCGGAAGCCGGGATTGTAGGTTCGAATCCCACTCAGGGCATGGATGTTTGTGTGCGTATTTCTGTGTTTGTGTACAGGTATAGGCCTTGCGACGAGCTGATCACCCACCCAAGGAGTCCTACCATATGTCTAAGATCTAGAAAAACGGAAGTGAACAGAGAAGTTGATGGAGGTAGGCCTAGGCAGTGCCAATGAAAAAAAAAATAAGCTAGACAGTTGACGAAAGCATAATTAAACATCATGAAGGGAATGATTTTTGATAGATGTAAATCCCTTTCAACATGTCCCTCAAAACTCACCATTTAAAATTTACGATACAAGTTTTCCAATCAACTCCTGGATCTCAAACAGATTTAGCTAAACACCCAAAAATAATCTTGTAGTGTTGCATCCCATCTGTGATGCTTAATTAAAAATGGACAGCTTACCAACATACAAACAGTTGATTTTATTAATCAATTCACAACACTTTTTGGCTCAGACAGGCCATCATCGGGTGATTCTTGAGGAGTACACAAATGGTGACGGAGTACACATACCTGTATAATGCTACTATAAAATTTTTTGTTAGACACTTAAAAAACATTTGTTTGTGTGATGGCAACTCCTCCAGTTTTAATTTTTAACCCCAAAAGAAGATAAGATCACTCATCCAGAAGTAACAGAGATTTAGCTAAGCACTCACATGCATACTGACAAGATCTCTAAATGCCTCAGTTCCTGGGTCACCAGCTGTAGCAAGACTGGACCATGACTCAGAACTTGAGTCATCTGTCCTGGCCCCATTCTTCTCCAAACACTCTGCAGCAAGTATCTACAACATAAACATGATATGGCAGGATGGACTGAATCTATCTGTCTCAACCATATGGGCTTATACAGAACTGAGCTTGATGAATGGAGAGCAGGCAAGGATCTGGAAGGTGACTGTCACTGCTTATCCGATGATTCAAACTGAACATCCTAAGGAAAACTATGAGAACCTGAGGTAGGATAACCTTTAACCTGGTCAAGATTCAAACCAGGTACATCCCAAATGTAAGATTAGAATCCTACTGCTACAGAAACTTGTTTGGTCAATTATATGTACATATAACACAAAGCACCAGCCAACATGGGTGCTCAGCACTATTAGACCAACCAATGTAAATACTATCCACACATACAGTAATGATGATACCATCTGTTAAGGACGGAGTTATAAATAAGACCTGATCAATATCAGAATGAATACAGTATACAGACATTATCAGTTTAGTAAAAAATATGCTTTTGGCTTATTATATATAATTTTATTCCTTTTCCATAGAAAACAATATAATCTAGAACAACTTTTTTTTATAAATTTAACAGCAATTTTTTGCTGCCAGTCTGAAGCCTTCTCCAGTTGGCTTTAGTTGCTGCCTGCATAACTATGAAAGACATTAATTACTTTCTACACTGCAGAGCAAGATGCACAGTCTGACAATTAAATCACCAAACAGATTCTTTTCTTTAAATCTTGTCACTATGACTGAGTTCCATCTCCTTCAAAGTACCTGTTTTACAAACAAAACAGTGCATCACTAAACACTCAATGCAACTATTCAAAAACTGAATCTGTATGACTAACAGAAAACTAATGAATTAACAAGTCACATGACCTGACATACTCTTAACTCATTAAAGCTGCCAATTACACATACTCATATATCACTCAGGTTATTTAACTGTCAGACTTCATACAGCTGAATACATTAGGAGACAATACAAACAAAATGGGCATAAACATCTGGCCAAGGATAGCATATCTAAACCTAAAAGTCAAGAAGTAAGAAAACCACAGAGAAGAGAATTTCTGAGACCAGCAAGGGCATCAAGATGCCTAATTTGTTAAAGAAAAGAAGAAAATAATATTTCAGAGAAACCATCAACAACTTCACACACTGCTGATATAAACTGCACCCAGTAATCGTAATCCTTTCCAGTACTAGGCCTATTGAGAACTGTTATGGATATTACAAAACAGAAACCTTCCAGCACCTGTATATAAACACTGCAATAACATGAGATATTCATTTTCTTCCAAAGGGCCAAAAATATTGAGCATCACAAAAATCAAAATTATTTAAAAAGTATCACATTCTTGAATCTGGCCCTACTTTGTGTATATGCACGCATGTGTGTCAGAGAGAGAGAGAAGAGGGGGAGACAGACAGGCACATACACACAGAATTCAAAGGCATGTCAGCACCTAAGGCTATTTTTATCAGTCTCAAATTCATGCATGAATCCATAATCTGTTATGTAATTTTCACACCAGCCTATACTAGAAGTGATCAAATGATGCAGGGCTGTATAGGGGCACGCCATTACAGTCCTATTTGCAGAACAACTAAAATACCACAAATGCAATATCAGAAGACAGATGTTTCTGCAATAGGATTATAGGCAAAGAAAATTATTTATTACATTACCTGCTATCATTCAATCACACAGCAAACAGAATGCAAAACCACTAACAAGAGATATGTACTGCAAATATTTAATATGCAAATACAGTAAAATACACAATATTTCTCCATAAAATGATACATAAGTATTTTATATTTGATCAGAGCCAATAAAAAAATTTAATGAGAAATAAATGCTTAGACAATGTCTTACTACATGCCATGAACAGGTTGACACGCTTACCTGGAGAGATTTGACACCATTGCAGCCTTTCTTCAATGTACCTGCTTGCAGCAACTGTCCAGCAAGAAACTCTGCTAGGAACTTCTGTTTCAGCTCCAGTTTGTTCTGCAGTGCTACCAACTGACTACACTCACTGGCAACCTACACCATTCACATACACAACATCCAGAAGCAGACGAAGCCAAAAACAAAATGCAACCACATAAAAACAAAATATTAATTCCACAGTGGTGTCTATAGTGCAGAGAGTTAAATATGGTCAGTTTATAATTCCTTCACAATGATCACAGAGGATTAATGCAATCCCGTATAACAAAACCATGACCTGAAATAACTTCATGGATTAAAACCAGTAAATGAAATATTATTTTGGGCAGGGCAGGTGAAACCAGTGGTGGAGAAGAGGAATGCATATAGAATATTGGTGGGAAAGCCAGAAGGATCGAGATGAACAATATTAAAATGGACCTTGGACAGATAGGATGGGGTGGTATGGACTGGATTGATCTGGCTCAGGATAAGGATCAGTGGAGGGCACTTGTGAACATGGTAATGAACCTTTAGATTCAATAAAATGCTGGGAATTTCTTGAGTAGCTGCGCAACTGGTGGCTTCTCGAGAAGGGCTCAGCTCCATGATGTTAATTAGTTAACTGAAATATTATTTGAAATAACTACTGTCACATGTTAGTGACAACATGGGGTTTCACTGATAACTGGATTTACTGAATGCTCATTACACTACAAACAACTATAGCAGTTTCTGTGATTCACGTACACTATAGATCACTATAACTACAGCACACATAATGTCTCCGGTTACTCTGTGGTCACTAATCATTGCTCAGTAGCAGTTGCTAACAATAAAACACAAAGACTACTAACTACCAATTCTGACCTTTGACTGAATGACTTTGAATTGGTGCTCATTATACAACTTCAGCACATACCACACAGAAACTACCACTGTCAACAATTCCTCTACTGTTACATGTTTATTCACTGCTGCAGAAACACGTTTATCATACCACTGCCTAGCAATGGCCACGTCTATTCATTCCAACATTCTGGCTTTCAGACTTCATGTTACAGTACTCTATTATCTGCCAGAGTGTGAATCCTTGATCTAAATTTCAGCACCCCACTTAAATCATAATTCCTAAACTCCTATACTATATATTATCATTTTAATTATACATATGTCACCACTCCTACTCATTACTAGTCGCTGAAATGTATTTCTACTTCTCTCGTTCTATCTTATGATCCTTCCCAATTTCTCTCTATATGTTATCATATATATATATATATATACCTGTTTTCTGCCAATGCTCTTCATTTTTACATCATACTATCCTCCTGATGCCTATTTCTGCATTGATATTCCTAACCTCTTGCGGAAAAGGCAATGTTATGTTCATGTACCTTTCGTGATGAGAAAAATTACATTTTTAGTGAATTTCTAATAATGTATTCAAATCTGAGAGTTTCAGACAGCTCTGGATATGGAGTATAACATGTCAATATACAGAGATCTTATACGCCACATCACTTGCCTCCTCCTTACCCTGCACTATAGACTACCATTACCACAGGGGGAAGGGTAACATGAAATAAACAAATTGAAATAAAACCTGGATGAGAGGCAGCTTGTAATGTGACATTAATTCACTCACCTGTGACAACTGAAGCTCTCGTTCACTTTCCAGCAGTTCTCTTTGCCGATGTAGCTCGCTTTCTCGGAGTTTCAACACTGCCAAGTTATCCTGCTGGTGTTGTTCAAGACGGCGCCAGTCCTGAGCAAGGCGTCTGCACTGTGCGGCATATTCTTGCTCCATATGTTGGCGTTCCTAACAGTCATCATTGTGGATCTGATACTGCTATACGTTCAAAACATGTTATTTATTTTTGTAGTTTGTAAGGATGTAATCATTACCAGGCTCATTTTTACAAAGTCCTCCCTAATTCTTTGCATTCGGTGAGTGAATTAGATCTGCTTGGGCATACTGCATTAGAAATGCTGCAAGCCAAAGAAACTGGCTAAATGTTAATGACTTAGATTTTTGGATTCTTTAGANGCAAATTGCAGCCGCGGCGCGCACTTGATTGTACGCACTGTATAATCTCATTATTCAGTACCTCCTCCAATTCACGCTGTGCAGCTTCCAAGGCTTCTCTCTTTTCCCGCTGTTCTCGCTCCCAATCCTGCTCACGTTCTGCTTGTTCCCGCTGTATAATTAAAGAAAAGTAACGTTTGTAATGAAGTCAGGTTCTTGAATATGTGGTCTATATTTGTACCTTATGTTGCAGGCCAACAATTTACATAATGAGCAGGTACAGAAAACTGTAAAATGAAGAAATATATATATAAGGTTGTAAATCTGCAGATAGCTGGCTAGAAACTTATCATGCAAACCCAATATCTAGTTGGTAGAAAAAATAAATACAAAACCTTTACTTTCCTTTTAATTTTTTCTTTTTCTGAAGGGCACATCACTCTAGTAACCTAAACTCTCTGTTCTAAAAGTTAATCAAAGATGAGCACTACACATTCTATGAACATCAGATTTACTCTACTTAGAAAATATAAAAATAAACATAAAATAAACAGTCGGGTAAAGCAACATTTGCTGTATGATTACTGAAATTTTCAACACACTATAATTCAATGTTTCTAAGCCAAACAAACGTCTTAGTTTGGAAGAAATTTCCATTATTTGGTAACATCACACAAATTACAATGATCAAAGTGACTCAGCAGCAGAAAACACAATAACGATAAGTTCTGGGAAGAACTAACTGCCTACTCTCCTTTGATACGACACAGACTATGCAGAAAATGACGTGTCCAATGGTTCTTTTATTGTTGTGCGTATTTGTCGCAGAGGGAATGTGTTCACCAAGCCACTGCCTAGCAATGACGAGGGAATACACATGCAAACATACAGACTGATGGAATTACGAAGTAGCCGTTGAGATGGGCTCAGGTGCCATGATATATGTACCAAGTTTCATAAAGACTGGTTTAGGCATTCAAAAGTTCAAAGGGTGGGGGGGTTACACAGAAACACAGACGGGATAAAGATCCTATAAGCCTACTTTAACTTTAAACAATAAGGAAAGCAGGCTAAAAATGACTAAAAAGTAATATTAGTTGCATGAAAATAGTCATAAACACATTGTTTTTGAGACTCAAATCAGACAACTCAGCTCTCAATTGAAGACTCTTCTTCACTTTGATCAATGTTGTTAATTCTCACAGTTCATTTCTGTAACAGCCATAGGATTATGTTCTTCTCACCTTGAATGCCTCCTTCTCCTTGAGCAAAGAAGCCCTTTGCTGTTCCAGCTCTTCCAGATACTCTGTGTCATCACTGTAATATATATCAGTAGACCATAAGACAGGATAATTTTAATGAAGTGCAACTTGGCTTCATGTAAAGTACCCACATACAAAAATTACATTTGCCCAGCAACTTACAGTGTGAACCTCAGTATCACCACCTCCTCCCTCTCCTACTCCTCCTAGAAGCAACACTTACCCACATGAAACATTGAGGTTTTCATTGGAGCACATAAGATCTGGTGTTGACCAACTTAGCAATGAAAGGCGAGAGAGATTTAGATGAGAGCGGCTACCTTCCTTTCTCAGTTCAGCAGCCTCGAAAGGATCATTGTAACGGAACATATTGGTGCGACCAAGGAGAATTAGGCACCCTGCAGCACATAACGATTACGGAACAATGACACAGTTCTAGTGTAAAATGTGTATTTTCATTTGCATGTGTATAGGAATTTTCATAACACAAAGATATGTCTTACCTCACCTCCTCAGCTTCATATGCATGCAATTTTTCATTTATTTTCATTACATTTCTCGTATGGAATTTTTTCCATAGACACATATAAGTTTACTGGAATACCTAAGTTCTGATCTTACAATACAATGGAATTGAAACACAGATCATCATTATGAAAGACTTTTAGTTTAATTTCAACAACCATAAACATCATTTTGTTTGTTAGCCTATTTCCCTTATTTTGAAAAAAATAAAATCAGGCTTATGAGATCACCTTGCTGTCTTTGTGTCTGTGTGTCTAAGTAACAGTGTATCTCCCACAGTCCCAATTAACTTTTGAATGCCTCCACCGATCTTTCTGAAACTTGATATATATATAATGGCACCTGAACCCATCAACAGTGAAAACTCACATCAACACAATAATTCTCAGCTCCTAGTGCCGTATGGTTCAAGACCATATTTTTCTGCCTCGTGACTCTGGCAATCATATAATTGACTAGTTGTTCCCATTGGTCCACACTATATAGCCTCAGCATGGGCTGCACAGAAGACACCATTTCCAACAGTCCTTCTACTGTTGCATGTGTATCTGTTGCTGTGGGAGCATGTTTACTGAGTTGTTGCCTAGCAATGGCTGCCTCTTCTGACTCTGCTATTCCGCCTTTGGCATCATGCCACAATATTATACTGTATATGATTATGAGTTACAAAAATAAATAAGCATTTTAATTAAATATTTAAACAATGACTGACAAATGAAATTCTTACATGACATTTGTTGATCTGTGATCATATTTATGTTTACCTTGTGACAGACGAGTAGGCTTATCAACGAGAACAGTGTTAACCCAGCACTGGGCCTGCTGTCGAGGAATAAGTGTTGCAACACCATCTTTCAGCATTACACTGCAATGTTCTGTTTCTATGCCAAGTCCATTGAGGACAATGTCTTGCTTTACCTCAGCATCTTCTGTCCCAATGAGAGTTTCCCCTTCCTGAAACACAGTCCCATCAGACTCATGTTATTTTCTGTGAGTTATTTTATGATGCTGTCAATACCTAGACTATATAGCAACAAAAGGTAGCAAACTTTCAATATTTCTCAAGCCCTGTATCACCTACCGCCTCACAATGATCCACTGTAAAAAAAATACAATAATGAAGAGTGCTATCTTCCGGGATATAATGCTGTGTAGTCCATTAAAAGTCAAGCAATGTTTCAGAGAAACAATGTCACCTCCATCTTCAGGGACAAGGAATAAGGCAAGCTAGATACCAGAGTGAAAGCAGGTGCTCAGCTTATTCTCTGACCCTGAAGATAGAACTGATGTGTTCCTCCAAAATGTCGCTCGACTTCCAACAGACTACACAATGTTATATTCCAGAAGATAGTACTCTTAATAAACACTGCTGTGAGAACTTCAGATCCTATATAAATACAATAATAACACAAAGTACAGTGAATTCATAAATGTTGTTCTTCATATGATATGTGATTATAACATAATGGAAAATTAATTTAAATGTAATTTCTGTTTCATTAGAAAGCTTAAGAAACTTACTTCTACTCTAAGGGAATAAAATCCTTAAAATCAAAGTGGAATTTGTGTCGTGATGAAAGATGACCATATAACAGTTAATTGCATGTAAGATTTGAGGCTTTCACGGCGGTGACTATGAAGAAAGCAGTCTTCTGGGATTTGGCACCGTGTATATGTGGTGTTAACCGACGCTTCGGAGGAACGTATCGCCCCCATCTTCAGGGTAGAAGAAAAAAAGTATAAGAAATCTGCAAGCGACAACCGTTTCTCATGGTGTTGTCGCTTGCAGATTTCTTATACTTTTTTTCTTCTACCCTGAAGATGGGGGCGATACGTTCCTCCGAAGCGTCGGTTAACACCACATATACACGGTGCCAAATCCCAGAAGACTGCTTTCTTCAGTTAATTGCATGTTTCCCCTTTCAAAAGTTCAGTCCATACACTTACTGAGTATCTCTCTTATGAAAAGTCCCTTTTGTCAAATCATTACATCATTATTATTTTAATTACAACATAAATAAAAGAGAGAAGCAAGAAATCAGTGATGACAAAACTTGCACTGTTGTGAACCTAACCTATACTGCCACAAACTGTACTTGGGACAGAATGGCTTGAATGTCACTATTAATTTACTATGAATCTTAACAACATGGATGTAGGTCATTTCCAATAATTGTATTTGTATTCCTGGCACAAGCTACAATTAGCAATTAGTGTAACTGCATCATATTGTCTATATGTTTACAGTACTTACCATATTAATTTAAAATTTTATGCAAGTATTCTAATATTAATTCAAAGATAAAAATAATTAGAAGCATCAGGTATTACCTTCAGATGGTACAAAGTAACACCTGTACTCAACACATCATCATCAATTCCAATAAGATGAGGCATATCCGAATCCAGCACAACCCCTTGGCCAGATTTACGCAGACCAAGTGCCTTCTGTTCTTGTAATATTTTCTGAGTTTCCCTCCACTTCTCTGTCCATTCCTCTGTAAGTACTTTCTCTTGTGCTTCTTTCTGGTGTAACTGTGCTAGAACCTGAGGCTGGGCTTCCATAGTCTGAAATGCAACAGCAAAGATTTAGCTCCACCCATACTATAATACTGAAAAAATATCTCAATCTTCTTTTCTATGCCTTTATATTTTGTATGTTATATCCCAAAAAGAAATACCAAATTACATTTGTAACATCTCCCGTTGTTCTTTCATGATCTTTCAAACATTAAAAGAAAATAAAATTGTATGTAACTGACTATATTTTCATAAGAAGAGACAGAACTGGACTGAAAAGTTTGTCATTTCACTAGTCTCTTTAACAGTCATATCGGTAAGATCACTTATATTCTTTTTGGGTTTGCTGCAAGCAACAAATTTAAAGTAAAAGATATGAGAAAATATGTTACACCATGACACACACATACAGAATGTTGGCATAAACATACTCACATATTCATTAGCTAAAAGAAGAGCTTTAAGTTTTGTTATTTCATCTCTCAGATCTCGGATTAGTTTCACATTAGGATCTTCATTGATGGTCGGTTTGTTTATAATGTTCTTTGCTCTGTTTGCATAACGAAGTGTACTTAAAGTTTCTCCATAATTACAATCAGCTGGTGAAATTGCTGCAACAGGCACATAAAAACACAAGCTACACTCATATTCATACTATGGTCTTCTGGCAAGTGGGGACCCAATATTTCACAGAAACATAATGCCTCCATTTTCTACATTGAAGACAGAGGCAGTACACTTTCACCACTGTGAAAACCCTGGACCTCACAAACCCATATTAATGGAACATTATTATCCCAAAAGCATCATTACTTCACATTTAATAAAATACAAAATGAAAATTGCCTCTCAGCATAAGCATGGTAAAATGAGGGAGTATGAGGGTGTGGAAGCAAGCCTATCAGATAGAAGTCAACAGTTATCACATGCTTTGCCAATTAGCTTCAATTATGCTTGAGATAATTTGTAAATTATGGAAAGATTTGACTAAGGTATCTCCCAAGGCTGCGCCATAGCTCAAGCGGTCAGTTGCTGGTTTCCCACCGCAGTGACCCTGGTTCAATCCCGGGTCTGGTCAAGTGGGATTTGTGGTGGACAAAATGGCGCTGGGGCGGGTCTTCTCCAAGTACTTCGGTTTCCCCTGCCAATCTTCATTCCACCAAATTCTCCATCATCATAATCACCCGGGACAGGCTACAATAGGCCAATCAGTGGCCACTGTGCCAAGTGAACCCAGTTGGACTCCACCCCCACTAAGCAAATTAAAAAAAAGAAAGGCATCTCCCAGAGAAATTTTTCTCACAATTCTCAAACAAATCAATACAGCAGAAGCTTTATACCAAACAATAAAATTAATTTCATAGTTCAAGTCTGCTAACTCTTTTCCAACTGACATCTCTCTCACCATCCCTCACAGTCCTCAGAATACAAGTTTCTGTAATCCTACTCTCCTCCACATAGCAAGTTACATAACCAATGAAAAATTCCATCTATGGTCCATGAGAAAGAGCCAACTGATTTTGGTGTGGCCATTTAAGAATGCAGGTACGAGGCTCGTCCAGAAAGTAAGTTTCCCTCGGGCCGTTTACAGAAACAAAACACAATTTCATGGAAATATTTATTGCAACAGATACAGCAAGTGTTCAAAAGTTGGCTGGCCCTGAAAAGGGCAGTTTGTTCCACTGTGAGTGCGCTGGCAGAATTTGCTCCTTTGTAGTAGACCAAGTATTTACAGCCGTTCAGCTGGTTTGTCCAGCTGGTGATGTGGTGCTGTGTGCGCCGGTAGGAACAGCTGCCTATGGTGCAGGTGATGACTGAGCAGTAGTCTTGGCTCGGTTGCTGGAGAGCTGCGGCAGCTACATTAGCTATCTGGTAGCAGAGCATGGTTGCTGGAGTTGTGGCAGCTACGTTAGCTGTCTGGTATCAGAGCGCGGTTGCTGGAGAGTTGCGGCAGCTGTCTTTGGCGCAGTGAAGAGCTGATGACTCTGATGACTGATTGCTCTGAACTGAATGTGATCACTGACAATTGCGAGCTTTGGGCCCCGCCTTTTATACCATGCTTGCTGGGCGGAGCTTAAACTTGCAGTTGCGACAGTGAGTGCTGTATAAATAAGAGCATTGGCAGCAATGTGATATTGACTAGGAGTTGAGTGCTGTCTGTTAGACCCGCAAAACCGTGTGTTAGTATGTGGGAGGTTCCCACAAGTCCATTGTTAAAATGAGTACAATAGTAGCAGTTATAAGACACAACCTTGTCAATAATTAACACTATGTAATCAATGACACTATTTGTATACTCTGCTAGTAACCCTAACCAAATTAATGTTTCTGTCTTTTTAATGAAACTGATTTCTACAAAGTATGCGTTTGTGGGAACTGCCCACAGTCAAGCAAGTGTGACAACGCAAACGTCATTGCTTAGCAACAACGAGTAAACAACGGTTGCTAGGCAATGACGTTTGCGTTGTCACACTTGCTTGACTGTGGGCAGTTCCCACACATTTAAATAAACCAGAATTACTCTTTTCTTATGTTAGTTCAATGCAAATCCTGTGCCTCTTACCATCATTATTGTCATTATCGGTTATTTTTATTGCTGTCATCACTATCATCATCACTGATGCGGTCGTGTTTGCAGTCATCATCTTCATTATTCCAATGTTAGGCCTAATATGCTTGCTATGGATATTACAAAGCAGAAGAATCATTCCAACCTTTGTGAGACCTCCTGTATCATCTTCCTTTGGGGTCAAAACTTTTAATTCTCTGTGGAGCCTATCAGAACTCATTTTGTTCTTTTGTAGCTAAAATGGATGACACTTCATGTGCAATGGTTTGAGCAGTGTGTGCTTAGCACAACGGAATGGAGGGACCCACACTGCCAAATCCAGTTCGGTCCTTGTACAAGATAGATATTAAGTTCAGAAACGAGAATGTCTGAATGCAGAAGTGTAACAGAGAAACCAATACCTGCTATCATTATGGTCTTAGAATTTCCACCAAGACTATCCCTTAGTAACCACGTGAGTACGGAGTCACGGTATGGAATGAAGGACCGTGATGCTCTCCGCTGGCCAGGGCCACTTTCCTTTTGTGAGCTTGACAACTCTGCCAGTGCTGAGATGACAGAGCCTAATGTTACTAGTGACTTGTTGATGTGTGCCCCTTCCTTCAATCTCTGTCCTGTTGCACCACTTGCATCAGCACGCTCGCTGGAATATGAGTTACAAAACAAAAGTCACATTAGACAAGACATCTTCATGAGAGTAACTTATTTCATTACAATCAGGGGGGGGGGGGGGAACATGTTATAAGAAAAGGTGTCTTCTAGAATACCGGATAATAGACAAAGTCCAAAAACCCAGTAATTCTGAGACTGTGGGCAGTTTTCAAGCATCATCTTCATACATTTTAGGAATGAAGGAGGTACATTAAATACAGTGCTATCATTTACAAGTGCCATTTCTGTGTAACAGAGGGACAAATACACACTCAAATGAAAATGTAATAAAGTATGATGGAAACCACATCTCAAATTAGACTACAAACCTTCCTGCCAAGTCCACCAGATGAACCTTAGATTCAGTTTCACTGGGCATGTTGTTGGAAAATCCAGCTTGAACAAACATGACTGTGAAGATGGCATGACTGCGGCTACTCACATCATTCATGTTTGTTGAAGCTGTGGTGCGGTGATTGTTCCCACGTACCATCAACTCCTACAACAGAAGATAAGTGTAACTCACAACGAATATTTTTAAGGTTGCATCCTGTTTCGTATATACAATGAACATATATATTTTTTACCGTCAATGCAACAATACTTTATTATAATATTCAGGTATTTATTCATGCTTCCTGCCTGACTGGCATTTACTATTTTTAAGGATTGCATATTGTTGCATATATACAATGAACATATATAATTTTTACCATCAATGCAACAATACTATGCATGCTATATAAATAAATAAATAAGTAATAAAGTATTGCTGTATTGATGGTAAAAATTATAAATGTTCACAACAGATAGTTTGTTCTTTACAGAATTCTTGTTCTATACCAAACGCCCCCTTACCTCCACCAGGGCATTATGTTGTGTAAACCTGAACAAGGTGTATTTAGAAATCTGATTCTCTTAAAACTGAAGAACACAGCTCTGATTATTGCTGGTGAATACGAAAATTCTGGCTCAAAAAATGTGAGCCCTTCAGATAGACCCCAAAATATAAATTGGCGATTTTCTCAAAAGATGCTTGAAACTAATAGATTACATTTCAGTAATTTATAGAGGCCATCTTTTTAAACAAAACTGCATAGGTGGTACCTTCAGGATAACAATAACATGTGCATTATGGGTCCAAAAGCAATATGCTTTATTTAATTGAAACTGGTTTTACTGGTTGGACGGATTTCACCGTTGTTCAGTATTCACAAAACAACAGTGGTCTACTAAGCAACAATCATTATGTTTCCAAGGTACTGTAGTCAAGGTCAATCATTTGTGAGGAAGTATGTGCAATATTTCTGAACTAATTTTTTGTTACTTTTTCATAATGCTATTAAAACAATATTCACAAAATTTACTAAGAACGGTATACTCACTTGTATGTCCGAATAATCAGTGACAAGATGTCTGGACAATCCCTGCACATATGGACCGCGGCGTGGATGTTCCCTTACACGCAAGCTGTGGTTTGTTGCACTTGGTTGCAATAGGTCTTTAACACGCTCATTATAAATTTCAAGGTAAGAAACTTCAGTACGATAGCTGGCACCTTCCTCCTTCCCTGCAGCCATGCGACTGAAGAGTGTCTTACAAATACGTGGAATTAAGCCTTGACATTCCTATTGGAAACAAAAGGAAATATTCATTTTCCACAATACAAACATCTTTCAATATTTTATTGAACACTCTACAATATCCCATATAAATCAATATGAACAGCCATAGAAAACCAACCAGAGACATACATTTTACCAATTTATGTTAGCCATTGTGATATCAGCTGCCAGATTTCCACAAAAAAAAACTTCTTAAAATAACCTGCTGACTTTTACAAAATTTATTCCATTCTGGATTTCCCACCTGGATACGACACTGTAAGTTCCTGAGAAATGTTTCTAAATGGCAGTAATTTATTTATAGCAAAATATCTCTGCATGTTGCAGGTTCTTGTGAACACAGTAATGAACCTTCAGTTTCCATTAAAAGCAGCAGATGTCTTGACTGGAGGAGCAACTATTGCCTCTCAAGAAAGAATCTGATCCATGGAATTAGTTAGGTTAACACCCAGTTATCTTCTACACATTAAAACCTCTTTACCATGAAAGTTTTTGCTACAGGCTTGCAAGACCTGACAGATCATTTCACAAAATTACAGAACATTTAACAGGAGACCCCTGTATCCAAGAAAATTTGAAAGTATCAAAATAAAATATTTATGATGTGAAACTGTCTGTTAACCTGTGTCATATTAAACTTAGAAGGTCCCCATATGAGGCGCTACCAGAGCATAACTCCAAACTTTCAGTATTACTTAAGTTAAAAATGTGATATAAAATAACATACATGTTATCACATCATAAATTATTTTTATCAGATATAACATAGGTGTGTCCTATGGGTATGAACTTCACATGGTATAGAACTGCAGAAATGCATTAAAACATAAATATACTCTCATGGCTGGGATAGCATGTTATGGATTATGTTGTGGTGTGCGACATACATACTTTCAATGCCTAATTTACACAGCCTAAATAACCCACAGCTTAGGACCTCATTTTGTAGGTCTCTCCCCCCCTCCCCCCACACAAGGAACTTTATATTTTCATTTTAAATAAATTATATCAAAGTTCTTAATTGCTCTTCATTCATTCATCAGTAATCTGTCAGACAACAGGTCCACAGTCTCTTCCAAAACAGTTCCTCCACTTAATGCAATCTCAGACTTTCTCCCCAAGGTGACCCAACATCTTCTTCGGTCTTCTTCCTCGTCTTCTGGGCACTTCTATCAGCCCTTCCGGTTTGTTTTGTCTCCAGAGGAAGACAAACAGCCGTTCAAACCACTCTGGTCACGCCTGTTGCTATACGAACTTGAACCATCTCGAGCATCATTTGCTCTGTACTTCAAGTCGCTACTGATGACGCTGCTTCCGGCATCAGTTTTTGGATTTTGATGTCCCTCTTCATCTGATGTGTACCCTTTGACCTGTCCAGCAAGGGAGGCCCTGCCAGTAGCTACGCTACCGCTGGTATAGCTCTCAGGGTCCTTGGCATACTCAAACCCCCTAACCACGATAAGGTGAGCTCTTATGTTAGTAAAAATAAATAAAAACAGAGATCAATAATAATGTACTACTATCAGTTACTGTAAAATTATTAGTTTTCCATTTTATCTTTGTCAGTGATCATTTGCTAAGTTTAAAACATCTATAGTTATATTTGCACTGTCCTCTCTATTAAGCCTTTTAAAGTTGAATTTCATCCAAATAATATTTAAAAGTTCAGTTCATACCTCACAACAAAAAAACTCACTCCATTATAAAGACCAACAGGTTAATGTTGTTTCAAGAAATAACTGCAATTTATTCTGAGAATCCTACAAAACCCATGACATTCCGTGATCAGAATGATCAGCTTTCTAATATGAATCAGGTGGTAAATTTATGCTAGAATTCACCGCGTTTAAAGGATTAAAATAAGAGTTTGCAGCCTGATACAGGCTGAGCCCCATCAAGTCTCATCCATCACTGTGTGTACTATTCAGATTTCCAGCTCTGTGTGACACAATTCAATTTTGCATTTCAATTGCTGACATTTTAACCTGGTGAGTTTATTTCTAGCATAAAACTTCCCTTATACAGGGCCTGTGTTAGAAGCATCTCGTTTTAAAGGAGCCAATTTGACTGTGCTTACAGCAGGTCTCCCTACATTGGTGACACAAAATTTCAATTCCTATACTCTGTTTTCAATCAGATCCTTGGACAAAAATCTCTGTCAAATAATGTGGTTCCACCAGTTGAGTGACATTTACCCAACCCCGATACAGCTTGTCAGAAAGAGAGTTCTCATTTCTCATAATTTCATAATGTTCATCTTTTTGTCATGTTCAGTCTATCACAGAAACAAAGACATTTCAGTACGTAACAGAATCTGTCATTGCAGAATTATCTGACAGCAGAACAGGTGTCTCTCGGGGATTCCCCTTTCACTATCATCAATCCATATTCCCGTACAGTGGCCAAATATCCATTTATTCCACCCTGTTTCTCCCAAACAGCATGTCACAGAAACAACTGTAAATACCAACCCCCTCCAAAAAAATGTTTCTCTTGGAGAGACAAAATGGGGAAATTCTTAATTTTGCTGTTACAAGAATGGGTTTGAGTCCCCATCAATTTCCTTCCCCATTCTTTCACAACAGAAACATCTAAACCAAGATGATGACAAACAAATATCCACAGTAACAAGGCAACTTCTGATAGTCACAAAATTGAGTCCAAGAAGCTTACTTACTTACTTACTTACTTACTCATGGAGCTCAGCCCTTCTGGAGGAGCCACCAATTCTACAGCTACTCAAGAATTTCCCAGCATTTTATGGAACCCGAAGGTTCATTACCGTGTTCACAAGAGCCCTCCACTGGTCCCTATCCTGAGCCAGATCTATCCAATCCATACCATCCCATCCTATATCTCCAAGATCCATTCTAATATTGTCCACCCACCTACACCTTGGTCTTCCCTGTGGTCTCTTTCCTTCTGGCTTTCCCACCAATATCCTATGCGCATTCCTCGTCGCCCCCATTCGTGCTACATTACCTGCCCACCTCATCCTCCTTGACTTGATCATTCTAATTAAATTTGGAGAAGAGCACAAGTTATGAAGCTCCTCATTATGCAGTTTTCTCCAAC
>NW_019740654.1:1020713-1041078 GCF_002891405.2 Cryptotermes secundus | reverse complement strand
AATTATAGTTTTGTATCTAGAGACATTAAATGTGACCACTAAGAACAATGAAAATTATTCTTCAAATTACAGTGCTTATTTTTCTGCACATTATACTAGCTATAAACAAGAGGAACTTTCATTTTTGTCATGTCTATCTAACTAGATGTGACAGTGCTTGTTAGTATCCTCCATTATTTGATAACCATCATGAATAAAATGTAAAAGAGTCTGGTGTTACTGAAACACTATGGATGCGAGGAGTCTTGGCTCTTTCAAGCCACTGTAGCCTCCTGTAAAACATCCTTTGTCCTCTTATGACTGCACATCATTGTGCCCATTGTTGTCAATTACTGATCATCTATTTCATTCTTTTGGGGTGCAGTAATAGGCAAAACAGAGCCCAGAATATTAAGTACAATTGTTTGGATGCAAGTTGGGTACAAGGAGCCCATACATGAACTATAGTCCAAGAAAGCTTGCATCAAAGCACTGGTCAGATATAATCAGGAAGTTCAGCAACTGGTTCATCCCTGTAGAAAGAATTAAAATCACAAATTACTTACTGGTGTGCCCATCATGGTGAATGTCTTGCCACTGCCAGTCTGTCCATAGGCAAACACACAGGCATTATATCCCTCAAATGCACTTTCAATCACATCAGTCCCTAAGTCTTTGTACACCTGAAATATTAAAACCACTTATATAATGAAATATAATGAAACCAACAGAAGCCCCATAAGCCATATCAGCCCAAGTCACAGGTCTACTTCACCTATACTTTCATCTGCCACTGCCTGTACAAGGTTATAAATAGATAAAGGTGTGAGAACCTTGAATCTTGTATTTTGTGTATCTGTTTCTTCTCTTAACAATAAATTCTCAGCTCATCATAAACACCATAATTTAATGGCTGTAAAAATATCATATGAAGATTATAATACAAAAGATTTTTGCAACTTAATTTCTCCATTTACACTCAGTACATTTTCAGAAATACAAGTTAAATTTACTATCAGGTCCAAGTGGGCATTAACTTTGTAATTATGACTATGAGAGAAGAGAGAAACTCTCTTCCTGCATACAACTCATACCTCTTTACATACATCCGCATCTAAGTTCATTGGCTTTGAAAACACAAGAAAACATAATTTCAAATGCACAAACTTCTAACATCCAGTAAGATTTTATGTAAGCAGGGTAGTCATATTTGCACCATACTGTAACTCTAAAATCCATCCTACTGTATATCTTACATGAATTTCTTGTTCTGTGATTGATGAAAATTGTACAAGATAGGCAGTTTATAATTTTCTCTTTCTTGCATTTAAAACTTTTACATCAAACAAACACAGAAACATACAAACCTTTTCTTGAGAAGCATAATGAGACTCTGTTGCATCAAATGACCAATAGGAATGATCAAAAGTGAAGTCTTTCCATCTCTCTCGCCCATGGTCACTTTCCTTTCCAGGTGGCAGCTGAAAATAAATAAAATAATCATATTTTGTTGTACCCTGTTGTGTAAATCACTATAGATAATATTCCTGTCAACACAATGTAGTATATACAGTGTATATAACACACCAGTGTATCCACTCGGTATGCACACTAAATTTATGCAAAGTACTGGATAGAATAATTGTAACTAAAAATTGGATGCGAAGATGGCACACGTGTTGAAAAATGTGTGCTATGTCACTATTTAAGTGGATTATATCCCCCAAGTTTCGCCTGTCCAACAAAAACTCCATTTGAATCTGACGCAAGTATGTAACAACGACCCCGCAACGGTATGTTACTTGAAGAAAGCAGTCTTCTGGGATTTGGCACCGTGTATATGTGGTGTTAACCGACGTTTCGGAGGAACGTATCGCCTCCATCTTCAGGGTAGAAGGAAAAAAATATAAGAAATCCGCAAGCGAAGAGACGGCGAGAACCGTTAAAAGCCTTATATTTTTTCCTTCTACCCTGAAGATGGAGGCGATACGTTCCTCCGAAACGTCGGTTAACACCACATATACAGAGTGCCAAATCCCAGAAGACTGCTTTCTTCATAGTCACCGCCGTGAAAGCCTCAAATGTTACTTGCCTCACATACGGAATCGACAATTCAGACAACCGGCTTATGTAGCGATTTTCACATACATATGTTGGCACTTCTGAAACTCACAAACACAGGGATTCGCATCAGCTGATTCTATGGCCACTGCATGAGATGCATGAGAGCCCTCGTAACAAATAATTTTGTTGCGTGCTGTTGACATCGTTAGCACGCAAGGCGTAATTTTGTTGTGTGTGTGTGCACCACTTCCAGAGGTTCAAAAGTGTCAGTACCACCAATCAGCATCATTACCACTGTGCTGTTTACTTCAAAGTCCTGTTGCATTATAACTGTTCGAAATACATTCGAAAGTAAACGTAAGGAAATACTCTATAAATAGCTTTTTATTATCTGCGTGTAAAAAATCCTTTGACGGAATCCAAAAAGGGCGTTCCATTCAAACCTCCCACATTTTATCAGATCTTATAACAGAAAGTATGAATGGTTAGTAAATGAAGCTACAGGAAATCAAGAACTAAAAAAATTGTATTTGACATACTAATAAACCTCTACATGTGCACCACTGGTAGCATGAACAATATCCAATCTGTATTCCATTTCTTGCCACGTTCTTTCCAACATGTCCATTGGTACAGTAGCAATCGTTTCGCGGATGCGAGCTCGTAAATCTGGGAGGTCATTCACTGGAGGCACGAACACACGGTCCTTCACGCAACCCCAGCGGAAGAAATCGAGTGGAGTGACGTCCGGTGAACGTGGTGGCCACCGAATTGGTCCGCCACGTCCAATCCAGCGATCTTGGAAGGTGGCATTGAGGGACCTCCGAACATCCAGACCTCAATGTGAGGGGGGGGGCCCTCCATCTTGTTGGAAGATTATGTTAGGCTGCAGATCGGCTACCTGGGGATACAGGAATTCTTCTAACATGTCAAGGACTACGCGGCCAGATATTGTAGCTTCACCAAAGAAAAACGGAAATAAAATTCTTTGAGTTTTTCTTTCATCTAGTGTTAATTATAAGCCATAATTTATTACAATTTGTTCGCAATGATTAATTAAAATGTGGAAGGTATAAACGGAACACACTGTATTTATAGCAGGTAAACATGCACTGTGATAGCGTAGTTGAGGCACTATGCTACAAGCCGGAAGGTCGCGGGTTCAAGTCCCGATGTGGTCATTGAATTTCTTTTTTCAATTGACCTAATCCTTCCAGTCCTGGGGTCGACTCAGCCTCTGACAGAAATGAGTACCAGGAATATTCTTGGGGGTAAAGCGTAGCCAGCGCGTAGGGCTGACAACCTTGCCGCCATCTATGAGCCGACTGTCTAGAAAATTTGGGAACCTCAACATCTCACATCCCAATGGGCCTCCACGGCCTGTTACAGGGATTACTTTACTTACTTAAATATGCACCGTATGGTCGAATGTACACATCAAAGCGTTCATATCAACTTTCAACTCTGACGATGATTTGCTGTTGAAGCAGGAAGAGTAATTGCCTCGGGGCCCCATTAACGAGTAATCGGTTATGTAATTCATTTTAAGCCGTACTTTCTTTATGAGCTTGCAGTATTCACATGATGTTGACACACACGCAGCTGGATACAGCCTAGATGAAAGCAAGCGAAGAGCAATTTCTGAAGCGCCCTATCCAGATGCCATCTAGCACTGCAGGGGGAACCGATAACATAGTATGCATGTATCGAATAAACGAAATCGATCATGATATATTGCTTAAACTTTCCCGTGTCCATTAGACATGCAGAAAATAACCTCTCGAATACAAGTCAGAAGCGTTACCGCTTGAGCTAACTTGCTCGATTCCTATCCCTATTGTTTCTCAACCTGTGATCCTCTGAATTAATTACGATCCACAAACTCTAGTCAGCGTTTCTGACCGACCGACCGACCGACCGAGCGACAGCCGCTTGTCGGCGAAGTTAGTGCCAACTTTAGCGCACAGAGGGTGTCGCGTGGTCAGTGGAACGGATCCCCACGGCCGTTAATCTCGGTTTTCTAGACCGGAGCTGCTATTTCCTTCAAACAGCTCCTCAATTATCCTCACGAGGCTAAGTGGACCCCTTTCCAGACCCACTACTTCTCACAAAATCTGATAGCGCCGGGAATCGTACCCGAACCTCTGGATGTGTAGCCAGAAAATCTGACAAGACCACAGAGGCAGCCACGAATATATAACGTGTATTATTTTTTTATCGCTAGTGGGGTGGGACTAAGTCCCTTGTACTGCGGTCACTTCTGGCCTATTGTACCAGCCCCAGATGATAGGTGAGGGTGATTGTGGAGCAATTGGTGGAATGAAGATTGGCAGGGGAAACCAAGTACCAGGAGAAAACCTGCCCCAGCGCCACTTTGTCCACCACAAATCCTACTTGACCAGACCCGGGATCTAACCCGGGCCGCCGCGGTGGAAAGCCAGCGACTAACCGCTTGAGCTATGGCGCGGCCATTGTACTATAATATACAAACACATGAGCCACAGTAGCCTCCGTTTGTCCGTCGCGCTCTGTAGGCACGTCTCGGAAACTAACACAAATTGTTCGTTTTGAAGTTTTTCGGTTACAAATATTGGCTGCAGTCAAAGAAATTTCCCTTGTCCCATCCTTTCCCCGAATAAGAACGGCACTGGGACCACGACAGTTAGTGGTGCTGCTGTAATAACCTAGCAGTCGTTTAGCTAATGTTAATTTAATATAAACTCCCTCACTCCAACAGAAGGTGCAGCTGTGTGGTTATGCGGACGGAACTGTGTTAATTAACGTCCTCACGTAAGCTAGCGTATCACTTGACCGCGCTTAACACTGTCGGTGATTACTGCACAACACCTGAACGATATGGAAGGCACAAAACAAAGGAAGCGAGGTCTTCCGCGCACAATGAGCGATCCGTAACTGCTAAAGAGGAATACGCAACCTCCATATATCATAAAAACCCGTGATAACAAATTGTCTTACTGTGTCGAGTATTTCATTACAGATTTGTTCTGCGCGGAAACATAATTTTTATGTAGATTCTAAAGGGTTCTGACGATGGTGGATGACTCACAGAATTAAGTGGGTTTTGGACTTTACCCATCATCCGGAATTCTAGGTAAGAGGACATGACGTTTCGGAAACTGGATGTTTCCGTCTTAAGGTGAGAAAGGAAGACACTTACTCAGATGGGCCCCTNTATGTAGATTCTAAAGGGTTCTGACGATGGTGGATGACTCACAGAATTAAGTGGGTTTTGGACTTTACCCATCGTCCGGAATTTTAGGTAATAGAGGACACGACGTTTCGGAAACTGGATGTTTCCGTCTTAAGGTGAGAAAGGAAGACACCTACTCAGATGGGCCCCTTAGGTGTCTTCTTTTCTCACCTGAATACGGAAACAGATCCAGTTTCCGAAACGTCGTGTCCTCTTATTACCTAAAATTCCGGACGATGGAAAAAGTTCAAAACTCAAGTAATCATTTTTATGGGCGTACTATAAGGCATAATACTTGTTATTACTATGTTTGTGTCCATACCTACTGCATAATTTGGAGAAAGATTGTTTCGGGCTGGAAATATGTTTTCACATGAAGTGCAACTGAGACATGCAAAAATCACTTATATTCTCTATTACCGGACACTTGTAACAAATTCTGGTAAATTAACGTAAGAAATTTAAGCCATTATTGACAAAGAGGAGCCGAGATAGCGCAGTGGGTATAGCGACTGGCTACGGGCTGGATGGCTGACGGGTCGGGGTTCGAGTCACGGCAAGATTTCACTTCTTTCCACGCCATCCAGACCAGTTCTGGGGCCCACCCTGCCTCCTGTGCAATGGGTACTAGGGGCTCTTTCCCAGAGTCGATAAAGCTGCCGGGGCGGGAAGCTGACCACTCAATTCCATCTAGTGCCGAGGTCAATAATACGTGGATCTATATATCCAGTATCCCATGCGCCTTCAACGGCGTAGTGCTTGATCAGTGGGGCACAGGGACAACTTTACTTTGTTGACAAAGATGTAAACAGCTTTCTGAAGTATCCTTCTGGCCCTCTTTTCCCCTTTTGGCTCTACAGATCCAATTTTGGCCTTGGCCTACCTCCATGTACCTCTTCCTACGGTAGCCGAGCGGTCGCTTGGAAGCCAGGATCGTGTGTTCGAACCCCATAANGTCTAAGGCATGTACTGTCTTCGCTCGCTTGGAAGCCAGGATCGTGTGTTCGAACCCCATACAAGGCATTGGTGTGTGGGTGTGTGTGAGTTTATTCTGTGTTTGTGTTGTCCTGTGTTTAGGTAGAGGCCTTGCGACTAGCTGATCACCCATCCAAGGATGATCATGAAACTGAGAAATCAGCCCTACGCTCCGAAGTGGGAGCAAGAGAGAAATATATCATTATTAAGTCGCGTAGCGTTTGAAGTCGTAACTTCAGCACATTTAATTGTCAATGTCACTAATTCGCGTTTCATTAAACGACGTCCTTCCAACTTCAGACGCCATACATCATAAAAAGAAACAAAATCCGGTCATGAATACGAAGAGATACGGTAGGAAGCCGTCATGGACATCCTGAAGGACCATCGAGGTTTCTGTGTGTGGGGAATGAAACAAAACAGAAAAGAAACCTAAGTAGCAGGTCTACCTGTTGCAACTTGAGCCTGGGAAGTCCAACATACGGAGCAGACTAGTAACCCTTCACCGTGACAAATCCACGGACATGAAACCCGGTGCTGGTAACCTCCTGGTCATTCACTACTTCTTACTGCTAAAAGTCAGGTGTAAAAATCATACACAACTCATTACACATGAATAATATTGCCCACTGACATGTAACGTCACGTAGCCTGATGACCTCCTACCGAACTACACGGCGTCACATCCCACAACATAATACTCTTCACAGTCACCGATTTATGAAACTCAAATCCAGCCCATTACACGCAATTTCACGACGAGAAGATCACAAATAGTCAGTTCTGCTGTTAGAAAGGTAAAGCTATCCCTGTAATAGGTCATGGAGGCCCATAGGGTTGTGAGACGTTGAAGGTTCCACATTTTCTAGACAAACGGCTCAGAGATGGCGGTTAGGTTGTAAACCTTACGCACCGGCCGCCCTTTACCACCGGGAAGATTCCTGGTACTCATTTCTGTTAGGGGCCGAGCCGAACCCAGGGCCATAGTGCGGCTGGAAGTATTAGGTCAATTGAAAAATCCAATGAACTCACCGGGAATTGAAACCGCGACCTTCAGGTTTGTAGCATAGTGCCTCAACCAACTACGCTACCGCGTGGCTGTTAAGAGCTGTACAGAAGCAGACAACTGTGTCAACAAAAACCCCTGCGTAACACACTCCTAGCCTAACCTGGATGGAGTCTGACAGATGGGAGAATGTAGTTCAAATAAACCAAGGGCTGCGGTATGTTTTGCCCTCAGGAAAAAAGCAATGTATAGACAAAGACGTGTTTGTAATGTTTTAACCAGGGGCCCAGTCCTAACACCGTAAGTTCCAGTGAAGTTTGCTAAGCAGATCAAGGTTCAAAGAAATGGGCATGAATCAGGACTATGAAGCAGTTCTTGTTGTTACATAAAGAGAGCTTTACACTGTTGAAACGCAAGCCTGGACGACAGATTACGAAACGGGAGTTGATACTAACTGATCCATTGATATGTTATGTTCAGTTGCTTATTACCACTCAGTCACTCATGGAGCTGAGCCCTTCTTGAGAGGCCGCCAATTGTACAGCTACTCAAGAACTTCCCAGCATTTTATGGAACCCGAAGGTTCATTACCGTGTTCACAAGAGCCCTCCACTGGTCCCTATCCTGAGCCAGATCTATCCAATCCATACCATCCCATCCTATTTCTCTAAGATCCATTTTATATTGTCCACCCACCTACGCCATGATCTTCCCAGTGGTCCCTTTCCTTCTGGCTTTCCCACCAGTCTCCTATATGCATTCATCTTCTCCCCATTTGTGTTACATGCCCTGCCGATCTCATCCTCCTTGACTTGATCATTCTAATTAAATTTGGTGAAGAGTACAAGTTATGAAGCTCCTCATTATACAGTTTTATCCAACTTCCTGTCACTTCATCTCTCTTCGGTCCAAATATTCTCCTCAACACCCTGTTCTCAAACACCCTCAGTCTATGTTCCTCCCTTAATATCAGAGACCAAGTTTCACACCCATACAGAACCACAGACAAAATTATAGTTTCGTATATTCTAATTTCTAGAATATATATACAAGAGAATCAACGTACTGCGTGACGATACACAACCCCCTAATCTATATACAGAACAGAACGCAAAGCATAAAAATGACTAACGTTTATACTTCCATATGGTCAGTCTGAAGTATATAAGTGACGCATTTAAAACGTAAGGTGCCATACTATTCACTTTCAAGCGTTAGTACAATTTATGTAACCGCGTGTCTTCGTTAGTTACAAAAGATTAATTTTTAGGGGAAATTTCCGGCGATAAAAAGGTCAGCAATATCAAAAGACTCCATTCCAGATTAGAAGCCGTTATGGATATAATGTAATCTGATTGGCAGCAAACAAGAAGAAAGGCCAAGCACGCCGTTCGGTTTGACTTTAGAAAGTTCCTTCCGTTTGCCTGTAGCCTGCATCTGTTGTCTAAGAATTTAAGCGAATTAATTTCGCACACAGTAACGCCTGTGTACTGGAAGTGCAAAATGCTGATTTTCATTAAAAATCTGTCAAAAACAGTGAAAATAAATACGCAATGTTCATTTAGACCCTTAAGTGGCCCTTAAAATGATTTCAACCGAATAAAAACTTATACAATGTGATTCTAAATTACTGTCGGGGTTTCCGTGGCCTACAAGTTTCAAACCGGAAACAAAAAGATAAAGCCGCTTACGGAATTTATTTATATTCTGCAGTATTAAATCTATATGTAATAAAACTTTTTGAGTTACACTTTCATATTCCGTAAGAAGTTTTATTTTGTTATTTCAGATTTAAAAATTATAGGTCATGGAAACCCCAACAATAATTTAGAATCATTCTGTACATGGGCATACCCATCCAGTACAAGTATCATGAAAGAACAAAAACGCCGAGGGGGTTGGTATAGCGATAACGCCCTACTCTTGTGTGCAGGAGGTGCTCGGTTCGAATTTAGGCAGCAGTACCGGCTATCATGACAAGTTTTCCGTGCTTTTACCCGAACTCTCCAGGCAAATGCCGGGATAATATCTCAATTAAGGTTCGGCCATACAGAGCGCTACGCTATGTTCGCTACGTACGCTACGTACGCTGTGTACACTCTGCGACGCAGCTAACATAGGGAACATGGCGTACGTAGCGTACGGAAAAGTCTGTGTGGCCAGTCACATTGGCAATAAAGGGAGATATTTTTCTGTTCGTATAGCGAACATAGCGTATGTAGCGTGCGTCGCGTATGTAGCGCTCTGTGTGGCCGAACCTTTAGGCCATGATCGCTTACTTTCAAGTCCATCTGAAGTCATCTACCGCCCTAACACTCCATGTCTGGCTTATGAGAGTGTAGCAAAATAACCGACGAAAGGAAACGATAACTTGTGGACGATACAAGACACGGAATCTGCGGCAGGGTAAAAGGAGAACCTCGAGAAAAAATGTTCCGTGAGGATTTCAGTATAATAAATTCTAAACAGATATGCAGAATATCACGTGGACGAGGCAGAACTTTGTGTCACATGACCAAACGCGTAAGACCGTGATCACACCTCTTTAAAATGATGACGCCAGAACGTCTGTCACCTGATTGTAAGTCATATACGAGTAATTTGCAGAACACGCCTGTACAACAGTATCAAGGTTGACATTCGAAATTCTAGAGTCAAAAATGACTTCTGGTGAAATGATAAGGGAAACAGAATTAGAATACAAATTATCTGTACTAAGCATAATAGACCACCGTAGGTCGCAGTGCAAGAGCCGAGGTCCACCCTATATACATTCATTCATTAGTATCTGTAGAATAAAAGTTTCGCTTCAAACGTCAATAAGATCACAATAAAGTATTAATAGTTCCATGCTAATTAGATACATAAGGCACAGTCTGCAAATAAGCAATTGATACAGTAACATGTTATTTTTTTTTTAATGCTAGTGGGGTGGGACTAAGTCCCTTGTACTGCGGCCACTTCTGGCCTATTGTACCAGCCCCAGATAATAGGTGAGGGTGATTGTGGAGCAATTGGTGGACTGAAGATTGGCAGGGGAAACCGAAGTACTCGGAGAAAACGTACCCCAGCGCCACTTTGTCCACCACAAATCCCACTTGATCAGCCCCCGGGATCGAATCCGGGCCGCTGCGGTGGGAAACCAGCGACTAACCGCTTGAGCTATGGCACGGCCCAGTAACATGCTTAGAAATATACTTTATCGTAGAATTGAAATATTCATCTATGAAGCAGGAGGAGTGAGCAAGTAAGAAATGATACGTCAGAAGGCAGTAGCACCGGTAACAAGCATGCTAACATACCTTGGAATTGAATATCCTGGTCTTCTTACCGTCCATCTGAATTATAAGTTTGGCCTCCATGTCTAGTTCCCTAAAAACGAAACAAAAACAACAGAAATATAAATATGACCTACATTTTAGATGAAACAACATAAAGCATTCGTGAGATCGGTGGTTTTCATGATGGTTACTATGAATATACCATTTTGTAGGACATGACGCCGTGTAGATATTAACCAACGTCTCGATGAAACCAGCTGCCTACATCTTCATGGTAAAATCGTGAACACATTTCATACTGTACGCCATGATGACAGAACACTTCTCTACGTACAGAACAACTGCGTTTCTGAACCACACACGCAACAACACGCGTTCGACGTTCGACATTATCACTTACATCCCTTTAAACAGTGTTAACAGGGAAATGAATTATACAGTTTAGTTCTGAGTATCCGTGCTACTGACGGGGGAAATAGTCGCTCGAATAGTCGAAAAAGACGAATAAACCTATACAGAAATTCTAAATATACGAATAGCGCCCGATTTGTTCAATTACCTCGAAAACGGTACGATTTACGAAAAATCTTACTGAACATAAAACGCGTGTTTCGGTTATCACTACAACTTTGGTTCGAAATGTTTTTCGCTCCGATAAATCTTTCGAGAGTTACTTCTGAGACACGCGCAGAGCCACGTGTAGGTCTTCAAGCGGTCGCTAAAATTGTCCGATCTAAACGAAATCTGAAATGGCTCTACAGTTTTTCGTACAGATTAAGGTTAAGGTTAAGGCCTACTTTTAAAGAAAGTCGACACCATTGGATCTCCTCAGAGTCTCCTGTACGGGATTGTAAATAAACATTCTGGAATTCTGGACATTTATCTTGAACGGGAAATTACCGCAAATGAAGTTAATCCTTCTGCCTGCTCAAGTGTTCAAATTTCATAACCATATTTGGGCCCCTAATGCTATTCATTTTGTTAAAGCTGGTTATGTAACGAGGCTTTCGGTATCATGCCACATAGCGTTGGTAACGGGATTATAAACGAATGTAGAGCAGTCGGAGGAATGAGAATTGGCAGGGGAAACCTTAGTACGGGGCAAAAACCTGCCCCAGTGTCACTTTTCCCACCAGAGATCCCACATGACCTGACCTGAAATCGAACCAGGGCCACAATGAACGGAAGCCTGTGACTAACCGCCAGAACTATGGTGCTGCCATAATCCTATCCAGTTTCAAACTTTATTTAAAAAAAAAACTAAATATTTCGCACGTAATGTAGAAGTAAAAGGGCCTTTCTTCTCCATACTAAAATGTCCTGTGCCTTGGAGATGGTTCGAAAATTTTAATCACATACATACAAAAATCTCAATTCTATAACAGCGTAACATAGCAATGACATGCTTATAACATGTGGCCTTGTGAAAATAAATTATAAAACAGAAAGTCTTGGATGCTATAAATACATAATTCCGTTAATACGTCAAACACTTGTGTCTAATTACTTTCAAAGAAAAAAAAATATTAAAACGGTTCTTTACACAAACTTCTTAAAGAAGTAAAGGTAAAGTGTGCTTAACTAATTAAGCACTACGCCATGAAGACTTATGGGGGAGTGGATGTATAGATCTACATTTTCTTGACCTCGGCACTGGCTGGAGGTGTCGTAAAGAAGTTGTGAAAATGTGAACTGTATCACAATTCATTTCAAGATGGATTATGAGACCACAGTGACTGCTCAGGTCACATAAACACTGGGAAATCTTTGACCATTT
The DNA here is from genome assembly GCF_002891405.2 of Cryptotermes secundus. Classification (NCBI taxonomy): domain Eukaryota; kingdom Metazoa; phylum Arthropoda; class Insecta; order Blattodea; family Kalotermitidae; genus Cryptotermes; species Cryptotermes secundus. Next base: position 1,028,785 of record NW_019740654.1, on the reverse strand, counting down.
GTGTAATTGGCCAGTTTAGTTGTAGTCCTAACCACTGGCAAACATTCACCATAAAATTTACCTTCAACAAAATTATCTTGATTGACCCAACCCAAAAAATAAAAATACAGTGTCATACATGACTTCCCAGTCTTACACTAACCTTGTTAGTTATACCTACATGCAGCTTCGAAAGAGTTTGCGAAGTGACACAAAAGTTCCGACTGCATACTGCAGTTTCAGAGTACTGCAGAACATTCGTTCAAATAAAATAAAATAAAATAAATACACAAATGAAAACCGATATGAAACCTGAAATTAAATTTGAAAATATCATGAAGATGGAAATTAAATTAGAATAAATAAATAAATAAATAAAGCATGATAATGATATTATCTCTCTCTGTGTGGCCCTACAGTTCTTTGTTGGACCTTGGCCGCTTTTTCAGTTTCTTAATCCTATACACAGTTTACAGGACTCCTTGGACGGGGGATCAGTCCGTCGCAAGGCCGCTACCTACACACAGAACTATACAAAAACAGAATAAACGCACATAGAAATCCATGCCTCAAGTGGGATTCGAAGCCACGATCCCAGCGTTCGAGCGGGCGAAGAGGGGCCATACCTTAAACAGAGCGGCCATTATGATCGGCTGAAGATAATATTAATAACAATAATTAAATGTAATTATTTAGTATTTATATGTGGATTCAACAGCTACAAGACCAATTATGGAAACAGCATTGTGCAGATACTATGTTATATTACTGGGAAAGAAAATCATAAAGACAACAGTTATAACGCCTTTATGATTATGATTATTGTGGTGGCGGTAGTGATTATTAGAAGAAGAAACGGCGTAAGTAACATGCACTCTGCATATGCTCATCCACACTGACGAACTCTAACCACAGAAAGTCATGCACTGGGTTGTAACTGCACTGCTCTAATTCCTTGCCAGTCAGAAAGCTCACACTTACTAACAGACTTTGCTTGAACAGACTGTCTAATATTATAATGATAAAGTGATGAGAGAGAAGAGCATGTAGCATGCATCCAAGGAGGAACAAATGCATACAAAAATCTAAAGGGAAGAGACCACTTGGAAAACCTAACAATAGATAAAACGATAATAAGTAAAGCAGATCATAAGCAAATACGATGGTTTAATCTGGCTCTGAATAGGGGCCACAGGAATGCTTTTGTAGTGAAACTCTGTGTTTCATAGATGGCAAGTTCTTGACTAGCTGAGTGACTGAAGGTTTGTGCTGTATGGGGTTAACCAACTGGCTGGTTAGTTTCATACCACTCGGTAGTAGATAGAGGCAAAATGTTGCAGAAAACAAACGCTTGCAACACACAGAAAGCCCATGGTTCATTCACACAGTTACAATGGAACTTCTTCTTTCACCTTTTACGGATTAGGCCCCATTCAGAATTAGCTTCTGAAACTCTCAAATTTACTATATGCTAAGAATGATGCTGCTTATATAAAGATATTAAACGGTTTAAATTAAAATTAAAAGAATTCTTCAGTTTTCACCCATTTTATAGTGTGGATGAATTTCTTGTATATACTTGCCGGTAACATTAATTGTTTTCTGGTTCTATTCTTATGTCTTGACTTAGTTCTTTGTACTGCTTATTTATCTAACATGACTTTTCCACATCCTAAAGTATTGGATTTTATGGAAATAATAGATGAGTAATGAAAATGAAAAAAAAGAGCTTGTACTGACGCCTGAAACCTTTGAGAGTTCTATAATATGGTGTCTTGGTTCTGCGTTGTTTTTGTAAATTGGGGGAATTTTGTTATATATATGGCTGATATGTTCTTTTTTATTTGTTTTATATTATGAATGCCTTGACTTGTTCCTGTGGGAATGGAATGTTTGTTTTTTGATCTGTGACTCATTCTATATCCAATGGTGGCTTCCCAGCCTGTATCTGGATCTATTTTTGAATTTGAAATAAATTGAATTGAATTGGAAATGTAACTGCAAGCTGAAACTGATTCTACAGAAAATCAAGATCATGCAATGTCCTGTAACCATGAATATTCACTATGACAGCCATAAATAATGGAACTCAATATGTAAACACGCCTACAGGAATAATGGGAGACACCGATTTTCAATTTGCCGCCTAAAAATCGTGTTTTTGAACCGGGGTGGATTGACAACTCTTTATGAAGAGTTCCATCCTCTTGGATACAACACTGTGTAACCCGCTAAATGTCAACCGACGTTTCGTAGGAACACGTCACCTCCATCTTCAGGGTCGAGCAGGCCAAGCAAGGAACCAGCATGAAGCAGGCTTGTTACATGTTCCACCGAAACATCGGTTGATTTTCAAGGGGCTACAAGGCCGACAACCGCTGTGAGAACCTCAAATCCTATAACTCCTATGAACTACTGCAGCACCCAAATTCAAATCAACCCGGTCTTGCTTCCTGCAAATAAATGTCATGCCCAGTCTTCAAAGAGATTAATGTTCTCTGATATGTATAATTACATGCATACAAGGTTAACTTGATAGTGGTCGAAGATATGGCACGAACAAGAGTTTAAGTAAACTACGTACCTCTGGTTGAAGGGACGAACTCGTACAGCCACTTTAACAGACGCCATTATATTTAGAGTTCAATACACTATAATTTACAAAATCACACTACAAACGAGTGGCAATACGAAACGTAGAACAACCGGACGGCCATTGCACATGACATAACACAGAGCTTAGACGTCAAAGACTGAAACACAGGTGTTTGGGTGGACGGAGGAAGTGGAGCCAACTGCACAGTAATGCGCAGAATTATATGGCCTGGTGAGCGCTCTCATGTGCAGCCCCGTGAAACTCCCATGTTATTGGTTGGCAACATGGCCAGAGGGAAGTAGTTGCTTCTAACTGCATTGATGTAAAGGTGTCCCTCTGATGATGGTCTCTGAAGGCCGAAACAAAGGGCATAAATAATTTAAATAAGAAAAATCTCCATCAGTCACACTAGACAGAACTGTTTAACTTTTCATGATATTATTAGTGTGATGGACCAGAATGAAACAAATCAACTTCATATTACATACTTAGAAGTAATTTATATAAAAGTTATTTACAATTATTTGGAATAAAATCTAATCAATGTTTAATATCTAAGATCTTGAACTGATATGGTCTTTGTCCTTGTGCCTCTTCTATTAAAACTGAATATTGGGGTATTATTAGGAGTCCTCAGAGGTCCTTGCAGTGATGCTCCCTTTTTTTTTAGCTTCTTATGTTGTTTCCTTTTTGCTGTGTTTTGAGGCACAGCATCACTGAAAATGTAAATTTTCCAAGGTGAACACAAGTCCATGATTTGCACACAGCTTTCAACCTTCCACACATATAAGATTATGCAATAAAATTGTGCAGGCAACAAGCAGAAGTCATTGAAAATCACGAGAATGAACATGTCCACAGTATAGGACAAGGCAGAGACAGACACAGAAAATATAAAAGTCTTAAACTTGACGGTGGTCAAGCTTACGATTGCTCAAGTGACTATGCTGCCATTGTAACATAAGACAAGTATGAGTAAGAATTTTCAATAACATGCTAGATGTGTGATAACTTAATAATGCCAAGCATATTCATAAGAAATGAACACATCCTCTGATCAGACAGGATGTTACATAAGGACTATGACCACAAGGGTTCAGTTGAAAAAAAATCTCTGGTCAGGATCCTCACGGGGCTTCACGCCAAGATGAACTGTTTGGCAGCAAACAACCAGTCATGAAGTAACTCTGACTCTGACTGACTGAGTGGGTGGGTGAACAGCAGTAGTCAGACCCCTCCTCTCATAGAAGAGGAGATGCCATTTCAGAACATGTAAAAAGTCAGGAAAGAACAAAAATATGGTCATGGGACCGAAGAGGGACCAAAATCAAGAACTGTTCTGGTGATGGCTAGCAGAAGTTTACTGGATTGAACTGGTACTGGACAAGCAAGTCTGTCGTGTTGCATTGTTAGCAGCAGCTACCTAGCAATGACCAATGGCCAGACAGAAGGCTGTGTGCTGTAGTTGTACTGATCTATAGTACATAAGTCAGTGAGCCTGTTAATAGCTATAAGATGTTAGTAGTTATAAGCATTCAATAAATCCAATGACCTATCCAAAACCCATGTCTAGTCACTAACATGTGACAATACTGATTTCCTAAATGTATACAGCAGAAGAGCTTGTTTTGCCAATTGCCGCACTTACGTTGATCTGTTTAATCATGTAGAGTTAGTCCACACATTTGAACACGTGTTAACGTGCTTGGTACGTAGAACATTGAGGTACAGTTTTCAGGATATTGAATATTACAGATTTCTACATCCAATCAGTGCCCTAAGTCTCCATAATATGTGATCTAGGAAATTTCATATTACATAGTTCTAAACAAAGGACTGGGTACACATTACATTATTGAATTAAAGTCATTATAATTAAGATCTTTCATTAAATCTGTTTAAATGATTATTTATTTATAAATACAAATAAAATTAATAATATCATAAAACATCCATCATATAAATGTTACAAATGGGTTTCATATCAACATTCTTTTTTTTCCTCCTCCCACCTTCAATTTAACATTTTACAAATCACAGACTTAAGCTTGCTTTTCCTTTGCATACTGCTTAGGGAAAATTCAAACCAAAGACAAGAAATATTACAACTGCGTTTCTTCCATTTGGAACACCCACCAGGGGTGTGATGCAGACAAGCAATACACATGTACACTTAGCTAGCATTATTCCAATATATCACACAAAGATATTCAGTAGCACTCATGATATGGGGGCTGATGTGAGTTCTTGCAAGCTGGAATAGTACATTCACGGTCATACAGAATCCAAGCCATTTCAACTTGGATTCCACTTTTACTTTTCAAAATTTGTGATAAAATTTGCCTTTAAGCCACTGGTAAACTTATCTACTCAAAATGCCTATATAAAACCTGTTGTCAAGTAAAAATGATGGAAGAATTCATCCAGTGAAGTTTCAGTTCATTGGATGTGCAGACATTTCACAGTCATAAAAGTATGCCAAAAAGATATTGTCAGTAATAGAGATCAAGCTGATGATAATCCAATTAACAATCCTTTTTAAGTATTACATTTTGATGGCTTTTGGACACTTGCCCACTGAGGCAATACTTGCTGTTTTTATGGCTGTGAAAAGTCACCACATGATAGTCCAAACAGCTTACTTACTGTACAACATATGTAGTACACTTACACAGAAATCATGTTAAATATTTGAGACATTAGTTTTTAAATATAGTTATAATTTTATATAATTATTTTGAGTGCAAAAAATTGAGCGGTACATCAAGGAGTTAATTAATTTAAATTTTCCTTCCAAATTGACTTAATCCCTTCATACATCATCCATACATCTTTCTATCTTGGACAGAAATAACCAAAAAGAACTGTTTGATTAGTTTGCATTCAAGTACAATTCTTTTCCTGAATTAGACACATTTAATTTTCATACATATGTGTACAGCATGTTTAGGATTCCTTCATCATTACTCTCAAATTCTGTTTCCAAATTATAAATTCTTGACTTCAGAAAACTGACAAGATGTTATTGAGGAACGTGGAATGAAGTAATACAGTTGTTATTCAACAAGAAAAATGAAAGTCAAAATGTTACTCAGCACAGGTTGATACATGAAATCAGTTTGGTAAGCTAATAAAGAAAGTAATAATCATATTTATAAATGTAATCACAATACAATATTAATGTTAAGATCATACTAAAAAGGTGATTTAAATAAAATATAAATGAAATGGATAGTTTAATCGTTATTAAAATACTGATAACAGAATCTAAATAGTCACAAAATTATGAGTCTTGTCAGATGTGATCCATACACAAAGTGAATGCAGAGTAAATGCTAGGAAGTGGTAGTTTCAGATATAGTTCATGCTGCACAGAAAATAACACTTGTTTTTCACATCATGTGCAGGTAAAAGTGATTTATAACTGTAATTCATACAGTTATGGGGTAGAAAGTACACTTCAAATAACTCATAGATTTATGATAGAAAAACTTAAACATAATGTAGGTGAGTTGAGTAAAGACTAGATTTTTCTCCAGTACATGTTGCAATTTCAACACTGCCCTTATTTTTAAGAGGAACTACAGTCAGATCAACACTTCGCCAGTCTCGTTCAATTATCCAAATATGAAACATCAAACCTGGCTGCAGAATCAAGCCATGAGTAGAATTTCCATTTGAAATTATGCACATAATAGCATTTACTATATGTATCTAAATTTTACTACCAGAATTCCATGGACCAGACATTGAACTCAGATATTTGTTATTAATGTATATGTATATGTTTCTAGATACCTGTCAAAATGCCTATCAAAAATTACTTGGTTACAAAAAGTTAGTTCAAATGTTTCTCACATTTTGATACTAACACTGCAAATGTCTCAGTTACTTCTAAATAATTCTATTAACTATGAAATGTTCCATATCTTCAAGAAGTTTTTCATAATGTTTAACTGTTTATGGCATTTAACTTCCTTTCTAAATTAATCTTATAAAGATAGTGTTCTCCATTTTTGACTAGAAGCTTATGACCAAGATATTCATTTCCTACTTAAAGAGCAATTATTTAAGTCCAATTTTTATATGTACCTTTATGTTCATTTCCCACACTTCCTTCCAAGAACTCCACTTACTGTGCAATTCACACTACCATGCTGGAAGCTTACACTGTTCACTGTATGTGACATTTCATCTCCAAAATATATATTCATGTGTAACTGTACAAAGAAATGAGTAAGCTATATAAGAACAAGCAAAACAACTTCTATTATTTATCTTCACTAAGGTAACACAAATGAACACTGACACCTTCAAAGCAGTGAAGGATGCTGTATCAACACAAACATTTATGTTACTGGTTGTATACATTGATTTTCAGATAGTACCAAAAAAAGATTTAATTCGTCCTCAGAAAGGGGTGATCCCAGGTGTCATATAAATGGCACCAATGTAAGGTTGTTACTTGCAAAATAAAATTTCTGAATGCAAAGAGAAAAAATGAAGCTGTATTCTGCAGCACTGATTGTCACTGATGTGAACTAATGTTCCTTCACAATATTCTAGTTTTGTCATAGGTCTCAATCCATGTATTATATTAAGACAATTTACTGAATAATTTTAAGTCACGTGTTCCTTTGTACAACACAACAGAAGCTTAGGTTAAGGAAATACTTCCAGTTTGAAGAATTGGCTCTTTTAATACAAATATCCATACAAGCATTTATGTATACAAATAGTCAGTTACAGGACTGTATTCACGTTTTAATACGTGTTCAGCTGAGAATTTTATGTCAGTAAACAGTCTTGGATATACTATGGGGTACCCAAAAGAAACCAAACTAATTTTTTTGTGGGCAGAGCTTTTGTAGTACCATGTTTTGCCGCTATGAGCGCATAGAGCTAACATTCCTGAGTCGATAAGCCGACTACCATTGCTTCAGAAGGTAAGGACTAGTTTCGGCAGAGTTTATGGTGACAACTGTTTTGTGTGATCGTCGTTTTTGCAATGGCTGATTTTCGTGAACAGCATGCGGCGGTGAAATTCTGCTTTTGCTCGGGAAAAGTGGAACAGAAACTCTTGAAATGTTAAAAACGGCATACAAGGACAATGCTATGGGGAAAACTCAAGTGTTTGAGTGGTTTTCCCGTTTAAAAAATGGTGAAATGTCAACTGATGACTAACCTCATTCTGGTCGTCCTTCCACAGCCCGAACACATGAAAATGTTGAAAAAATTCGTGGAACCATCAAGGAAGATCAATGATGGACCATTGAAGAAATTGTGGAGCTGTCAGGAGTGACTTGGAGCTCAGTTCAGCGAATTTTGACAGAAGATTTGGGAATGAAAAGGGTGGCTGCGAAATTCATGCCATGACTGCTGACTGCTGAACAAAAACAAGGTCGTGTGGAAGCATGCTGTGCTTTGAAAGAAGAGTCCCGAAATGATCAAAACTTTTTTTCAAAAATTTGCTGATGTTGCTGAACCTGGTGCTATG
>NW_019740654.1:995292-1020619 GCF_002891405.2 Cryptotermes secundus | reverse complement strand
GGTAAGCCCCGTGCCTCCCCCTCCATACTCACCCGACCTTGCCCCGTGCGACTTTTTTTTGTTTCTTCGAATGAAAAGAGACATGAAAGGAAAAAACGATGGAGGCGCTGTCAAGCATCTCAAAAGGTGAATTTAGACAATGTTTTGAAAAATGGAATAAAAGACTAGACAAGCGTATTAGTGTAAGTGGAGAGTACTTTGAAGGGGATTGAAGGTTTGTGCTTAAAATTTGAATAAATAAGTTTAAAAAAAATAAGTTCGGTTTCTTTTGGGTACCCCCTCGTATACTACTGAACACCATTTCTTGCAGAAAAACTGGCAGTATCTGAATTCACCTCCACTGATCATACCCTAGCCAGTACTAGTCACATAGTTCTCAGGTTTTCATGGCGGTGATTCCTTAAGGCCCAAAGTAAGTTCTCCCCCCCTCCCTTCTGTGGACCTGAGTGACAATCATTCTTGCAACCTATCTGTACAAACCAACTGATTCCTCACCCAAAAATACACTTTCGGGGGCACGCGGTAACATAGTTGGTTGAGGCACTATGCTACAAGCCAGAAGGTTGCAGGTTCAAGTCCCGATGAGGTCATTGGATTTTTTCAATTGACCTACTCCTTCCAGCCACACTATGGCCCTGGGATCGACTAAGTCTCTAACAGAAATGAGTACCAGGAACTTTCCTGGGGGGTAAAGTGTGGCCAGTGTGTAAGGCTGACAACCTTACCGCCATCTGTGAGCCAATTGTCTAGATTATGTGGGACCCTCAACTTCTCACAACCCTATGGGCCTCCGAGGTCTGTTACAGGGATAGCTTTACTCTTTTTTTTTTACAATACACTGTCACCCTGAAGACAGAGATAACATATTCCTCCAAAACATTAACCACCTACAAGAACACACGGTGTCATAACCCAGAAGACTGGACTCCATACTACTTGAAGAATGCCATCTTCTGGGATGTGGCACCACATAGATATCACGTAAACAGGTGTTTTGGAGGAATGTATCGCCTCCATCTTCAGGGTATAAAAATCCACGAGTGAGGACTGAGTCTGGGACCATCTGCTCACACTGGTTCCTCATTCACAGATTTTTATAACCTGAAGATGGAGGTGATACATTCCTCCGAAACGTCAGTTTACACAGTATCTACATGGCCCCACATCCCAGAAGACAGCATTCTTCATAATCACCAGCGTGAAAACCTCAAATCTTCCATACTACTTGTCCCCTCTTCTGATTAGAAGTAAATGCTATTTGTCTAAAGATGGGACATGGTATACCTGCTTGGTCTGACTGATCTCATAATGGCAAGAGAAGAATGGAAATATTTAACACTGAAACTGCAATCCTGTAAATTACATAATTTATGGGCTCCTTCTTTCTCTATCAGAAAACTTCCAGTGTTAATAAGGTCAGCATAACTGTGTGTGACATTGTACATTCATACATAATTTTTGTTTGGTGAAACCAAGAGCTTAAATAAATAATCAAAATGATTAAAAAGTGCCCAAAATTGATCTTACCAAGGCAATGCATGCCACTGACTAAACGACTAAAACTAATCACTTGATATCTTATAAAGGGATTAAAGGAAACAAATCTTTATGTGTTATGTTTAATGTCATATTAAGTTACCAGATAATTCAAATAAACCTGCATGATGATACTAAGAATATGTCAAATACATAACACAAAAAAAACATCTCTGTGCTTGCCAAACAAGTGCACTATTGACTATAGAACTTAATTTACCCACAATCATGGAAGAAAATATTAAGAAGTTTAATTCTGCATGATTTAAAAATCATACTTTACACATACCCCAGTCAATTTCAGACTGTAGGCCAAAAATGTCACAGTCAACTGAAGACATGGGATATGATTTAGCTCATAACTCAGACAATCATTGGCTTCTGCATGCCCTGGCTGGTAACTATTATAGAAACACTGGTGCATAAACAATAAGATCTGCATTCTCAGTCTTTGCTACATATAGCATTTTAAAAATGGCAATATATATAAACCTAGTTGCTAACAATTCAGTAACATTAGCAAGTATAGCTGTTCATAAAGAGGCTGCAGAGAAATGGACATGCTTTTCCAAGTGAATATAACAGTGAGTCCATGTGGATATCTTGGTTTAACTAACCTCCAAGGACATACATATATGCGCATTCTTACAGATATTTTAATACTGAAGTTTACATACAAAATTGATCTTTAAATTAGTTCCTTACTTTGTGCACATAAGTATTTTCATTCAGAAAGATAATTTTCTCACCTTCTGGTATTCCTTTAGTGAAAATATTAACTGAAGAACTTTTGGTCCTGGGTTTTTCCTTCAGCATGTGGAGTTATATTCATAGGTAACACACACAAGAAAGAATGTAACATGTACCTGTATATAGCAATCTGTGTATGCTTGAAAAGCAGTGTTTAGTTACAGAATTAAAATCATATGTGGAAAGTAGAAAGAAGGAATTGAACATATATTTATAAGAAATCCAAAGAATGATTAAAAAATGGACTTAATACACTACATACCGCTGGAATTAAATATTTATGCCATTCATCCCTATTTTAACATTCTTCTGCTCTAAAGCACGATGACTTATATTTACATACAGGAGGCTTAGAACTAGTCTACATAATAATTATATATAAATACTGTATACTGATAATTATATATAAATACTGTATACTGATAATTATGTATAAATACTGTATACTGATTCACAGTCATATGTTTGTTTTGTATTAGCATCGAACATCATTCAGTAAAATTGCTAGGTACATCCTAGAAATTTTAATAAGGAACACACCAATAGTTTCTTGCTGTATTTGTACACTGCACTCACATTTCACATCCTCTATTTACATTTTGACTTTAACAAAACATGCTCCCTCTCTGAACTGCTGGAGAATCATTTTTCATGAAGAGGCAAGCATCATCTTCAAACTTAACCGTGTGGATAGGACATGATTTTGATTATTATTAAACAAACTAAATTGTTGTCTGTACTATCATTGGTTACACTGCATGACAATGTATATTCATATATATTTATATAAAAAAGTCTGGAATGAGAAGGAATGAAGCTGTATACCAATAATTAGCAATTTGTAACAACTCATATTAAACGCATACATACTGATGTCAATGCTTCATCTTTTCAGCTTTCACAATCAATGATAGAAAAAAAAAGAACACCATATTGTGGAATGTGACATCAAGTCTGGTAGAAGTTCATTGATTTTCCCCTGAAACAATGGTGAACTACGAGACCACACAGCATCAAATCCCAGAAGACAGTACTCCTCATGGTCACCACTGTAAGAACCTCAAATCCAACAGTGATAAAATAAGATTTGTCACAACTTAGTCATATGTGTAGCTGCAAGTACCACATCGCACAGCGAGGATATACAAGCAGCAGAGAGAGACACGCAGTACCATACATGCATATACAATGACTAGGCAAATTGCACATAATGCTGTCAGACACTTTAAATTGCATGAACAAAGCATCTTCATTACACTTCTGAGGATCGAGTAGTCATTCTGGCAATCCTCTGAATTGTAATCATTTGACAAACATCAGCTTGGTCTCAATAAAGAAGACACTGTACGTACCTGACAACCATCACTTAATTGTACCTCAAGATTGTGTCCAACTTCAATTCCAATGACACATCCAAGAACATGGGACATGTCTGTAGAGAACTGTCTAGCTAACTATTTTAGTTTGCCTCTTTTGTGAAGAATTTTGCAATTTTAACTTAAAGAACTTTCCAGATTGTCTTTAACTTGCAACAGAATCTATGACAGGCACAGGTTTGTGTAAGATGCTAACTGGTCGACTAGTGTTACCACTTCGCTTTTTTGCATTGTTATCTCTGCGTCTCACTTGCTGAGGGGACTGCTGGAGCACTTCAGTATACTCCCGAATCAAATTGGCAATCTGAAATGCCTGGAAGAAACCATGATGCTGATAAAGAACATTGAATATCAAACATCTAAAATAATCCATATACATAACAAAAGAATTTAACTCATCCTGTACTAATATTTAGCCTAACTTGAGGATGCAATTACATACAAAATAGCTACACCATGATTTTATTATCATTTATAAAATCCTCTAGGAAAAAGGACATACTTGGGATGTTGTGAGGATGACTTTGCTCTGTTTCTTCTCACTGCCGGTGATAATCATGAGGCAGTTTAGAGCAGGACTGTAGCTCAGAATGCTATCATACTCATACATGCACAGGGCATTCCGAGACCGATGCTCCAAGAGATGCAAGCCATTCTGATCAACTGCAAGCCACAGCACACGCGGCCAATTGGACGTAAAAGATTGCTGAAACAAAAGCCAGCATCTGAAGTTTTCATAAAGTCAAAATTAAGATTGTGGTCTTATGGGTTATACCACAGTGTAGTTTCACAGGTGTTATCTACGTTGGGGTGAATCTGCTGCCTCCAACTTCATCGCAGAAGTCAGTCCAAGTTAAAATATGGGTAGGTTATACAGGAAGGGTGGTCAGTTGCAATGGGGATTAAGAGAGGCCTTGAAAATGGTAACTTAAGGCTCTAAAAGAGAAACCATTTTCAGGGAAAGAAAGAAAATAGGAGTAAAGTGAGGACAAGCAGCAGCTTTGCAAAGGCAAAGACAGATGGAGAGGCTTTTATGATAGATGACCCACATAAAACTGCAAAATGCTAGAAGAAGAAGAAGAAGAAGAAGAAGAAGAAGAAGAAGAGGAGGAAGAGGAGAAGATGAAGAAGAAGGAGAAGAAGGAGAAGAAGGAGGAGGAGGAGGAGGAGGAGGAGAAGAAGAAGAAGAAGACCTTCTTATTGATTATGTCATATGACTGGTTATAGGATTCAGGAACTTAAATGGTATATGAAAAAGACTGTTGAAGTAAAAGTGTTCAACATATTTTAGAGAAATAGCATATACAAGATTTATATGAACATCATAGCACATTTACAGATATGAGGCAATAAATTTTGACTATCCTGGAATAAGGTTTACAACAGCAATAAATTAATATCACAGCCATGGAGGAGTATAACTTTGTAAAGGGAACTGGATAATGAAGTATATATTTCCACTTGTGTACAAATTTACAAATAAACTACATGCACACCTTATTTCAGAGATCATTGAAGAGAATATGCTTGTCCATACTCAATAATAACATTCACAAATCTCTCAGTTTAGTAGTGTTATTATAAAAGCATACAGAAATTCAAAAAGAAGTGAAAAACTAATGATCACTGTGAAATACAAATATACATCAATAAACGTTGTCTTACCATTACATCATATATGGTAGCCCTGTGGAGTGGCCAACTCTGAATGAGATTCAAGAAAGCTTTCTTTGCTTCAGCTGGCGTCATTCCACGCAGGCTCTGATGGTGCAGTGCTACGCCTTCATGCGGTATGTTAGGTACAAATCTTGGTGGCAAACAATGGCTAGCCACAGGTCGGTAGTCCTCCAATACATTATCACAGTCTCCCAGTTCCAACTGAGCCTGTAGAGCTGTCAGCATCATCTGCAACATCAGGATGTTTCAATGTGGCTGCCAGGTGACCAAAATGTATATGGGAATTGTCCTCTCTTTCAGTGGCTTGCTCCATTGCCACAGTAAATGTGTCGAGAAGTGCATATGTGATATGGTCACTTAAATACAAACAAATGTTATTAATAATCCAAAAAATGAAAGTTACTAATAATTTCCTTTTCTTTTCTTTCAAATGAAGAAGACAAGGAAGCTGTCTGGAGGACTGAGGAGATAATCTTATTATGTCCCCTCTCCCAGAAAGTTGCTGAATTTCCTAAGTCCTGTTCATTCTTTCAGCTAAATTATCACATTTTTGTGTGCTTTTAGGTGCATTTGCAACCCTGCAGAGTGCCTGTTGAATCTGCCCTATTTGTCTGTATCCATAGAAGAACTTGAGAACTACACAGTGGATTTTCATGAAATTTGAAATTTTGGAGTTTCACTGAAGTTTATTGATATATACTACAATTCCGGATAGAATTGACAAAAAAATGTATGCTTTCAATGCAGACCTACATGCATTTCTGTACATTTCTTGAGTGCATATTGCTAAATATTTATTTTGCAATCAAATAAAAACATCCTGTCATCTAGAATTATTTCTAAAAACTAAAATAAGGGAAATGTACATATATGAAAGGCAGTTTTGCAGAATATATATTATATAATACAAATAGGCATAGGAGTGCTTTACCTTTACCTTGTTTTTTATCATGGAGAAATAAAACCATAGAAAATGTATTTTACAAAACAGATATGGCATATATAGAAAGACAGCACCACCAGCTGTCTTCTGATTAATGGCATTGCTCATGTCTGAACTTCATAAGCATGTAGAACTATCCTGGAATGGTCTATGAGGACACATACTTGTCCCATATTGGAGTGTATCAGACTTGTCACTGCAACTACCCCATTTATAACAATATTTGGGGTCAACTCAGTGAGGGAAATATGAAATGTATTTGGAATTTTGGTGGGAATACATTCTGGACAGCAGCCACTTAAAAGAGTGAGAAGAATATAAAAGGAAAATATCAGACTGGATATCGGGGAAGTAGAATGTGAGAAAGCCAATCAGAATCTTGTGTATTGAACATGGAAAGTAAGCTAAACACATTAATCACTATTAAACTATAGAAATATGACTTGAAATTTCATGTTTGTATCTTGGCACTCTAGTTCATAGACTCAGACCCAATGACACAAGCTACTTTAGACTTACTGCCTCATTTTCTGTAACAGGAAACCTGTCTGATCTAAGACTATGCAGAACTTGATGATAAAGCAGTTCCTTCTCCACTGGATCATCCAGATCCATGTATTGGTCTAGAAACAGATGTTTCTTGAAGAGGAAGAGGTGATGCTGGCGACGGCAGGTTGCAGTACCAGTTGCTTGGTTTGCTGCAGCAGTTGCTGAACGGTATCGTTCCCATTTTGACATCACATCTGCCACCTTCTCCTCTGGCACAAGACTGCGCTCTGAATTGCCCAGAACTTCATAAATAGCATAACCTGAAAGACAAGAATAATATAAACAAAAGCATACTTGTGTTGTACTGTGTAGTACAGTATGAATTTTGGTTAAAACTAACAATCATTATCAGCCGCACCATAGCTCAAGTGGTCAGTCACTGGCTTTCCACCGTGGCAGCCCGGGTTCGATCCTGGGTCTGGTCAAGTGGGATTTGTGGTGGACAAAGTGGCGCTGGGGCAGGTTTCCCCTGCCAATGTTCATTCCACCAATTGCTCCACAATCACCCTCACCTATCATCTGGGGCTGGTACAATAGGCCAGAATTGGCCACAGTACAAGGAACTTAGTCCCACCCCACTAGCAATAAAAAAATGACAATCATTACATGCCCTATATAAGTAACTTCACCTTAAATGTAGTATTGGTAAAATGTTGCAGGGCACTGTCTATAAAGTAACCTTAGATATGGAGAGATTTTCTCATAACAAAAATATCTTACACCAGGCAAGTTTTATGTATTCACAGAGGTGAATATGAAGATCACTGTACAATTGAATGTGATGCCATGCATGTTTTCTTTTTGTGATTTACTTCATGATGCTCTCAACATGTAGACTATACAGCACTGAATAGCAGGATAATTAATTAAAAGTAAATTAGGAAGGACTTCAAAGGAAGCAGTCATGGCCTAATGAAGGTATTCTCCCAGCCTGGAGGGACTGAAGAAAACACAAAAAACTCAAGTGAAGATAACTAGTGTCACAGTTCAGATGTGAACGAAACACTCCTGAAGTCTAGACCACCCACTAGACCAACTTGCTTACTGATGTCATGTAATGGTACGGGGGTATCAAGTTTGAGAGGAGTTTGCTGCTTCAATCTTCAGAGATTGGAGAAGCAGATCCCTCTGAAACACTGGTAGCTATATCCCAGACTACATGGCATCACAGTTCAGAATAGAGTGAGCTTCGCCTTATGATACGGCAACAATATCAGAATTTGAAGAAATTAAAATATAATTGTAAAATTCAGCTGAAAGATGTAATCTGCATAACAGCTCAGTATTAATGGCTACAAATGGTGTTGTCATAATTTATAGTAATTTCAAATATCAGAAACATGACAGTGAAGCTTAAATATAAGAACTTACCCATGGCTGTCTCACGAAGGCCTATCTTGTTCTTTACTATCTCCATGACATCTTTAGCAGCAGCTGATGGGTGAAACTCAACAGCATGGTACTGTCCATCCATGAAATGAAACCTCGCATAGATGGGCCGCCTGTTAATGGTGCACATTATTTCCTCGCGTGATGGTGGCCACTGGCGTCGCCGTGTGCCTTGGGTCTTAAATAAGCACTAAAAGTGAAAAATAATTATTTACAAGTATTTAATTTTAAATGACTTAAAATGTATTTTGACTTGTTGTTATTGTTGCCCTATGAGATATCTTAGAACAAATATCTACAAGATATTTTGGAGCATATATCTAAATAGTAGTGAGATTTTATTGTGTTCTTTAACTTCAAATATAATGCTTCTAACGAAGATACACAGTTGTCTCCACAAACCTTTTCTGCAAATCGGGCATATTTGCCTTCCTCAGTGACATAGTCACTGGCACAACGTTTCAGATGTGCAATGAGGTATTTGCGAACAGTCTTTTGAGGTGGAAGAATCACAGAACAAGCCAATGAGAGTAGTGCCCAATGTCGTAGATTCACCCTGGAGTTTGGGTCTGGATGATCAGTTGTTTGCTTCACAAGCTGCAGGTAGAGTTCATTAAGCAGAGCTTCTTTGCGCATGCATCGTTCCATAATGGACTGGATCAAGTTCACATGTTCATCCTCTACTCTGCGAATTGCATCACCTGTTCAAAAAAATATTCAATTTAATTTAATTATGTAATTCACCTACAAGCTGGTTCAATGTCAGAAAACTTAGGGGGAACCAACCACCTGGAAGAAGTAGGCATGAATAGAATAATAATATATGAATTTTAAATGAAATAATGTGCAAGGGTGTGGACTGAATTCAACTGACAATTAATAGAGAAGAGCTAAACCTCCCGTGTAGTTCAGACGAAGCCGATGTTTCAGAGGAGCATATCATCTCCGTCTTTAGGGTCAAGAAATAAGCCAAGCAAGAAACCAGCGGAAGCAGGTGGCAACCTGAGTGAAAAACGTTAGGCTTTCTCCAAGCTGCAGACCATACCCTTCATAGTCAATGCAGTGTGAACTTCAAATCCAACATGACAATGAATGTTTAGGTTCCACAGATGATAGTGAATTTTTGATCACCTAAGCAACCATCATGTTACCAGAATAACCTTGCACTGTGGTCTTTGATAACTTACATAAAATGGATGTGTGGTTAAAAACCCATGACCAATTTTTACAAAGGTGCATAATGGCTAATTTCAATAGCATGACCATAATCTATCATCTAGACTGTTTACTAAAAATGCAATGTTTCAGGAGCTAATTCTGCTTCTATCTTCAGGAACATGGAGGGACCTAAATTAATGACATCATTGGAATGAGCTAGTGGTCCAGTGACTGATACTGGCTCTTTCAAACAGACCCACCTTAACAGGTTTCCCTATCTGCCTGTAGAAGGAAGCACAACAACTTCTGAAGTGTTGAGGTTTTAGTAGAACAATCCTAATTATGGATAATGTAAAAGGTACTAAAATTAACAACCGGAGGCTGGTTTAAGTGCTCTGTTAAAAACATATTGACAACTAATGCAGCAGAGAAGATAAGGAAAGCAAGATTGGCTGGACATGTAACTTAAATGAAACAAGAAATAAATAAATAATTTTTCTGACCACTGAAAAATTAGTTGTTGAATGCAGAATCCATGATCTTCAGTGCTATACAACACCCCCCCCCCAAAAAATCAACGATTATTAAAAATGTTCCTCTATATCTATAACAGAATACTCCCTTAGTTCTGTACAATCATTTTCAGTAATAACATCTGCTGTTATATTTATGTGTAACTTATAGGCTTAAAGTCTTATCTTACCATCTTGCCCAAGGCCAGCGTAAGTGAGAATACTTTGGAAAACCTGCAAGGACATCTGCTCATCCACCTCTGGCATCTTGCTAAGGCTCTGGGGAATTGACTGCCGACTGAATGCCCAGTATGCATGTGGAAAGCCCCTGTATGTCTCTCCATGATCTGTACTTGACCCGTGTTCCTGACGGAGTTTCTCCAAACGATGTTTACTCAACCTAGTATCAGTTGACAGAAAAATATTTGACTTAAAAATTAAAAAATATTTAGTCAAATAAATATCACAAACAGTTAGCTAAGTTATGAGATTTTCTGTTTTTATATCTACATTTTTAACTCAATTTTTCCACAAAACAGAAAAAATGTTGTTCACTGGAATTTATATAGCCAAGCAGTGTGATACACAATTTTACTGGGATCATGACTCTAATGTGGAGACTTTCTCTGCCCCTTGATGGTTGTCACTTCAATATTTTTTAGTTTGTTTCTAAGGAATTCTAGTTTTCCAAAGAAATGTTGATTCCCTACTGACAGAAATCATTCATAATAAAATAAAGCAACTAGGAGTTGTTAAATAAAAAAGAAAAGGAAATGCAAAATTAATTAGAATTACACCATTACAAAACATAAAAACACATTAGACAGATAAAGGCTACATCTATGGTCATCTACGGATGTGTCTCAACATTTTCCACACTGGAGAAGTTCTTCTGTGAAAAAAAAAAATTACTGAGAAAGTGCACAACAAAATATTACATTGACTTTTAAAGTACAAATATATAATGGACATAAGAGGAAAAAGCACATTTCTACAATGAAGTAAAAAGGATTTACCGCAATACAAAACACAGAAAAGGGCAGAACAAGAATACAGGATGTGAAAAGGGAGGGTATTACAATCCACTCTGAATTACTATCAATGAGATGAGCGACAACATGACCAGTGGATTGGAGAAGAAACTGGGTCACAGTTGAGGACTTCAAGAAACACAGACAAATCATCAGAATAAAAGGTAATGATACAATTATTAAAGAGATGGATGATATTTTAATTTTTGAGGCACAATAAACTCAGAAGAGAAAAATGAAGGAAAGATGAACAGAAGAATACAAAATAGCTCTAAATTTTATCACATTATAAAATCAATATTATGGAATGAACAAATTCGAAAACAACACAAAACATCAACCTATAAGGCATATTTTAAACTTATACCATCATCAAAGACTGAAATATGGACCCTTAACAGTGAGATACAGAAGTAAAATTGAAGCAATGAATACTAAATTTTTGGAAGTACTGAAGGAAAACAAGGAGGGATAAAATTAGAAATGAAATTCCTAGAACGGGAGTTGGAGGTAAACATTTGTTAACAGAGATATAAGATAAACTATTACAATGGTTTTAACATGCAAAAAGAATGGACATAGTGAAGATAGTGAGAAGTGCATTATAATTAGAATTTAAGGGAAAGGCACCTGGGGAATGACACATAAAAAGATGGTTCAATCAGATACTGGAAGACATCAAGAAGAGAGGAAAAAGCTGGCAAAGAATCAAAAAGGAAGGATTGTGGGAGGAAAGAAGAGGTCGGATATCGTTTGTCCATCAACCTGTATAAAGACACAACTGACAGTAGGAAAAACACAAACCTCTCCTTCATAAACCTAAGAAGATGACAAACTAAGAATTATTCTCAAATTACCTCCTTCTGACATAGGATATATGATGCTGAATGTACACACCTTATTCAATTACTGGACATGTGCATGGGTGTGAGATGGTCCATACTAAACACCATGACCTCACAGAGATACATATGAAGCACAACTTATTAACAGAGGCTAAGCAGATATTTCATCCCTAAATTTTCATTTCAACTAAGATGATATGTCTAAATGTGAATACTCATTTAAAATTCCTTTCATACATATGACATTTACAAAATCAGAAAACTTGGACAAATGTATGTACGAATGCTGAATCCAGCATTTTCTTTTCCTTCATGCTACAACATATGTTTATAACATTTATGAGACTTGATTCCTGCTACAAATTAAGATTTGGTTTTCTGAGCTATAACGTTGCTCAGTCTTATTGTTAGTTACCATAATTTTGGAGGAATGTTATGTCTCCATCTTCAGTATAGAAGTGACATTTATTCTTTTTATATGCACATTAATTTCCACAATAACATTTATATAAGTATCTAGATGGTATTTACCTTCTTAATGTGTTTCTCAAGAACCCTCCACCTGTGTCTTGTGGCTTCCTTAAAGTATCACTATCCACAAGAGTTCGGCGGCAATTTACCAGATTATGATAAAGGCGAATTCTATCTTCATTAGTTATTGCCTTCACCTGTGAATTACAAAGAAAGTAAAACTGTACAATTACTAAATGCTTTATATCAGTCTGACTAGGATATTATATGTGTATAAAACTCATTTGAGCCCAATATGTTTTTGTAAATATTCTATCTCTGAGGATAATAATATCCCAATATGGTACAAATCTATGGAAACAAGAACTCTTAAATTTAACATAAAAAATTCAAGAAATATACTAGTGCTAAACAAGGAGTCAAATAATATTTGAAATAAAATAATCTTTAATTTTAATTACTTTCAAATACAAGCTTGACAACCTTCCATAATTTACAACTATGTGTAAATTTATAACAATATGGTCTCTTGGGTTGTAACAAATGCAGTTTGGAGAAAGCCCAGCATTTCTGATGAATACATTGGCTTGATTTTCAGGGCTGATGAGTAAGCAAAGCAAGAAACCAGCAAAATCAAGCAGTATACTCTTCATCCATAGAAATGGAGCTTACGTGTTCCTCTGAAATGTCGGGCTTTCTCTGACCTATATCCACTATAACCCAGAAGACTGTACTTCTCACTGTCATCACTGAGAGAACATCATATCCACCATATGTGTAGACTGATCTTCAATCCAGGCACTTATATGTGAATACATTTCAATTCATAGCACATGTTATTTTTCAGTTTTATTTTCCACATCATTTCCAAGTAAAAATACTAATGTTATTCACTTTTCAGGATTCTATATAACATATCTGGGAATTACCATATTCAAGAAACATTTCTTCAGATAATATTTAGTGAAGTAAATTAAACTTCCAGCTATTCAGTATCCAAAAACCCAGAATTCTCATGCAACTGGCAAAAATATCAAAGAAAATTTACCATTTTATAACATCCCATAAAAAACAAAGTTGTGACATGCATATGTTCATCTGCCACACACTAACTCTCCCAGCCAACACTAACAGAATTGCTTGTCATATTCCCTCATGCATGTGCTGTTACAGTTACAGTAATGCATGATTACAGTACAGCTTAGTTGAATTTGTGATTGTATTTCAGTATATCTAAAATTGTTCACTCATAAATCTGCTATGTCTCCTAAAAATACTTCCATACAAGAACTTAAGTGAAAATGCATTGTTTCAACTTTAAAACAGAAAATAGAAATATTAAAAGACTGGTAAAGGGTAAAAATTTGGTTTTGTAACAGTTCTTCTCCTGCAACCAGCATATTCATGTAACAGCACACACAATTCCTTATATATGTTGAATAAATTGCAGTTTACTCTACTCTAATAAAGACAGGCATCTAACAGCCTTACCTTCCTGATCGGTGCTTCATTCTCTGTAATCCATGCAGCAAGCGCAGGACAGTAGCTCACAATGAGTGAGCCAATCTCATTCTTCTGCTCAGTCTCAAACACGAAACAACGATGACTATTGTCAGGCTGCTGACGCATCAAGTTTATGGTTAGGAAACTGTCACTAGGGTCCAGAAAGATTGATTCCACGTCCTGGTAGCGGTACTCATACAAGACAAACTTATCATCTGGTTTGATCAGCATCAGTCCCTCAGAGTTCACCCCCAGTATCAGACTGTTACCTGCAGCACGACAATGGCATACTGACTCTGGACCATGTTGCCCACTCATTCACTTTTTGTGAGCTAACCATAATAAGCAGCATGTTACAGAATGTTAGAAAATGCCTTGGAACTTTTGCAGATTTGTACAACCGAAGCAAAGGAAACATGAAACACATATGGAACTCAGTTATAGTGATGAACCAAAATTACACAAAAATATAAATGCATTAAAGAAAATTAAAATGCTGAATCAACTGATATTTTAAAAAAATTACACAATTTAAATCAAGATCAGTTTAAGGCAGANTAATAGTAATAATAATAATAATAATAGTAATAATAATAATAATAATAATAATAATAATAATCTGCTGCAAAGGAGGCTAAGGTTATTTCTGGTCCACAGGGCCACTGAGTAGTACAATTCAAGCCTGAAATATTTCACTGAATTGGTCTGTAGTTAATGGAATATATTAAAAAACCTATGAAAGCCTTCATGTAGTGACTGCACATGCTGTTCAGTTTTGATTAAGTTACACTTGGACATAAAATGTAATAATGATTTGTGACACTAAATATAATCAAAATGAGTTCATACAGAATGTAATTCTTAAGTGTGTATGAATTGATGGATTGATATATTTCACATGCAATCTTGTGAAACACACCCACGAACTTACTTTAATGAGAGACCAGATGTAAATTTGTCACCAAGACTGAAAATGGAGTTCACAATATTCCTGCATCAGAGATGGGAGATCTGCATACATGTATGAACTGTGATATCTTCTTTGTGAGTGACATTCTTCATTTAATCATCTTTATTATGACTGTGGATAAAGACTCCATCCATGCAAAGTGGCAGAAAAATTTAAAACACTATTAAACTGGAAACATGTCTCTATTCAGCTGTTATCTTTATTTTTAAAATACAGTTTCATACTAGAATGGCTTATAAGAAAATTGACAGAAGACACAAACAAGAACTAGAAACTTGGAAACTCTGCTATTCTAGCCACTACACTAAAATTGCCCATCCTCTGCAAAGGCACTGGTACTGTATAGATGACAACAGCAACAAATAAATTTCCAACTGAAATTAGAACCCCTGCAGCAACTGAAATGTTATTAAACATTTGACATATTAAGTTCGCTTAATGTCCAAAATAAATTTAACCACTTGGCACAGACACTCTTGTGTTACTCACCGTATGACCAATAGCCACGGTACGTGACTTGAAACATGGTGGTCCCATAGAGTGGGTACTGCATCACACATGAGAGATACAGCACTTTGGCAGTGAGATCAGACCGACTGGCACCATATTGTCGATGTGCTTGAGCGATGATAGGTACCTGCAAATTATATCCTACTTTTACTGTATATACAACATTGCGTACTGACCTATTAACAGATTACAGGATTTACACCTGAATGCTCTGCATTTAATATATGGATATAGCGCTTATCACTACAGCACTGGTATAAGATTTCATGTTAAAAGAATATACCACATTACTGGCTGCTCATTCAACTGCACTAAGCAGACAGGTGTTCACATTGAAAAAGCAAACCATTAGATTAATTATGCTAGTGGGGTGGGACTAAGTCCCTTGTACTGCGGCCACTTCTGGCCTATTGTACCGCCCCAGATGATAGGTGAGGATGATTGTGGAGCAATTGGTGGAATGAAGACTGGCAAGGGAAACCGAAGTACTCAGAGAAAATCTGCCTGTCTACCATTAATCCCATTTGACCAGACCCAGGATCGAACCTGGGCTGCCGCAATGGGAAGCCAGCAACTAACCGCTTAAGCTATGAACCATTACATTAACTATATTGTTAATACCCATTGTTCTTCACTGCGACTCCGAGATATTCGTTGAGGTAGGTAAGTTTCCACATCAGAATAGTACTCTAGCCGATCACTGTCCTTGGGTTCACCTAGTGCTACTTGTGCTTGTAGCCCAGCTAGCTGAACAGCCACCTTCTCATTCACAGGGAAGTCATCACACTACATGACAGAACAAATGTACATTAACTTCAGTCAAGGAAATTGTGTTGATTTTCATGGATTTTATGTTGACAATGTTTCCATAGATTTCCTACCTTATTTGCAGTTTATTTAACAGTGCTAATCAGTATGTCAGGACTACATGTACAGCACTGAGTGACAGAATGGCCGTGAATAGTTAACTGGAAAGGATGTGGAATGTAGCAATCATAGAATAATTTAAGGTACCATTCCAGTGTTTGCTCGGAAGGATGAGGGAAACCATAAAAAGCCTGTCATAACAGTCTATGTTCCAACACTGATTAAAATTGAGAACCTCCCAAATATAAGTCCCATCTGAGCCAATTTGTTCAGCATGTTTCCATAAACCATTAATAAATGAACAAGAAAGGATAAAATCCAAAACCAGGATATTAGGAAAGATCTTGCAGAAGAAACACAAGGAAATTCAGTTACACTGAAGACAGATTAGAATGGATGACATTAGAATTGCTTCCACAATATAAAACTGAAGATGTCAAATAAAAAATCATTATGGAAATGAAGGAGAAAGTGGAGAGGCACAGAGAAGGAAGATAATAAGCATATTTGAGGAACAGTGTGTGTGTATATATATATATATATACATGACCGCCTCTGTAGTCTAGTGGTCAGAGTTCCTGGCTACAGATCCAGAGGACCCAGGTTAGATTCCCAGCGCTACCAGATTTTCTGAGAGGTAGTTGTAGTTGTCTGGAATGGGGTCCACTCAGCCTCATGAGGATAATTGAGGAGCTATTTCAAGGAAATAGCGGTTCTGGTCTATAAAACCGAGATTAACGGCCATAGGAATCTGTTGCGCTGACCATGTGACACCCTCTATCCATAAAAATTCGCACTAACTTTGCCAAAGAATAGCAGTTGCAGTCAGTATATTTCTCTTACAGACTTGGACCACAGAGTTTCTAATATATATATATAAGGAGAGCTTAGGGCAGGATGGAAAATGATGGAAATGTTTTATGTTAAAGCAGTCACTCTGGAAATATAAAGAGATGTTAATGATGGCAAAGTTTACAAAGTGATCAGATTCATCACTAACACAAGAATGGAAAGATGTATGCTAACAGTTCCCCTACATGGAGCAAGAAAAAGGTGATAGTTGTCTCTGTGATCAAGCAATGGGCCAAGAAGCATTAGGAATGTATAAGTTAGGCTTCATACATTCTTGCCTTTGAAGACTGTCGTCATCTGGGATGTGACACCATGATGTTAGGCAGAGAGATACCGATATTTCGGATGAAGCTGCTACTTCCATCTCATCCATCATGAAGATGGAGGCAGTAGGTTTCTCTGATGCTTTGGCACTTATATACCAAACAACATGGTGTCACATCACAGAAGTAGTGGTCGACATAGTCACTGCTGTGAGAACCTTAAAATTCATGTACTTAACCTTGGCAATAAATTGAACTGTGAAGTATGATTATTTTCAGTCCCTAGCATTTTCTGTGTCCCTTTCAGATCCTGAATGCACAGATGTGTGGGTAAGAATATTGAAAAGAAGGAAGAAGAGGAGATGGAAGGGATAAATAGGAGAAAAAGGAAAGGAGAAGAGGACTAGGAAGAGGACAAGGAGAGGATAAGGAGGAGAGGAGGACAAGATAAAGAGGAGAGAATTATGAGGAGGAAGATGAGATGAGGAACGAATTCTGAGGAGGAGGAGGAGACAAGAATAAAAAAGGAGAGGGGGAAAAAGAAAGAATGATAAAGAGGAGTTGCAGAAGAAAGGAGATTTTTGGGGGCAAAGTTGGAAGATGAAAAGATATTAAGAAGAAGGAAAAAGAAGAGGATTATAATGAAGACAAAGAAAATACTTCAGCCCGGCATCTTACATCTGAAAGGGATACAGGAAGATGCTGGTGTGAAGAAGAATTCAACACTCCGTTCAGGAACCAAATTTCATGTGCCCACTCAATTCTCTCTCATTTCCCTGACTGACACATCATGACTGATACTTCCAATAATACCGTATTTACACATGTATAGGCCGCAGCATAATTTTCAGACAGAAATTATAGAAAAAATAATTTTCTTGGAATATTATTTCAGGAGTAGAAATTATTTCAGAATTTATTCCGAAATTATTATTGAGGAAATTTTTTTTAAATGAAGTGTGATTTCGAATATTTCGAATATAAGCCGCACCCCAGTTTTCCTCTTGAATTTTTGGCAAAAAATGTGCGGCCTTTACATGCGTAAATACGGTAATTGGAATTGATAATTCCAATATAAAAATTATGTCAGTATATAAGTGATGCAGTACACCCACCTTAACAACACTGTACACAGCCTGTGCATAGAGCATATTCACTTCCACTGGGTCCTGAGAAAGTTCTCGGGTTGTTCGGAACAGTCGTCGCTTGAACACAAATCTGTTCTCCCCACTACCCAAGGTTGCACTGTTGCCGCGCCGACTCAACGATGAAAACGCAGACGTATTGGTGGTGGCCAGTTTACATTGTTTCCTATTGTAAAGGATGAGTTTTACATTATATCTCACATAAATAACGCAGAAAGTGAGAATTTTCAACAAATACAATTTTCATAATATAGAAAAAACCAAGGTAAAATAGGTCAGCAGTTGTTATTAAACACTTATAAGTGGTCCTTGAAACTGGAAGGGGTGCCATTTTGCTTCTATTTCCTGCTGCAAAACCAATGCATGTGCATATGCAATCTTAATTTCCTGACAAATAATAGTTCTTAAAAGTTAGAAATGTGGACTCAGTTTGTTGTTTCTTTAGATTTTGTATTTAAAAATAATTAAACTTTATTCTTAATTCATGCAAAACCAAATTTATGGTCCATACTGTAAATTTTACAATCATGTTTCATAATTTCCATGAGGGTGAAATTCCATAACCTGAATATCTCTAGGACAGAGTGAACAATACTTCCCTTCTTGCTACAGGCATGCCTGTAAGTCATATAGTAAGCACTTATAACTCTCTAAAACAAGTCTGAAAATGATTACTGCCATAACCTTTCAAACCAAAGTTAACCATTTTTTACAATTTGTGTAAAATAACTGTATGAATGCCCACTACCACGGTCTTGACCCTCTCATGGCTATAACGTACATGTCCACATCTGGCACAATGTGTGTCATACTACTGGGAAATGAACTGTTGATAGGGATGCAAAAATATCTTGTACATGTCCCATGGAACATTCTACAAAATATTTACCACAGATTCTGTCATCCTCCACCTACATTTTAAACTATTTGCTGAAAGTCTGTGTTGTCTATGTTGTCTACAGCTCCTATGATGTCAATATATGAGGTACTATTTATATATGAATCTGTAACCGTTTGTTCTTAACGTACAAAAGATATGAAAAAATTATACCCACTTTTGATTTTTTGTTTCATAAGATGCTCTAAATATCTGTGTAGGAGAAATCTGACCTCAAAACACTTAATAATATACTTATTAGAATCATCATTACTAATTCAATGTCCAGCAGCCTCCATAGTCTAGGGGTAACATTCCCACGTCATGACTCAAGATACGCGGGTTCAAACCCGGCGGAGGTCGTGGAATTTTTAAGGGCGGAAAAATTCAGGGAACAAGTCCTCTGGGAGGGACTTTAAGCCGTGGGTCCCGTGTCATAGATTTACGGAACATAAAAGATCCTCATGTCTCTAGGAGACCTCTCAGCAAAATTAGGCAAACATTTCCCGCCCAAGTAGTTTCCAATGCCTCTGCCTCTGGGGGAAGCATCAGGTACCACGTGCCAGAAGAGGGCCGACCTCGCTGGCAAAGTGGGGCTGATAGCAAAGCACCAGTACTGGTAGGGTATGGGGACAGTAGAAATTAAAGGGGGACGTACAATAGACTAGTCGCGGTGCATGGGGAAACCCACCCCCTCCAATAATAATAATAATAATAATAATAATAATAATTCAATGTCCACTCACATTTCCCATGCTGCAATGACATCATAAAGGTAGTCATGTGCTCGAACATGCTCCTCCCCATCCGGTCGGCTCTGGTATATGGCCCAACCCTCCAGATTTCGAAGACCAAGCTTTTCTGCCAATTTAGTGGCTGCATCGGCAGCTGTGTCTGTTGGGTGAACATCTATTGCTTTTGTACGCCCATCAAGGAAGAAAAACCTGCATACAATAGTACCTAAACGCCGCATTGCCTGTAGACAAAGACAGATCCATTAACTAAAACACATCACTTACTTATACTGTATTAATAGTCTTACTATAAAATCACTAATATTGTCTTTAATCCAAGGCAGAAAATTCCTGAACTGTACTTTACACAGCAGCCCTTGAATAAAGAAATTCAGAAGTAAAAATATACAACTTCTAACCTACATTTACAAATACAAAGACATCATATGTTCCCACATTTACTTGCATATAATTCCATATACATTTTTTTAACTTCCAGTTTGACCACAATTCAGAACTAACAATATTTAAATACTTTTGGATGATTTGCAGAAGTCAATGATACAAGGATATTATTTCATACATATCTCTCTGTACAGCGAGCCATTTTGAGAAACAGCTGTGGAAACCTAAAATGACTTTGGTTATCACTTTCAAGGGACCTTCCTTGTAATCAAGAAACATCTTTTATATTTATGTTACACAGAATGAGCATTATTCCAGAATTTGTGAAAGAAATTAAAAAAATGTTTGAAGTCTAGTTGAAAGTTATAAGCCAAAGGCAAAGTCTGAGTTTATTAACATTCATAGCTGGATGTCTGGACTTCCCACCAACATTCATTAATCATCCTATCACAGATGATATACAGATTGTACCAGGAGGAAAGGTCATATTCTGGGAGGTCATACTATCATTCATTCTATGCAAAAAATTGTATATGTACAGGTGTCCTATTCAGAACAGTTTCCAAGAGAAAGCTATTTCAATGTACAATTCCAAAATTGTTGACAACAAAGAGATATTACACACTGCTGAGCTGTGCCATAGCTCAAGCAGTTAGTCGCTGGCTTCCCACCGTGGCAGCCCGGGTTTGATCCCGGGTCTGGTCAAGTGGGATCTGTGGTGGAAAAAGTGGCGCTAGGGCAAGTTTTCTCTGAGCACTTTTGTTTCCCCTGCCAATCTTCATTCCACCAATTGCTCCACAATCACCCTCACCTATCATCTTGGGCTGGTACAACAGGCCAGAAGTGGCCGCAGTACAAGGGACTTAGTCCCACCCCACTAGTAATAAAAAAAATTACGTACTGTTTCTAATATCGGTATTCATTGTTCAAGTGACAAAGTTAGGTATAGTTTAGCGGCCTCCGTAGTCTAGAGGTAACGTTCCCACCTCATGACTCGTGGTACGCGGGTTCAAACGTTGAATTTTTAAGGGCGGAAAAATTCAGGGAACAAGTCCTCTGGGAGGGACTTTAAGCCATGGGTCCCGTGTTGTAGCTTTGCGGCACGTAAAAGAACCTCATATCTCCTAAGGAGATCACTGATCCAAATTCAAGGATGTTTCCCACCCAACAAATAGCCTCTAACACCTCTGATAGATGGGGGAAGCATTATAGATACCGCTAAGCTAGTGGAGGCCGAACTCGCTGGCTCGGTCGGGACTGATGGTACCAATACTGGTCTAAGTGCATGGGGAAACCCACCCTCTCCAATAACTAACTAACTAGGTATAGTTTACCTAGCATAATACAGTTTCAAAAATTCCACGGTCTACATCAATGCACTTTGCGACTCTTGTGAGGACATGGTATGTTGCTCATCTGTACAGTGAAACACCTCTGTCTCAGAAACCATTTGGAATAGGACACATGTATATATACAATTTTCTGCTAGGAATGGCCGACACTATGACCTCCCCAAATATTGGCCTTTGCTCCTGGGACACTCAGTATATTCGTAATGCCTGATAGTGTCACACAACAAATTAAAAAGAACCAAAGTGAATGCATACAAAGTTCCAGTAATATGTTTTGTGGTGATAACATGAACAGCTGTTTATATGTTCTGTGATGTGATTAGTAATAAATGCTGGAAGTTCACTTCGCTGAGAGCACTATTCCTTACCGCAATCTCTACTGTAGAAGGAGGATACTGCCTGCATGACACCTTTGTATTCTTGCAGTTATCTGCACACCACTGAACATATTGCCGTAACTTTCCCTCTAGTTGTAAGCTCTTCCGCAGGAAGCATACAAAGTACTGCAAGCACACATACAAGATAGATGAATGGCATGCTTCGTTACTGTGTTGGGTTGTACAAAATGCTGTTGAACAATACTGTTGTTTATATACAATAGTTTTCTTCTTACTTCATTTCAAATTTAATTATTATTTTTATGGTACCCTTAAGAAAATTTGAGGTTATTTCAAACAGCAGTAAACTAAATAGCTGGAGTAACAGAACCCAAATGTTCAGCACTGTCAACACAGAATCCACCAAGTAAATCCCATCTTAAACTGCTTCATTTCAACCCTCACTACTTTAAAAATTATCCATAAGTTATATTTCCTTCCAGAGTTTGACATAGTTCTTACTTCCTCCACCTGTGCTATACATCTAGCCTGATGGATAGCTCTTTATTCAACTGTCCTAATAATATTATTCCTATAAATATACCAAAATATAAAATATTACCATATTTTATGTGTTTTAAGTTATACAACTCCACATATTTACCAAATCAATACAATTCACTGTATATTACGTTGTGTTAGTTTGTTCCCATGGTGCGTATCACTTTGCCTTTGTACCTTAACTTATGACAGGGATAAAAATTCACAGTTGACAGATTTTGGAAGATGACAATGAATCTCTCAAATATGAGACAAGACAATGCATCGAGATGCCACAATTTGTTCTGTTCTCAAAAGTTGAGTCTGATGACAATATGTGAAATTTTAGGTAACTTGCAGTGATGATCAAGTTTGCCATTTTCTGGGATGTGATGCCATGCAGTCTCATAGATATCTACCAGCATTTTACAGAAACCCACTCCATCCATCTTCAGAACAGATGAACTACCATACAGATGGAGACACATCACATCCCAGGACACAATAATTTTCAGTGACATTGGCAGCTAAGGTCAGATAACCTATTTGTATGGGCAAAGGAAAAAGGCAAAGATATTTTTGTAACTGTCCATGAAGGCCCATAAGGTGGTGAGACGTCGAGGCTCACAGATGATAGTAAGGTTGTTAGCCTTACGTGCTGGCCGCACGCTGGCCAGGAAATTTCCTGGTACTAATTTCTGTTAGAGACTGAGTCAACCCCAGGGTTACAGTGCAGCTGGAAGGATTAGGTAAATTGAAGAAATGCAATAACCTCATCGAGAACTGAACCCAGGACCTTCCGGTTTGTAGCACAGTGCCTCAACCAACTACGCTACTGCATAGCCCATCTGTGTGGGCATCCATGAAAAACAAATGTGCATCTTATCTGTTACGGCTACTTCAAGAGTTTATCCTGAGTGATAGAAAACAATGCTAGCTGCTGTTTGCAGGGAGTGATTTGAAAATATCAGATAATAAAGGACAGAAATAACTTACTTTATACAACAGTTTGCTTGGTTGGAAGGCAACTATGCAGAGGCACAGTAGAAGCCAAACTCTCTCTGTAGAGTCAGGATTTGGATTGTTGGTCGCCTGGCGCATACACTGCACAAAGATCTCATCACGTAACTCTTCACGCTCTATACCATAACCTACAATGCTCTGGATAGTTTGAAGTTCCGAGTCGGGCTTCAGTTCTCCACGCATGTACTTACATAAATCCTATGAGAGAAAACAGAAAACAAATTGTGACAAAAAAATATAATTAATTCCATTTCAGACAACATAATTCATNCATTTTAGACAACATAATTCATTCATCAGTAATCTGTCAGATGACACTTCCACAGTCTCTTCCAAAACAGTTCCTCCATATAATGCGATCTTCTGTTTTTGGAAAGAGACTATCCAGGATAATTATCCAGTGATAATCTGGCAGTTTTTCCATTTGCTTTGCGTGACATACCCAACACGTGACAGACAACATAATAATTCATTTAAATTATAACAACTCCAAGGTTCAAAATCTGCCTTGAAATCAGCTAATCAAGAAATCCAAAAATGTATACAACCTGAGTGTCTATTGCCATGATCATAGCAATTTGCTGTTGAACTCTACCTTGAGCTAATCTAGCCAGTTCATGTCTTATAACTTATCTCTTTCATATTAATTTTACTATTAGCTTATTAATGTACAGGTTACATAGTTCCCTTCCCCTTGACTTACACGACAGTTGCACATCCAAGAATGGTTGTGGAACTCAACTTTTTTCCATAGCAATATGTTATAAACACAGATTGGTTACCCAGAAATTTGTCTAGATTCATTTCTTGTGCATGGAAAACAACTGATAATAGTCACATTAATGTGAAATTTATTCCAATAAAAATCATGTAGTTGGAGGATACCTGCATCATCAATATGTTCGCTGTATGTATGCATAATGAGGAGCTTCATAACTTGTACTCTTCCCCAAGCATAATGAGAATGATCAAGTCAAGGAGGATGAGGTGGGCAGGTCATGTAGCACAAATGGGGGAGACGAGGAATGCGTATAGGATATTGGTGGGAAAGCCGGAAGGAAAGAGACCACAGGGAAGACCAAGGCATAGGTGGGTGGACAATATTAGAAAGGATCTTAGAGAGATAGTATGGGATGGTATGGATTGGATAGATCTGGCTCAGGATAGGGACCAGTGGAGGGCTCTTGTGAACACGATAATGAACCTTCGGGTTCCATAAAATGCTGGGAAATTCTTGAGAAGCTGCAGAATTGGCAGCTCCTCCAGAAGGGCTCCATGCGTAAGTAGGTAAGTATGTATATGTAATGCCCTGGCGGCGTAGGGGGGCATGGAGGTATCCCACCCGCTGCCGCCACTGTAATGCCGTGGTGCAGGGGGGCGTGGAGTCAGCCTCCTCTGCCACCACTGTTACGCCGCAAGTAGGGGGCCGTGGAGGTATCCTTCCTTGCCTCCACCGTCACTGCTCTGTAAGGAGTTAACACAACCATCCTAGCTCACCCTTAGCTAGGATTCTCCTGTTCGGGGTTTCCTTTTTGGTAAAAGCTGCCACCATCTATTTTCTTTCCTTTCAATTGTGGGCACCACTCCCTGGCATATAGTCATAGCTCCTTGACCACTCCTCCCGTAGTTTACAGGTAGCGACTTAACACTTTATTATTATATCTTAAGGGGCGTTGGTATCTAGGCTACTTAACTCTGCCGGTGTGGCAGGTACCTATCCCTGTTGTCTTTC
>NW_019740654.1:979177-995287 GCF_002891405.2 Cryptotermes secundus | reverse complement strand
TTACCACTACTCCCTATGTGTAACCTTGACACCGACATATAAGTCACTCATTGCCTGACTACTATCCTAGGCTTCTACCCGATCCTAGTTTCCTACCCTACATACTAACCACAACCCTAACATATATACTATAAATCACTGATTGCCTGGCTAATATCCTAGGCCTTGACATGAACCTATTATCCTACCCTCAGGGCTCACTGGGTACACTGGAAATTGCACATTCAATAGCTCAACAACACTGTATCACCAATACTATGACACAACGATATTCTCAATCAGCATGGCTAATATGCGTAAACAAACCCACCTGTAGTACAAGATGCCGGCCCACTGCCTCCGCTGGTCAGACCCATGTCGAAGAGAGCCTTCGGCTGACAACTGAATATTGTGTGTTAGAACGTGATTCAAATCCCCCGAAGTTCCCTAATTTATCGTTTTCTTTCGCTGATTCAGCGTAGACGACAGAGGGTAGGTGACTCCCCCTCAGTGCCCTCAATCCTCATACATAATAACCTCCTCATTGGCTCTCATGGGTGGTTGTGGGCGGACCCCTTGCGTCTTATTGCTGTGTATGCGGTCTCTCTCGATTAATCCAGTGTACGAGTGAGGTAAGCTATTGCTCTGTGATTACAGAGACCTGCTGTGCAGTCACATTCTTAACCTAGTTGCCAGTCCTGGTGTTTACAATTTACGGCAATAGCTGCGAAATTCTTTTCGCATGTCTCTAGCTTTTGGGTAATA
The DNA here is from genome assembly GCF_002891405.2 of Cryptotermes secundus. Taxonomy (NCBI): domain Eukaryota; kingdom Metazoa; phylum Arthropoda; class Insecta; order Blattodea; family Kalotermitidae; genus Cryptotermes; species Cryptotermes secundus. Next base: position 994,543 of record NW_019740654.1, on the reverse strand, counting down.
CCATACCCTCTTCAATCTCAAATTTGGGCCACAACAGTATATACACTCTGATTTTCTTTTGTAAGGATTTAACCTACTGAAATACAGACGTGATTACCGTAATCATAGTGAAGTCCACCATTATGACAGTAAAAATTAAATCAATAAAGAATCAACCCTTGTTTTAGTTTGAAGACAGATGTTCTGAATCATAAACATTATTAATACTATGTGTAAATTAAATAGTATCAGATTTGAGCAACCTACGAGTTCTTATTACTTACTTACTCACTCATGGAGCTGAGCCCTTCTGGAGGAGCCGCATTCATTAAACTGACACTGACACTTCATGCAGCATTTGATACTGTCATTTCAATAGATCTTGGCACAATTAGTGTCAATTAACACATACCAAATCTTCTTTACAAATTTAAATGCAAACTTTCACTGTACTTGCGGAAAACTTACCCTGAAGATGGAACATGCCACATTTACATTATCTGGGTCATACATGTGAATATGTGAATTAGGAATTGTAGACCCTCGATAATATGTCACCATCTCATATTTTGGCATAATCTCTGTTGACCTGTTCTTCCTAGTAAGCGTAGCCATAATTGTACCTAATAAGAAAGCAAAGATATAACAAAACACACAATCACTTCCTGACTTCTACTCTGACTAATGTCTCCATATAAAGTTAAAACACTGTTCAATTTCTTGATACTAGAAAGGCATCCAAAATTCTGAAATGAAATTCACATAAATCATTTTCTCGGTGTAATTAAATGTGATTCAAACCTCAAAAACTTTATATTTCTGCTCTTAGGAAACAGGAGTTACTAGAACTGTCTATATACTGTACTTTAGAAGCAATGCTGGACTGTCTTCCTGTTAAAGTTCACAGTAGCCAAATAAAAAATTTCTCTAGAACCTTGTGGAACAGTCAAACAAGAAAAAACTGTTAAGATGTGATTTGTACAATAAAAATATAAACCTATGACAATAATATTTTGGTGAAACAGGAAACATATTGAAATATATACATACATTTGTATTGTTGATATATATTTAGAGGAATTTATGACATTTTCTTTTACAAAAACCTAACTAAATGACTTAGTTTTTGGAGTGGGTTGAGACCAAATCCTTTGGTACTGCAGTCTCAAACGGGTTTACTGTACCAGATTACAGAAGAATATGGAGCATTTGTGGAATGACAATGAATTGAAGAAACTAAGTTCTTAGACAGAACTTACCCCATGCCATTCTTTACACCACAAACCCATCTTAGTTCACCCTTGCGTTGAACAAGGGCTCCACAGGGAACAGTCTGTGACTAACTGCTTGAACTATGGAAAAACTAACTGTAGGAATTAAATGGGGATTTTGTAATGAAAATGATTGCTGATGGACATACCTTCAGGAGATCTTTCATGAGAATTGAAGTAGTTATGTGCAAACTCAACAATGTCATGGTAAGTGTCATCTAGTGCTGCAGCTGCTGCCTCTTTGTCCTGCAACTCCTCCAATTCTTGCAATTTCTTCTCTACACGGAACTTTCGCCTTTGCTCTCTCTCAGGTTCATCATGCCCATTGTATCGCCAAGAATATGATGACTGAATGCCCTGAAATAAAATCAACAATTGCATATAAATCAAAACAAAAAGATAATTTTCAAGTTAAGCACAGTCTCAAACTAATACTGAAATAAAGAAATGCAAAATTTAGGTACTCTTCCTATATAAGTATTTAAATGAGTATCATAAATCAGTGAGTCATCTTTGATGTTCAAACCAAGTTGTCAATACATAATGGGAGCATGTCCTTATGTCACCAGAAATTCATGAGTGTGGGCCTTATTAGCTGCAATTGTGACAGTCAGGTTTTGTACAGCTATGAGTTGTGTTTCATGTGTCTGCAGAGGATGAATATTCTGTGAAGTGGCACAAATATTATTTTTGAGATCTCTACTCAGAGATGATGACTACCTGCCTGGGTTATGATGTGGCCATAGGTCACTAATAACTTCCGATTCACTACCTTTATCTTCATAGTTATTTCCATCTAGACTGCAATCACAGCCTTGAAGTTATTTCCTCCTTAATTTCATGACATGAATTGGTAACTATTTACATTCCTTCATCTTGGCTTGGCTTCAGCGTAATTTCAATATGTGTATTCTTATATGTCATCTGTAATATATTATATTTATGCATATTTATGCAATTATATTTGCCAAACTCGAATCTGTCTGCTTTTCAGAAAGGTACTATGTTTACTGCCATTAAACTATTCAACAGATTGCCCATAACCACTCAGAGCCTTAAAGAGGATAGAATTAGTTTTAAAAATAGGCTGTTTTTATATCTTATGAATAATTCCTTTTATACAGTTTCTGAATATGTGGAGCATAACATAAACAATTAGTTTTAATTACTTTGTTATCTGTGTGTTTGTTTAAATTTGTTTTTATATCTTATGAATAATTCCTTTTATACAGTTTCTGAATATGTGGAGCATAACATAAACAATTAGTTTTAATTATTTTGCTAACTGTGTGTTTAAATTTTTGTATGATGACCTTCATGTCCATTTGTTTGGACTTGTGAAATGAAATAAATGTATGTATGTATTGTGACACGCAGGCCATTTCTAAGAAACAAATGGACAAACACATTGCCACAAAAACACTAATTTCTTGAGCCCAAATGATTACAGAACATGGTTTCCATGGCAACGCATTTATGAAGATCAGTAACGGAACCCTTAGAGGTGGTGATCTCTATTAGATTCTCTGGCAGTTATAAAAGGAAGTTGATTCGTGAATTCAATTCAGCCAGGGCTTGAGAGCAGTGAGATTCTTCACAGGGATTCACCAGACAGATGTCATTCTGAAGTAGTTCAATGTGTGAGCTGTTCTAATTAATTGTAATTATAAAGAAGTGCCAATAAATTCAATTATTGAATCGAGAACCCCTTATTATTTGTCACGCAAACCCCATACATGTGACAATATGAGAAATATTGGAAGCAATATATCCACTGCTGAGAAGACTTTAAAATCCTACGTTCACTCCCCTGCCTGCATTAGGGCATGGTGCTTTCAAACAGGGACAACTTACTGTAAATAGAGTCCTAACATGTGAAAAGACAAATTCTTCTGTTGATGAGTGCATGACAACACTCTGTGCACATTATAATGAAGTGTTGCTATCTGTCCTAATTGTGCCAATGCTTCTTCCTAATTGAAATGATGTACTAACCCCAGAAACAGATGATCCTCTGGAGCTTGGTCGACTATGACGCGGAGAACCACAGCTAGGAGAGCCTGGTCTGGGTCTTGGACTGGGAACCCTATCCACAGCATGACTGTGGTTTCCCCTCTGGATCCGCTCAACTCCAGGACTTTTAGGGCGCAGCTTATGAGGTGGTCCAGGTGTGGGAAGTGGGGGTGGTGAGGAGCCACCTCCCCCCTCATCTCGTGGAAGCACAGACTCATAGATGGGTTCTGATGTAGTGTTCTGAGGAGGACTTGTATCATTAGTGCATACTGGAACACCACTGGGGCCCGTTGGAGGTGGGGGAGGAGGTTCTGTGGGTTCTGGCAGTGAAGGAAGCCCCAGACACTTTGTGCCACCATTGTTTCTCTGAGCCGGAAGCTGCAGATCCAGACTGCATGGTGGAACAGGGGGGTTAGAGGTTGCCAGGCCTTCACTCTCCTGCTGGATCACAGTTTCAAGCTGCAACAAAAAATGTCATCAAGTAAGAACAAAGGTTCTCACAGCAGTGACTATGAATAACATAATCATCTGGGATGTGATGCTAAGAAGTCTGGTAGTCTACTGACATTTGGGAGGAACATACTGCCTCCATCTTCAGAGCCAAAGAGTATGCAGAGTAGACAAACAAGCAAGCCATAATCACAGTACTCTACTTGCAAGCAGAAATTCAACAACTTAGTTCATAATAAACAGACGTTCAGGTGAATTTGGACTAGTCATTCTAAAGTTATAAATGAAAACAATATTAGAATATATATTTTATGTCATACACTTAACACAGAAACGAAAATTGTTGCTACATGTCAAGTTTCATGATTATTAACATGAAATATTTATCTACACACCTCCACATCCAAGTCTTCAACCAGTTCATTCATCCTCTCACCAATCTCATCTATGATCTGGTTACGATTAGGCTGCACATCTGACAGAAAAGCAAACAGATTGTCCAGATCCACAGAATCACCTGCTTGTTCTGTAACTGCAAGCTTCGAATTGAGTTGTTCGGCCATCTGAGAGAGTGCTGCTATCTCCTGCTGGGCAGCTCTGCATAACAGAATACCAGTACACTATAAGCAAGTTTCCTTATCAGTACAGAAATATTTATGATTAAGCTTTTATCAACCATCTTGTATATACTTTTCATAATTCAAATATTAATTATCAGATATGTATTCCATATTGAATCTGTGAGCCTGGATAGTGTAGAATGACAGGATGAGCAGTGAATAATAAATTGGGAAGGACATAGCCATGAACTAATAAATGGTACTATCCCTGAATCTCAGCCATAGTAACCACTCACTGCCTGATATCAGAACTTAAAACTACCCAAATGTGAAACAGTAGTACTTAACCATCTGACTGTAAGGTTCAGTCACAGGCAGTAAGGGTATTAGGTTTTTCCATTGTTAACATATGGTCAGACAGGAACAAGCACTTATCAGCCATAGAGCCCATGAAAGATTCTGGAGGCTGCTAAAAATAATCGACTTTAAACATGACAAAATATGAAACTATACAACAGGTAGAGAACCGTTTTGTACATTATAACAGTCATCCCAAAAGCAATGCACCTGATATCTTTGGTGACACTGTGATCACAATTTGGGCAGATAATTCTGTTGTGTCCTTCACAAATATCTGATGGTGGGTTTAAATGAAAGTTGAATAACAGGTCTTCTATAAGCAATTTTTGTGCATTCATTTGTTCACTTGTTTAATGAATTCTCTGTTATGTGTGTTGATTTATTTAACATTGGTTTCTCAATTGGAAGACTTGGCTAGAGTGCGAAGCTGACAACTGATCTCAGTCTGTGAGGTACAAAGTTCTCATGGCAGTGACTATACAGACAAATAGCTCTCGGATTCTATGCCATGTCTGAAAGACAATATCAACATTTCAGTCAATATCTGAAGATGGAGACAGCAGGCTCCTCCAAAATACTGGTGCAGGAACTTCATTATGTACAAGTTCAAAAAACGCTTCATTTTAATGTGAACAACTTATTTAGATGACCTTCAATTAGCAACACTCACTTTAATGAAAATTTCTTGCTGCTCAATTGAGAGACATCAGGGAAGAGGGACTGGGTGACAGAGAAGAATGTCAGGTGAAAAGGGCAAATCTGACCTAGCAACATAACCTCTTCTGTGCATGTACTGCTGTCATTCTTTGAAGGGATAAGGAAACATTCAGCACAGTTATTTCCTTATGTTTGATTTACATGACTTCATCTTCTGTAACTTTCCTTTTTAACACAACTGTCACATAAACTGAACAGTACCCAAAGTACACAGGATCACATCCCAAAAGGCAGTAACCTTCATTATTACATCTGGTGCCAATATTAAGAAAATATTAAGCTTTACACTAAGTCCCCATATATGACTTAATGATATGGTGCTGAGGCAGAATGGCAACATTAACTTAACCTTTACCAAAATAAGCTTTCACCATTTGTGCAACTTATTTAATAATCTCATTTTGTAGACACTTCCCATGTTATGAACAAGAAAGCATTATAAACTGCAAAAAGGTTAAAGTGATAGCTTTGAAAGCTGTCAATAATTTACCAGGATGCAAATTTCAACAGAAACACAGCAGCAAAACCCTGTAGTGTACATCAGTTTCAGAAAAACCCATATAAATACCATTAAAATATTACAAATGATAAAACAATTCCAGCCAGTGAGACTGTTGAAGCTTTTACTACTTCACTTCTTAGCACTGAGTAGTTTCTAAAAGTAATGATGTTTCCTCCGATGATGGTCTATAGGGACTGAAACATGTTAGGGTGCTAAGAACTGCAGTAGTAAAAGCTTCAACAGTCGCACCGGACTGAATTGTTTTATCATTTGTAATATTGTCAGTGTGATGGACCAGAATGAAACAAATCAAAACCATTAAAATAGGCCAAGACAAACATCTTTACTGTTACTTACCCTCTATCCATTCCTACTAAACCATGATATTGCATGCTTGAAAAAAAATAACATTTTTAGTTATGCAGGATAAATATATCTGCAATAATTGACAGGTCAGATTCTGTACACCTCAAAATGAACTTGGGTCTGTGGCTCTAAAATGAATTGTTTGTACTAGCCCTTGATGATGACTGACAATGGAAAGCTGCAGTAGTCAGAAAAGAATCTGCACCAACTGACATTTTTCCTGCCATAAATCCTATCTTAACTGCCTTATAAATGACAAACAAAATATTTGCGGTGAGAAGGCAGCTTCTAACCCCCTGAACTCTGGCATGGACCCTGTTCACTGATTCTTGAGTCAAGATCATGTTTATGATTACGGGAAGTGATGCTAAAAAAAAAGGCAATTAATTTTAGCACACAAATATGAAATTTAATTATTTATTAATAATACAGTAAAATGTAAAGTTGTCCCTGTGTTAACCTAATTAAGCACTATGCCATGAAGGCGTATGGGGAAGTGGATGTATAGGGCTATGTTTGACCGCGCCATAGCTCAAGTGGTTAGTCACTGGCTTCCCACCACAGCGGCCTGGGTTCAATCCCAGGTCTGGTCAAGTGGGATTTGTAGTGAACAAACTGATGCCAGGGCAGGTTTCCTCAGAGTACTTCGGTTTCCCCTGCCAATCTTCATTCCAACAATTGCTCCACAATCACCCTAACCTATCATCTGGGGCTAGTACAATAGGCCAGAAGTGGCCGCAGTACAAGGGACTTAGTCCCACCCCACTAGCATTAAAAAAATTAGATCTATGTTTTCTTGACCTTGGCACTAGTTGCAGGTGAGTGTTAGCTTCATTCCCCAGCAGCTTTATCCCTGGCGAAAGAGCCCCAGTACCCATTGGACAGGAGGCTGAGTGAACCCCAGAGAAGGTCTGGATAATATGGAGATGAGAAAATTCTTGACCTACTGGGACTCAAACTCCAACTCCTCGGTAATCCAGCCCATAGCCAGTCACTATATCAACCGTGCTAACCTGGCTCCTACTAATAACACAGTAACTGCCAATTTTACAGTAACTTCTGTCACTGTATTTATTTTTATACTTCACAAAAGAGAATCCCATGAACAATATGAAATTATCAAGTATACAATTTAAGAGAAACACAATTCAGTATGTGATCATGTAATTTTGGGTACACAAACCATTTAAATGATAGATATTTAAATTCTTCAGTGTTACATATTTAATGTCAGATGTTATGAACATCTTATGTGCTCTTATGAAAATAAATGTTTTAGTTTTCTTTAGAAATATTTCAGTGAATCTAAATTACAATAAAATCAACACGTAGTAGCAAAATAAATAATTACAGAGACAATTTAAATTTCAAATGTTGACAAACAAATAAACAGCAGTTAAATTAATTACAGTTTCAATAACTGTCTTCACTGATAATATTTCATTTTACAAATTGGTTCCCTTGTTCACCAGTACAATGATGAATAAAAAATACTATACCACACAGAAAACTTGAGTGCATTAGCTATGTATTCTCTGGAAAGCTACAAAAATTGCAGCTTTCATACTGTGGGCATATGTTTTAATTTTAACATTTTCTAATGATATCTGTGGTTCCAGTGGTAGTCAATATTAAAACTGTCATCTTCTGAGATGTGACACTGTGTAGTTTTCCATGCGGTTACTAAGGTCTCTTTAGAGTAGTTAACCTGAAGCTGAAGGTAACAGATTCAATTGTTTATTTTCTTTTGTATGTACCAACAAGAATGTAGCCAGTCTGAAGAATGTCAGCCTAAACACAGTTTCTAGGAGGTTCTCATAGTTTTAAATGTTTACAATTATTACTGTAATATCATGAATGAAACATGCTTTCATTACTTTACTGTCCAAAGTTATATTTCACCAAGTATTTACATAATGTCAGTAGTGTTCCTGTTTCACAATTAGAAGCCTTTCAATTGGAATCTGCCAGGATGAGAGCTATCCACCAATCATTACTGAGGTCCTCTGTAATTTTCCTCATTTCCTAGAGTCAAAGGCTGTGATAGTACACTAAAGCAGATAATGACACTTTCATTCTATGCCACTCATAAACATCATATCATTAATAATATGATGGTCCATAAGTAACATTTTTTCCCCAAAAAAAGAAGACCTGATTGCCACTGCACTCAAGATCAAAACATACAATACATCAGCCAGCAGAAATGTGACTTCTGACTTCTGACAGGTTTGCCCATATGTGTAGTGTACAGACCAGCTGGAGAAGAGCACTTTACATAACCATTGCAGAGATAAATAAAACAAGAATCAACAAGTAGTGATCTGACTACTGAAGAAATGTCACTGCATTAAACATCAGGAAGATGTAAATATTTTCTAACCTTTCACTATCCTCAAGGGCTCTCTTATCATTCTCTGCCTGCTGTTTGTCCAGTTCAAGTTCCCTCTGCCTGCGTTCCTCTTCGAGCTTCTCTCGTTTACGCATCTCTTCTTCTACACGACGCATTTCACGCAATGCTGCAGCCACCTGAATCACAATAAAGAAAGTAACCTCTTTACTCTGAGTACAGTCAAGTGCTGGATAAGTGATGAATGATAATTGTAAGGTGGTTAGGGCTTTTGCATACCCTATGGAATGTTGACAGCTGAGTGTAAAGTAGTAGTGGAATTATGATTAGCAGGGACAAGCCAGAGGAACTCAGAGAGAAACCTGCTCCACTACCACTTTGTCCATCATGAATTTCATGTGATACCACAAAGCGAGACTGAACCCAAGTTTTCATGGCGAGAAACCACCATCTCACCACCCGAGCTACACCAAAAGCCAAAATCATGATTAAACAATCCTCAATTTCCTTATTAATTTTCTATAATATTATTATTACACAATTCTGATCACGAGGCTTGCAGTATGAATCTTGCTGTTACAGCATTAGATGCAGCATCATCACCCCCGCCATGATTTAGAACACTTAGCACACAGCTATATAATTCACTACAACATACCAACATGCACAAACATAGACTGCCTCCCTATAATACAGGTTATGTAACATGAATGTTGCAATGCACATTTTAAAACTAACATTTAACAAACAATATTTACATCCCATATTTGTGAAATTTTTTTCCTGTAAGAAACTGAAGAGTTAATACCAAAATCTCTGGTTTTTATAGTAAGTCCTACGAACATAAATGGGGTGAGTGAAGGAGTAACTTTTTTTTTTGTGTAAAACTGAAGTGGTACAACTTACATAATACAATTATTTTCCACAGTGGATTCTCCATATACTACCAGGACTAAAAATGTAAGCAGACAAAAATGTCAGCAAGAATTTTAATTATCTGCATTCAGTGTTCTTACTTTATATGGATTAATGTGAAATACTGTATGCATTTAATCCAGAAGATTAACATTACTTGTGTTGATAAGACCTTAAAACTTACCTCTCTTGCAAAAACACCACGAAGATGTGACTGAATGACTATGGCTGCTCTGCGTTGTCGAAGGAAGAACAGTCGCTGCTTCCAACCACGATATGCATGCTGTACCTGTAATACGGCTTGCCGAGTTCGAAGGAATTCTGAAACAGATCAATTTCAACTAAAAACAACTACATCTTCAGATGAAATTCAAGTACATTTTGACTCTAGAGCACAATATTATATCTCAGAAATCATAAAGCTACGGCTTTTGACTTTTTCTGAATAAAGAATCTTTAATGACCATTACCAGCTCATGAGCTATAAGAACATATCTTTTGTAGATTTCAAGAATTTATGCAGAAGTTATTTACTCTGAACATAACCTCTGTGCATACTAGCTGAAACTGTAGACTCACCTATCCGGACTGTGTAGCCACGCCAGAATTTTTGGATTCGTATTGCCATGGCATGAACCACTTTAAAGCGCCCATCTTCTAATGGTTCATGAACCCTACTCCGAATGAACACTTTGCATTTGCCAATTTGCCATTCTGTACTGGGAACTCCCTGTTCCTCTAGCAGTGCTCTGAAAGAAAGAAAGAAAGAAATTTGTGCTACACAAATTCTTAATGCTTATACAAGTATTGTTCAATATATCTCACCTTCTTCTAAAGACCTGGAATTAAATGGATAAAAATTCTATTTGAACCTAAGATTAGAATTTCTTCTGTTATAACAATTTTAGTGATTTTGGAGAACAAAGCAGACTGATCAACTACAAACTTTAGGCGCAAGAAGGAATCAAGAAGATCCAACCTGTGATGATGACAATGACAATGATATTGCCACCATACCATTCATCTTAAAAACTTCTGGTAATCACTGTCAGTACAATTAGATTATTTTCTCTCAAGCTTAGGACATACAAATGTAAAGAGATAAGCAATTATCAAAAACAGTCTCACAATTTGTTTATTACAATATCAGTGCAAGGAATTACAAGATGGCATAGAGTTACATCAGGAAATTAACATTAATTTGAAGCAATTATACATTTTAATGAAGATCTAAGCTACAGTTGTCTCACAAAACCTAGTTCACTATTTAAATGGATGTAGTAAGAAATATTATGAAAGACTCACGCTTCCATGAGCTCTTACAATCGAACAGCCAGGATTTGGGAGTGAAGATACCTCTTCAATGGGCTCCAGAGAAGGTACCGATAAAAGTAAAAGGTAAAGTTGTCCCTGTGCTTAATTGATTAAATACTATGCTATGAATGTGCACATGGGAGCGAAGGTACAGATCCATATGTTCTTAACTTTGGCACTAGAAGGTATGTGGTCAACTTCACGCTCCGGTCACTTTACCCCCAGGAATCATGTGAATCACTTCAAATAATAATACTGTAAGTAATAAAAGTAAACTTATGTAACATTTTTCTCACCGGACAGCATCAGTATCACAAGAAGGAAGTCTGTTGCGGTACAAACACCTGTACCTCTGGATAAACTCAGTCAATGTCATATGAATTGGATAACCTTCCTTCCGTATTCTGATGATTTCAAGCATGCCCAGGTATTTAAGCTGGTCCAGCACCAACTTTTCATTGTAGTTGTTTGGTGCTTTCTTCATGTTTGGCTTGATGCATCGCACATACCTGCAATCGTGTTACACTAATTAAGTACACTTCTATGAGTGACAGGAGTCAAACATGACACTCCTAACAGATACCAACTGACAAATAATGTTCCGATCATGTACCATATTTTAACAAATGAAGCTCTAGAAACTAAGACATGGTTGTGTAATCAATTCATATGGTGTAAGGGAAATGTAAATATCAAAACTTATATTAGTCTAACTTTAATCCAAACATATTTTCTAGCCTCCAGAATACATCTATTAATTTATAAACATATGTAAATTGCATGTGAAACCAGAATCCATTAACATTATTTGTTTCACAATGAACTTGAATATGAGTATGAGGGGTGAGCCATAAAACTGGTCCTAGCACTGCAACCTTCAATGATCTATTGTGCTTTTCACAATGAACTTAGTTTTATTTTTAGAGCACAATACCCATAAAATACCACTAATACATGCTTTCATCTGTTACTGCAATACAACTGCATTACACATTGCTACTTCAGAACATTCCAATTAAAGATATGAATAAAAATTATAAGCATTTATAAATGCCCAAATATGCTGTAGAAAACACTCACCATGGATTGGTGGCCTGCAGTACATCAACAAGGGCCTGAAGTTGATGCCTGAATGTGTCACTGACAGTTGGTTTGCCCTTACTGGTCCCTCTCGGTACAGTGGCTCCAGCGGTGCTACCCATCCGAGCTACTGTCGAACCAAGAAGGTCCTAGTCACAAGGGAAACAGAATAAATTTAACTTAACCCTTTAAACAGAAGTACCACCCGCTTTAAATTTACAGTCTTTGAATAATAAAACAAGTGAGAAAAGTGTAACCACTTTGCTTTAACAGAATAAACCAAGGGCAACTATAAATTATAGCCTACAGGATTATGCTCTTTAGCCCCAAGAAGCAATCATTAATAATTTGCTATCTACAAAAACTTAGCAAAACACAAGTACTATGTGCCTAAAACATCACTGAGAATGCATCATCATCATCATCATCATCATTGGATAATGAATGATGAGATCTTTCTTCTCTAAGGTTGTGCCTTCAAGATGTTCTGTACTCCCAAAAATGTTTCAGACAAAGGAAACTGCAAGTATTTACATGGATATTTTCAGGACAAACTAACTTGTTCATAAAGTTTTAACCTTTAATTCCAATGAACATATATTCCAACATCTGAGATGTGCAAGTGTGTTCAACTGTGACATACTGGCCATTTCTATAACAACAGAGGAATATCCGTAAACAATCTCATGGCAAAGAATACAGGCAACAATAGAGGAACTGGCGCTTCTATGCGACAGCCAGTAGATAATAGCAACAGAGCAATGCTGGAATGGTAACTAGCTCAGAGATAACCCTGCTGCACTACCTTTCAGTCTACCACAAATCCTACATGGTCTACCCTGGGAACGAACCCAAGCCTCTGTGGTGATATTCTAGTGACTGACTATCTGAGCTATGGTACAGCCTTTTACTAACATTTTCTTGATATCTGAAGTGTGGAAATGTCATATTCTAGAGTTAAGGAAATTTTTTAGTTGGCCCTTTTAATAATGTCCAAGTCCAAATGAAGGTTTTGGGCTGTAACAGCCAATCAGAACTGTCATTTTGTCCAGCAGCAAAACAAATTTTTCAGAAGAGTTCATTAGTTTTTTTTATTGCCAGTGGGGTGGGACTGAGTACCTTGTACTGTGGCCACTTCTGGCCTATTGTACCAGCCCCAGATGATAGGTGAGGGTGATTGTGGAGCAATTGGTGGAATGGAGATTGGCAGGGGAAACCGAAGTACTCGGAGAAAACATTCCCCAGCGCCACTTTCTCCAATACAAATCCCACTTGACCAGACCTGTGATGGGAAGCCAGTGACTAACCGCTTGAGCTATGGCATGACCTTCATTAAATATTTAGTAGTTTGAAAAACGTTTTGGGCAACATCTGATGCAGTCAAAAGAAGAAAGAATTCACGTAATGTACACTTTCCGATATGTTACGACATTTGTGAGTAAACAGCAATTAAAGTATAAGGGAATTAAAAATATATTCCAGTAAGAATAAAACAAAACATACCTAATTTGTCTCATGTTCCTTGGAAAATAATCACTTTCTCAGATGGGTATCTACTATCATCCCTGGAGGACCATTCCTTACCTGGTACATTGTCAGTTCTTGAACAAACTCGTTGGTGGAACGACTCATGAAGTCAAAAAACACATCCTGTTGCACATCACGATTCTTATCAACAAAACCTTCAACACAGTAAGTCACACAGCCGGCATAATGTTGGATACTAAATTCCTTTTCCCATCGCCGCCTATCGTCACCTTTCACATAATTAGGATGCCCATCAAATTCTGTGTGTAGGTTTGTGAGGTAAGCTAGATCCGAACCCTGAAACAAGAGTAGATCAAACTTGTAAAACTGAAGATTTTGCACTAGATCTAAAAGTAATAAAAATCTTCTTGCACAATCAATGGAGACCTTCTATGTCTCCTACACTCAGACTGCCTGAGAATGAGCAACTCTGATTAGGAATATGTACAACATGGTGCATTCTGAAATCAACAATATGCATTCCAATATGCGTTATGAACAACTGGTATACTATTCAGAGCCAAGCATTCTTTTAGTTCTCATTTTAACGCAGGACTAAGCGAGATGGTGTAGTTGCAATATTTTACGCTTGAATTCAGGAGGTACCAGGTTGCATCTTTGGCAGGTTAGGTTATACTAAGTGTGTTGTATTTTGCAGCTTTCCCTGGTATCTCCAGGTAGTTCTTTAAATACTTCTTAGTACTGTGTCCTTCCAAATCCTTACCTACTCACTCTTCACGATCATTTTTTCATATAATTTAATGCTGCATAACTTCTGCAGCTGAACATGCCACAATCACTTCCAGATCCTTACCTACTCATTAATCATTTACATCTTCCTATATCATTTGACATTATACAATCTCTGCTTCTGAAACAGCATCATTAAATATTCTAAGAATCTTGTAAGCCAAGATGTTGTAGCATGATGCAATAAAATGCACCCGGAAGGAACAGAACTCTTATCATTTTACCAAGAAAGCCCCATAACACAAAGAAAACGTACATAATGTAAAACACATAAATCATCAGGATATATTTTCAGTTCAAATTATATTTAGGCCCCAACAGCCAGTGATACCGACACACTTTAAAATATATAAACAAACAAACAAACTCTGTGGCCTGTAGTCTGCAAGCAAACTATACCGACCGAGCAGCCGCCGCTTTTCAGTGAAGCTAGTGCCAACTTTTATGGATAGAGACTATCACAAGGTCAGCACAACAGTTCCCCACGGCCGTTAATCCCAGTTTTCTAGACCAGAGCCACTATTTCCTTGATACAGCACCTCAATTATCCTCATGAGGCTGAGAGGACTCTGTTGATCCACTACTGCCCAGAAAATCTGGCAGTGCCGGGAATCGATCCCAGGACCTCTGGATCTGTAGCCAGAAACTCTGACCACTAGACCACAGAGGCGGTCCTTTAAAATATACACTCACATCAAAATGTATAATATTATATTTCAACATCCTGTTTCATTGCGGTATCATTTGTGGTCTTGTTTTCCATCTGTAATGCAAAAATTTAAATTTTAAAGGACATTAAATCACATTCAATTCACTAAGATGTTCATTAAATGTTTAAAATATTATTACAATATATGTACATTCTGTGTTTATGCTACATGTTTCNCGGTTTCTGCGACACCTTGTCTATTGCGTCAATATTCAATGGTACGAACTAATTCCTCATAAAGCAACTGTTTTTATACCTTGCTTACTACGACATGCATAAATGCATCAACCTCGTATGTAACGTCATTTCATTCCTCAATTTCTCTGATATGGACATTGAACGTAATTTAGAAAGTGTGTATTGGGCAAGTAACATGAAACAGATGAAGATAACTGATTACTGTACTCGTATCTAGGTACAGTAAGGCACAACAGTTGATGTAATCTACTGTAATTTGGTGAGTAGTCCTACCTTTAATATACAGTATTAGTGCGGTGTGTATT
>NW_019740654.1:900245-978960 GCF_002891405.2 Cryptotermes secundus | reverse complement strand
ATATTCAATTCACTAAGATGTTCATTAAATGGTTAAAATATTATTACAATATATGTACATTCTGTGTTTATGCTACATGTTTCGGCCACACAGGGCCATCTTCAGGCAACTCATTTTTTAAACGAGTCTACTCCACTGTGCACTTGGTCAAATAGTACTCTTAAGGCACGTTGTTGTTGTTATCATTAGTTTTGATGACACAGGATGTTTTCTTCCTGTCTTTAATATTGTGGCCGTTTGTGTCCCATTGGGTGTGCCGCTCTCTTAGTTGTGTGAATGTAACACTAGATGCAACAACAACGTGCCTTAAGAGTACTATCTGACCAAGTGCACAGTGCAATAAACTCCTTAAAAAATATGTTGCCTGAAGATGGCCCTGTGTGGCTGAAACATGTAGCATAAACACTGAATGTACATATATTTTAATGGTATTTTAAACATTTAAAGAACATTTTAATAAATTAAATGTGATTTAATGTCGTTTAAAGTTTAAATTGTTGCACTACAGACGTAAAACAAGACTACAAATGATCAAAATGTATATCTTTTACCTGGAATATGAAATATTTTTCAATGTGGTACATTATTAAATGAAATATAAGGAAATAATTATGATTTTATAATGTGCGATAAGCTCCACAACTGCAATATGAGCACATAATAACAGAAACACCTAAAATAAATGAACAATGAGGTCAATGAGGTCAATATGGTATGCATAAGCACTTGAAAATATCTGTATTCCAAATTAAAGTATAATTTTCACCATTTACATTTTTACATGTCAAATAAGCTTGTTTTTGTTTTTTTCTATTGCCTATGTTACTTGACTAGTGTGTGTATTATTATTATTGTTATTATTTTAGTTGTGTGACTTATGTAATTTATCACATGTATACATCTATTATCAAAGGGACTATTTCCACATGTTAGGTTTTTTGCCTGTACAGATATATGGAAAATAAAGGAAATGATAATGATGAAATACAAAACCTCCTCACCTTAGGCATGTGACACTGTTCTGTTAGCAACTTCAGGATACATCTTGGGGGCTTCTCAATCAGCTCCAGACATACAGTATTGTCTGTGAACTGAATGTGAGAGAATTCTATCTCCTCTTGTCGATACTGAAACAGGAAATTTAGATGTTCTAATGCATCTTCATGATGGTTTAATCATCATCCATATTTCAAATCAAGTAAATAACTGAACAAATTCCTTCTACAATGACTAAGTTTCAATTGTGATATAGTTAAATCTCATCTGTACTGGATTCAAAACTGAACTTGTATATATTGTGATCATTAATTGACAGTAACCTCAACTTTTTATACAACAATGTAAATATAACTGTTTTAATAATTATAACACTTTGGCAGTTTTCATCACTGTGTCTAATAATTTTGTGTTATTAATTGTGACAAAGTTTTGACAAATCTCATCTGCTTTTAACTGGTGAGAGAGGCAGAATTTCTCATTGCCTGGGGCAGCACCTACAGTTGTGCTAACCCTGGCGTGAATGCCATAAATTCATGCAGCAGAACTACACTGCCATCCTGGGACCCATTTATTGAAAAACCAGCACCATGCTGGTCTGTACACGCACACAGCCTACTTCTGTTTGTCTCTATTCAGTTCTTAACACACTGTCATTTTGCATTTATACTCTGTGTAGAGCTGGATAAACAGGGAATTGCACAGGAATAAGGATGTGTGCTCTTGAAAAGTACTACATTTGGGATGTGATGGATGCTATGTAAGCAGGTTAAAGTTCACAAACATTTTAGAGAAACATGTTCTCTCCATCTGCAGGATCAAAAGGCAAGCCAAGGGAGCACCTAGAAAGAAGCAAGCAGCTTCTTGTACCAAATCAATTTATCTACTCACAAAATTATATTAAGCACCTTCTATACATAAAAGTTTTTGTTCACATATCATCTCATTAGTAAGAATAAAACTCTTCACTACATTTTTTTTTCCTTTCCTCGGGTGCTCAATCAAAATTCCTCTACCCCATTTATGGCATCATGTCAGTATTTTGTCACTGATATCCTTGTGGTCTGTACCATTAGAGATATAGTTTCATCTCTCTTCTGTGAGGAACTTCTTTGATGAGATTTGAAGTTCTGATCACAGTGAAAGTTTATATCATGGTCTTCAGGATTAAGACAACATGCAGCTTCATTGATGGTTATCAATATGTAACTACTAACCTAAAAGGCCACAATTTAAATCCTTCATACAATTATCCACGTGCAAGACTACGTGACTCAGAAGACAAAAACCTGAATAAATCCCTTTTGCAACTGCCCTTAATCTTCCATTCTGTGGAACTAACTGCTTGATATCACATACCAGGAAAATCTACTGATTGTGTCAGAATATTTTTATTGGTTAAATGTACCTTGCCAACTACATTCTAACACTTACAATGAAAGAGAAAGCAAACAAACAACTCACTATTTCCTGTTCCAGTGCAAATACATAATGATTAAAGAATTTATGCAGCTTCTCATTGGTATAGTTGATGCACAGCTGTTCAAATGAGTTCACGGCAAAGTTTTCAAAACCAAAGATGTCAAGAACACCAAGAAAACGCGTTGAATCTTGACCTGGGTTGGTACATGTGTTGATGTGATTTACCAACCATGCAAATGTGCGAGAGTACAAGGCTTTTGCCATAGCATGTCGATTCTCCTTTGCCTGCACACAAAACATCCTTCAATAAACACTGTGTAACTACTGTGAAAAGTGTGTGTATTGAGACAAAAGTGTTTTTAATTGCTTCCTATTCCATCCTTAGTCTTCTCCAAAACCATCAGCCTTTTGTGCTCTTTTATAAAGAGTTCCACTTGACTTCACTTCAGATCAGACAAAGAGCTTTTATATTTGAGCAACAATGATAAGAGGCACAGACTAGGGGGGGAAGAGCAGTGCACTCAGGGGATCTTAACAAAAACCAGGCAAACAAATGACAGGTCAGACTTAATTCCTTTACTGTTCTGTCAGCCACTTCAACATGAGGGGAGGAAACTCTCTTGTATCTTTTAATCATTTTATATTTCTGCACTCCTTTCCAGCAGTCTCCATATTAGGACAAAGTAATAATTGAAAAAATGCATTTGTTTCTAAATATAATTAGTATTTATTTACGATTTAGGTAACCATATATAGTGTGGTAGGTGATTACTAATATTCTGGAAAAATCTGTCATCTCCGTCTCCGGGGCATAAATATTCAAGGCGGACGCAGCATGTTGATCTGAAGCATTGGTAACCACCTACCCAACTACAGTGGCATTATGATAAAGATTTCTAAGTTATACATTTTTTAAACTCAGAATGTAAAATTTTGCTTAAATATTTTCACATTTATACATTTATTTGTGATAGTACATTTCCTGGTATCATTGAAGGTGGTTATGACTTGTAAACACACAACTACATCATAAATCATTTGTAAATATGTCAATATTTAGGTACCTGAGAACAATTTTGTACAAACATAAATATGAATTATGATGAATTTAGAAGAAATTGAGGATGGTTTTGGTGTCATTAAACGAAAAGGGTGTGGAAGATCACATGGCTACTTTAAAGCACTTCCCAGTATTAACTTGAAAGAACTGAAGAAAACCACAGTAAAGCTCAGTCAGGACCATTATTATCCAGGACAACATTCAAATCAGGGATTCTTAAATACACAGCAAAAGTACTAACCACTATAGTGCTGCCAAATTTGTTTCAAGTGATTGATAATATAAACAACTTTAATATCCATTCTGCTAATGAATGCCTCACCTCCTGAAGTTTCAGAGGGATCTCTGTGATGTTACCCCTAACATTAATTTGCCTGAGCAATGCCACCTGCACCAAGTCCTCCATCTGAAGTCCTAGCAGAGAGGCCACTGTCTGCAGAACTTCTTGGTCCTCTTCTGTCAGTTTACATTTTTCCCCATCTATATCCTGAGGCAATGTACACAAATCCAAATTAATTTGGTGCCACGAAATACCATATTAAAAGGAAAAAACATGCTAAGAGTGAAAAGGGAAAGCAACGTTTTTGTTGTTCATGACTGCATTTCAGTTATTCAGAATAGTAAAACTGATGAATAACGTGTAAATTTAGTGAGATATATCCTATTAAAGGCTTGTTTCTGTGTCTTTTAGGAAACAGAATTATAATTAAAATTTATTGTTGGTTTCTTTTAATGTAATTGCACAAGACTGTACACTGTTTAACACCTCATTTGTGACATTTAAAGAGATAT
The DNA here is from genome assembly GCF_002891405.2 of Cryptotermes secundus. NCBI lineage: Eukaryota > Metazoa > Arthropoda > Insecta > Blattodea > Kalotermitidae > Cryptotermes > Cryptotermes secundus. The sequence continues at coordinate 974,690 of NW_019740654.1, read as the reverse complement.
CCACAATTATCCAAGACCTGCCATGTCAGTACTATTCAACAAACAAAAGATGTTTAACCATTTTCATAAGAGATTTCTTATACCCATTTTCTGTAAATTTTATGTGCAACGCTGCCAGATAATATGAACAGGGCAGCATTTTCATAGTGGCCAGGCTTGCTCCTTTGCAATACCAGCAAGTATATTCAATAAAAATCTCTGAAAGCAGACATATGAACAGAACATGAGAATATCTGACACAGGGCAAAACTTGCCTTGCAGTTCCTTTAAAGGTTAGTACAGTATTTGTGGTCATATTTGTTAATTCCTTCATGTCAAATTCTGGCTTCAGTGCTTCATCAATTATCAAATTATTTTACATTTATGACAAATTTACTGCATTAAAAGCTGTATATTTTTAAGATACCCATATTTAATATAAATTGTTCCTACACTTTGTTTTTGAAATCACAAAAACTGTAACATCTCAAAGTATGCATGCCTGCCACATATGATTTTTTTGCAAGTTCAGAAGTAAAAGACTAAATGTCACTGGGATAACCTCTAAACCTTATTCACAAAGTTTTCAAAGGAAGACATACACACAGCATACACTGTTCTGTAAGAGTGACTCCATCTTTGTAAACTACCACAAAAACACAGTATGGGATATTTGATATCGAATAACAGATACTTCAAGTAATCTATACATCCCATTATCCAGGGGAGATTAAATTTTCATTCTGAGACATATTAAACTGGTTCCACAGTTATAGCAAAAGGCTAACTTCAAATGGCTGTCACAGTCAATACACTTATTGTCTATATACAGCTTTGTGCTTAAGAGAAATCAATCCAGAAATATAATTACAAATATCATTATTTATCTGAAATACAATTTACATTGTAAATAATAAAACACTTACCTCAAACCCCATATTTCCAAGCCATAGTATGGCAGACAGAACACTGAAGATGCCGTCACACATCTCAGCAGGAATATGCAAGACATTGAAAGCTAATCTCAGTGCATCAAATTTCTTTGCATCACTAACACCATCTATTTTTATGCAACCAGACTGATTCAGATACTTGTAAAAGTCTGCAGGCTTGAGCTTCAGCAAGTCTGCCAGTTCCTTGTTGCTCTAAGACAAATATTTTGAAAAAACCAAGTTACTGGTCCACATGTCCACTTAATAAGTAGTTACATCTTTTGTATTCCAGTATTTTATTTAAACTACAAGAACACAATGTTGGAAAAGGATATACTGATAATATACATTTTGTTACGACTGTATCAAATGACTCTGGCCTACTTGCATGCACTAATATTTGCCTGGGGTGATGACCACACTTTTTCATTTAGTTGAGTCCTTAGATTATATTACATTATGACTGTCAGATTTCAGAATATGAACATATCACTTTGACACAACTGAGATAGGAAACAAAGGCAAAATTCGTTGTTACTTTTGACTCAAACAATTAATAACATATTATATCAGAATTTAAAAAAAAAATGGTGAAAACATTTAGTGTATATTTATAAAATTACATTTGTGTGAAACTTTGCATCACTGTGCAACTGCATGTTTTGACGTGCATACTAATAAAACTCAATGTAAAGCATTTTTGCCTCTACCAAACACTGCACAATTAACTCTAGTGCAGACTATGCCAAACTGGTCCCTCACTAAATACATAATTCACAGAAATTCCAATTACAGTAAACTCCTAGGTACTCATTATCCAAGCATCTGGAATTCTAATCCAACTGGCTAGAATTTCAAAGCAAATTTACAATCCTTATAAGGTTATTCAAGAACAAATCTGTGGTGCTCACATATTCACCTGCTGCATGGCAATTCTCCCAGGTACCACTGCTTGCATTCTACCTTGCAAAACTGTCATTGCAGCAGACTGAATTTGTGATTGCATTACATAGTACATGTATCCAAAATCTTTCACTCATCAATTCATTTTGTCACCTATGAAGACTCTGACACAAGAACTAACGCCAGAATGTGTTGTTCTGGCTTTGTACTGAATTTCTGTAAGTTTTTTCTCATGCAACTGACAGATCCATGTAACCAGCACACCTCATTACCCATACATGCCAGGAAACAGGGAGCTTACTGCGTAGAATGTCAGATCAATTACTTATGGTGTTCAATTTGCTGAAGAATATGCCAATAATTCTAGAGGCTGACAGGCATAAACTAGTGATGTTAAAGTGTGAAGCCTGAATAATTTACTCTCCTTTCAAATGCCTATATCAGACTATACAAGTATGGGACAATTACATGTCCTGTCAGTTCTCTTGAAGTGTCAATTCCATATGTTTCAGACAGTTAGCAAATCCTACGTGGACTTCTTGTCATATACCTGTTAGACAACGCATGAATTTAAAGGTACTGTGATGTTCTGTATGTTATCCTGTAAGAGAACATGCTTCATTATGAAAATATTAAAGCAACATTTATTCTAACATAATATGCATGAAGTGTGTACATTATTTGACATGTCTTGACATTACCTTGGCTCCTTCAACAAGTTGATAGAAAACATGATAATTTCGCTCTCCAGGGCTCTGGAATGTGATGCGTGACTGTTCTAGCAGATAATCCTGAATGATACAACCTTTAATCATCCATTTGTTGTCAAAGCAAACCTGCATAAATTTACCAAACCTACTTGAATTGTCATTGCGAACAGTTTTCGCATTTCCTGAAACAGAAAAATATAAATTTTGTACCACTGCATTAAATATAATGAAATAACTTCATTTTAGTACTCTTCTCTATCACGTGATATTCTGTAATGTAACATGAAATATTGTCACAAAATGTAATATAGTTGCATGTGTTCTTAACTGCACAAAAACAGTCATCCACTTATCAAGATAACATACAACACTGCATCTGGTGACATAGCGCCAAATGAGTAATGTCATTATGTGAAATATTGGGTTTTAACCCTTTTTGGCCTGAAATTCATCCAATAATATTTAAAAAAATGGGTTCCTAGGGTTCCTACAGCATAGAAAACACACAAACATACCATGTCTACATTACAAAGACCAAATGTTTAATACTGTTTACGGGAATAATCTCTGTCTAATGTAAGAATCATATAAAACATATAAATTCAATGTGTGGGGAAAATGTAAAGCATTTTTTAACCTTCAAACAGGTGTTACCCACATTAACCACTGTATTCTGAGAGGTTAATCGCCTAGTCTCAAAAAAGCTTAATAACGATCAGTGTAGATTTCTTCTGTTCCTATACCAAATGTTAACCAAATCAGAAACATGAAACAAGTGAAAAAAATGACCTCCCATGGTTGGATGGTTATGGTAAAGGCTGGGTTAAGATTTTGTGATGCCCTGATTCTGTGACAAAGATGATGTTCCTATTATCCTTTCTTTAAATATAACAATGAAATATATGTTCATGCACTAGGAACTGCACAAATATGTAAAAACCATCATTTGTTTTGCAACAGTCACACAGCTACACCAAAAATGAAGCCAAGGAACAACTCTGACTCCCAATTTGTTTTTAACTGTTGCAGGCATTCCTGTGTGTGTTGCTTCCGTCACATGGCACCAATTAAATGCAGCGCGCTGCCTATCTTCCAAATTTTAGAAGAGAATATTGTGTTTGCCTCAAGTTGCTTCTTTGTAATTTTGTGAGGCCCCAAGTTGTTGCTTAAATAGCATATATGTAAATCCAGAACTGGCTCCAGTTCAACTGAATGAGGTTTATTCACACTATGCACATGCACACAGAACTGACAGACTTCAAGAAGCTGAACCCTGGAAACCATACTGATAACATATGAACTCCCTCCACAGCTTATGCAACACATGGTGATAAAACAAATTTATTTTTTGTCACCCAAGTGTCTGGTTTCCAAGTTATCTCAAAACCAATATTCTTAATTAACCCATTTCACTACATGTCTTCCAAAGCAATATCTTGATTCAGTCATCTTAAAAAATTTAACAGGGGGTGGTGGGCCTAGGAATGTCCGTACTACCATCCTTGTTCCCAACACACAAATAAATTTGGCTATTTTGGCATTACCTCCCCAAATTTAGAATACTTTCAACATCTCCGAAAAGAAATAAATATGTTTTTCATCTGTAATTCGCTCCTTTCTCACCTACTTTATCTACCCTATGTCCAAAATATTTTCTTCAACGCTGTAACTCCCATAACCTTTGGATATGTTCAGAAGAACACTGCTGGTTGGTTAACATATAAGTTAGGAAATGTATGCATAATATAAGAATCCATGTTTAATAATATCGAAAATCATAACATTAACAGAAAAAGTGCACGATATAAAATGTGTGCTTCATTTTTCTCTATAACTCTTGTTCAAAAAGGTTTTTGCTCCGATAAATATTTCAGAAGTTATGCTCAAGATGTGCGATCAAATGAATGCATGTAAAGCATCCATTATTTTTGTTCAATGTCAACCAAAATTGAAACGTGTCAACAAATTTTAACAAATCCTCTTAATATCAAATTTAATGAAGCCTTGTTTAACGATTCTCAAGTACTCTTTGAGATTCAAGCAAATATGAATCAATACTGCAATAAAGAGTTTGATCCTCTGTGAAATAAAGTCGTGTTGTCCACTGAAAGTCTACCGACGTTTCGGAGGAACATGTCGGCTCCACCTTCAGGGTTGAAAAGTAATAGGTGCAAGAAACCAGCAAACCTTGTTTGCTGCTTCATGCTGGTTTCTTGCCTGGTTTACTCTTCAACCCTGAAGATGGAGGCGACATATTCAACGGAAACTTTGGTTGACTTTCAACAGACTACATTGCGCTATGTCCCAAAGTATAACCACCGCTGTGAAAACTCCATATCTTACAGAGGTTTGTAACAGATTAATTCGACTTTCTCCTCGCTGATATTTCGAAGTACTACCAATGATAGCGCTACTTGCTGCAGTCGCTTTCCGTTCGCACTGTCCCCTAGTGGTCGAATTGTCAACTTCATCCTCACGATAATGAAATCACGTTTTTGATGTTCAGCATCGGAACAAATGGACTCCACTGACAACTGGAAGTGACTAGACGACCAAGGATAATTGCATGTTAGTTGGAGATAAAACGGTGTGTATGGTGTCAGCTTTATACCCTAATGTGATACGAAAGCGTTTAAGTATTTCCAAAAAGAAAAAGAACTACCGAACTGTGACCAAAAAGAAGCAGGATACACGATGCCACAAAAATATTTCGTAGCTTTAGTTCTTGAAGTTTGTGGAACTGGAAAAACGAGGATATACGTCATGTTTGAAACGTGAACAGTTGAACACTGGAAACGGACGAAATGGAATTGTTTTTCTCAAATTTATGTTGTGATTTTATCCAATTTAATCACGAATACACAACCTTCATGCCCTGAAAAGAACGCAAATTGAATATAAGATAAAACCAATAAAAACTGAGATGATTTATATCTTGACTCATCTCCGCATGCGTCATATTACGTCATATGACATCGCGTCCATTTGTCGCTTCTTGTGTATTTATTGTAGACTGTTCGCTGAAGAACTAACATCAGCATTGAAAGAGGAATAGGAAAACGACACAAGTATCACTCCTTGGAAGGAGGCGTTCGTATTCTGTGTCAAAGCTTGGCTCTTAGGAAAAACAAGTCACGAAAAATTCATTCAAGGCAGTCGACAAAACATGATGCGTACACCTGCACACGACAACACCGAGACGAACGGTACTTTGTTTATATTCTTGACTATTGTGACAGGATTTTATTAAATTTTGGATGGATGGTCCTTACAAATATAATTTTACGACCAAGCAGAATTCATCGAAAATATCAATATTAACTTCAGGATCTCGTTAAATAAATGTAGCATACACACATATATACATGTACTACAAAATTCACAGAGGATGTACTATTAAATTGGATTATTACTTTGACGCGTTTACGTTTAATAAGAATATTCAGTTCTACAAATGTTCTGTTATATTCTTATAGAACTAATAAAAAAATATTTCTCTGTGACGAAAAAAAAGCGACAGTATAAAAATAATTCTCGGTCACATCAGGAAGTACTTAGGATTATCTGGATCCGTCGTTAATTATTACAAAATATTTTACAAATTATAGCTCAGATGCCCTAGTACAATACCGAATAGGAATGCGGTAGCGTAGTTGGTTGTGGCACTATGCTACAAGTCGGATGGTTGCGGGTTCGAGTCCCGATGAGGTGGATTTTTTCAATTTACCTAATTCTTCCAGCCGCACTCTGGAGTCGACTGAGCCCCTAACAGAAATCTTCCTGGGAGGGGAAGGTAGAAGGCGGACGGCGCGTAAGGCTGACAACCTTACGGCCATCTGTGAGCCGATTGCCCACAAAATTTGGAAGCCTCAATATCTCACAACCCTATGGGCCTTCACGGTCTGTTACAGGGATACATTTACCTTTTTTCCTTTTTAACACTCTGAAGCCTCGAGAAGAAGAGAGACCGGCAAACAAGTACAAAATTAGAGGAGGTGAAAGTCATGACAGAAGTGAGAGACACGTTATTGCGGGGGGAGCGGGGGAAGAGAAAGAGCGTCGTTTTGTCAGAAGGTTCCCGGGGTTCACCCGCTTGTCCTTCAGATAACAAAAGAGTGGAAGTGAAGACGTTAGAATAGAGAGAAATGGTTTGTTATACGGTCCATAATCACAACGGCATGAAGCGACCTCGAGTCGTGGGTGTAATGGACAGACTCAGGTACTGAAAGTGGCTGAGAATAAACTGAACAAGCTGTCATAAACAGCCGAAACGGGATAGTCCTCCAACTTGTGGGTCTGGCGTGGATTTAATAACCCCTCACCGCGAAACTGAAATGTTTAGAAACAACGCAGCGGGTTCAAACTCTGAAGGTGTGTGTGTGCGTGCGTGGACGTCAAGGCTCGTCAGCATCAAATGCTATTTCTGGATAAACATGAAGGTATATCATATTATTTCAAAACCAACAATAACACTTAATGAAATAACCTATCAAACAGAATAGTGATCCGTCTAATGGGGGACAGAAGACCGCGCCATAGCTGAAGTGGTTAGTCGCTGGCTTCCCACTGCGGCGGCCCGGGTTCCATCCCGGGTCTGGTCAAGTTCGATTTGTGGTGGACAAAGTGGCGCTGGGACAGGTTTTCTCCGAGTACTTCGGTTTCCCCTGCCAATCTTCACTCCACCAATTGTTCCACAATCACCCTCACCTATCATCTAGGGCTGGTACAATAGGCCAGAAGTGGCCGCAGTACAAGGGACTTAGTCCCACCCCACTAGCATTGAAAGAATGGGGGATATAATTGTAAAGTAAAACAACATAAATACAGTTTTGGACTTTTTGAACATTCCATCATCCTACTTGCTTTATTTAACAACAACGTTTCGGACACTGGACTCTCTCCGTCTTCAGATAAGAAACGCCCTACTCAGCTGAGCCCCATCCATAGAGCTTTTCTCTAACTCTTCATAAAACAGGCTGCACATGGGCCAGTGATATCGTAAAACAAATGTAGGTAATATTTCCCAGTCAGAAGAATAAAATAACGTCGATTAAATAAACTTGTCACCACTTGTGCAACATTTTCTTGACCTCGGCACAGCAGGAGGTGAGTGGTCAAATTCACGCTCCGGCCGTTTTTCCTCGGGGAAAGAGTCCGCGGTACCCATAAGATAGGAGGTTGGGTGGACCTCAGAGCCGGTCTGGACGACGTAGAGAAGAGAAAATTCTTGATCCTACCGGGATTCGAAATCCGACTCCTCGGTCGTCGAGCCCGTAGCCAGTCGCTATACCGACTGAGCTATCCCGGCTCCTCACGTCCAGCCCGTAGCCAGTCGCTATACCGACTACACTACTAATGTGGATCTATATATCCACTCTCTCCTACGCCTTCATGGCGTAATGCTTAATTAGTTAAGCACAGGGGCAACTTTGCCTTTTTTTCCCCTAGACAACGAAGGAATGCTATAATTTTAGACTTGTTCCGGTGGTCATCTCGTTAGGAGGTCACGCAACTCGACGTAAAGATGGAATGTTCGGAGGTCCACCTCATGACATTGGAATTCACAAAGAATGTGTACGATTGTAAGTGGGACGTCACACTGGTAACAAAAGGCCCCGGGTAACACCGGTGTCAGCAATCCGAAGTCGTGTGTTACGATACCATCCTACACCTTGACGGGGCTGCTTCAGGTCTGTTTCCCGCTGCCTCGTTCCGTTCGTCTTAACACAACAACAGAAGAGGGCACTGACGACTGACGTGAATATCACTACTCAAGGCTCGATCTGGTGTACAATTTCTTAACCGGAGGCCTCATTCCTCAGCAGGTCTGTGTAGCCAGGAATCCAACAAAACACAAGAATACAAATATTATTTTTCTAATCGTCCTGTCTTTATCTAAAACCACAGCCTTGTTTATATTACAAAACACAATGTTTCGGAGACTTATTCTGTCTCCGTCTTCAGATAAACACAAAGAAACTTCTCTGACTTGCCGAGATGTAACACGGCCCGGTGTGCGCCCACAAATGGGTCTGGAAAGAAAATCAGCTATTGTGGACAAGGAGCAGTGGCAGGCTCTTGTGAATACGGCAATGGGCCTTCAGGCTCCATAAATGTCAGGGAATTTATGTATTAGCCAGCTGAGAGACTATAACGTTCTCAACAAGGACTCTGGATTCGCACACCGCTCTCTCATACACATGCATAAACCAGAGTGAAATACTTACACCGCCTGATGGTTATGCAAGCCGCCAAGCTCTCAGGGCAGAGAAGTTGCCGCAAGAACAAGGCGCTATAAAATTCCTTTTGGCTTGTAAGCTTTTGGACTCAGCTGCGCCATAGCTCAGGCGGTTAGTCGCTGGCTTCCTGCCGCAAAGGCCCAGGTTCGAGCCTGGGTGTGGTCATATGAGATTTGTGGTGGACAAAGTGGCGCTGGGGCAGGTTTTCTCCGAGTACTCCGGTTTCCCCTGCCAATCTTCATTCCACCAATTTCTCCACAATCACCCTCACCTATCATCTGGGGCTGGTACATTAGGCCAGAAGTGGCCGCAGTGCAAGGGACTTAGTCCCACCCCACTAGCAATAATAATAAAAAAAAATTAAAAAATATGCCTCTAGACTCAGACCCATGTCACTTTTTTTAAACGGTAAAGCTTAACAGAAAGATGTTAAAACAGAACAGCGTTTGTGATACGGTAAATAAATGGTTAACATGTGACGTGGCCATGACAGCTATAGAAGCTTCATCTTATCAAGTAAAAATGCCTTACTTGCTGTTGTGGTTCTCACGTGACTAAGAAGCACTTCCTTTTGGATGTGAAGTGTATAGTCAGTAGAAGTTTTCTGACGTTTCGGAGGAACGTATTAGATTAAAAAAATTGAAAAAAGAAAGATATATATATATATCAAAACTCGAAATTATTTTTCTAAACACTGTACGTATTTTATTCTGAATATTCTAGGGCGATCAATAAATGCATAAAATATTCTCCTAATTGATCCCCCCCCCAATGTAAACTGGCTGTCCGCCCTTAGAAAAGAAAAATCACGGTGGTGGCCGTGACCTAGCTACATGTTGTTAAATTCAAGTGTGTAACGTGTCTGTAAATTTACATCAGACAGGGGGTTTATATTCTCTTTTAGATTAATGCAATGTTGTATTTAGGCCGGCTACTTGATGATGCTGTCAGTATCGAGGCTATAGAGCGTCGATAATAGGATGATGAATGACTGTGGAGCGGTTGGAATGAGAATTACACACACAGGTTACATATAAATATCTGTATAATATCGAAGGTACCGACCGCCTTCGACCTGGAGGATCATCGACTCTGGAGTTGATGTTCGGTCGGAAAGTCAGCCAGGACATTCACTATTATAATTCAGGGATTTCGTGGTTCTCCTCCGTCCCTTCATGTATACGCCAGAACATTACTTTAAAACATGCCACGACCGCTTCTTGACATATTTATTCCAATTACCATTCAATCATTCGAGACACCTACTCCGTGGTTTCAGTCCGCAAGCGAACTATATTGACCGAGCGACCGCCGCTTGTCGGCGAAGTTAGTGCCAACTCTAGCGGATAGAAGGTGTCGCATGGTCAGCGCAACTGATCTCCACGGCCATTAATCTCGGTTTTCTAGACCGGAGCCGCTATTTCCGTGAAATAGTTGTTCAGTTATCGTCACGAGGCTGAGCGGGCCGCGCTCCAGATCCACTACTTATCAGAAAATCTGGTAGTACGGGGAATGGAACCTGGACCTCTGACCACTAGACCACAGAGGTAGTCTCGAGACACCTACAACGTCGTTAAATAAATTAAAAACGAATAAAATGAATACCGAAAGCTTCCAAAATGGTGTTGGCCTCGAGAATCTGCTGCTCCACCCAAGTGCTGACGTTGCTGGTGACCGAACACAGGTACTGGAGGATGAATTTTGTTGTTTCCGTCTTGCCCGCCCCGCTCTCCCCGGAGATGACGCATGACTGATTGCAGTTCTCTGATGCCTGCAGTGATTTGTACGCCGCTTCTGCCAGGGCGAACACATGAGGCTCCAGAGCACCCATCTTCTGTCCATGGTAACGAAACACATATTCCTGAAAACAAGAACATAGTAAACTTTAGAAAATGAAATTTCCTCCCTGAAGATGGCGGTTATGTGTTCATCCGAAACGTAGGCTAACCCTAGAATATATTACTCTTCTCCTCGTGTCTGTATCTTCCCACGTGTACGACGCTTCTTCTGACTGTTACCATGGCAACGCCGCTGCACGAGTAGAAAGAATATCTGTTGGACATAGAGCGTTATATAATTTCGGTTATGGTACAGCCGTTTGAAGTGAGTAATGTAAAGGTATTCCTGTGCCAAACCTGGCATCCCACCATGACGGTTTTATTCTTGACATCAGCATTAAATTGAGTGTCCGGCTTCATCGCCCGGCTGCCTAGACCCTGAGGGGAAAGCCTCTGGTAACCACCGGACAGAGCGCTTGGTCGGCTCCGGTCTCGATTCTGTGGACCCTGCTTCTGACTATTAATCCAAGAAATGCAGTGGTGACAGGGAATCTATGAAGTGACGGAAGGAAGGAGACTGAAGTGTGCCTTCGCTTATTTTAACGACTCTACCTCAACTGCATACGTTATTATGTAACACCAGATGGTAGGTTGATGAATCAGATGAAGGTACTGCTACAAAATGTTCCGTGCAGAACTGATGGAACCATGAATTGACAGACGGATTCCCAGTCGAAACAGAGGGCGACACTTATAAAAACGAATGCAGAGCGCTGACTGCTACAGTAGACGTTCACTGAAGGGGAACGGAACGATCAGTAGTTCAGGGAACATGAACACGAGGAAAAGCCGGGATAATTCAGTCCGGATAGCGATAGGCTATGGGCTGCACATCCGGGTTCGATTCCCGACAAGGGCAACATTTTCTCTTCTCTACAACGACCACACTGGCCCTGGTACCCACCCAGCCTCCTATCCAATTGGTGCTGAGGGTGAAGTCGGGACGTGAAGCTGGCCTCTCACCTCCAACTAGTGCCGAGGTCAAGAATGGTGGAGCTATACCTCCACTCCCCTATATGTCTTCATGGCATAGTACTTAGATAAGCACAGGGACAACTTTTACCTTTTATAGACAGAAGAACAAGAACAAGAATGCGCAAATGTAGCAAACCGGAGCCGTGACACGAGCTGAACTTCAGGAGTCTGACACTCCAGAGACCGCACACTACGTCACACATGCAAGACCAATCTGATAATGCTTTTACAGAAATGACGTGAATTTCCATTAATAGAATCCGTGCACATGAGCCGGGAAAGTGTAGTCAGTATAGCGACTGTCTACGGGATGGACAACATAGGGGTCGAAGTTCGAGTCCCGGTAGGGTCAAGAATTCTCTCTTCACATCGTGCAGACCAGCTCTGGGGTCCACACAACTTCCTATCCAATGGACACTGTGGAATAAAACGTCCGGGGCGTGAAGATGACCACTCACCAACTAGTGCAGAGGTCAAGAAAATGTGGATCTATATATCCACTTCCCCATACGCCTTCATGGTGTAGTGCTTAATCAGTTAAACGCAGGGAAAACTTACCTGTACCTTACGATCCGTGCACAAAATGCAAAGAATAGAATGCTACAGCAGGTGGTAAATATAGCTACCATTATGCTGTATATTTCGACATTACTCCGATTTAACATTCTACCTTTCGTGTATTTGTCGCGCTTATCCAATCTGCCTTCAGGCGATTACTCAAAGAGATCCCTCCAACATTCATTCAATTAAAACCTCAAATCCACTTAAATCCCGAAATCCACTAACCAATCACATTTCAGTACACAATTCCGTAAACCCTTCCTTGGACTCCTTCATCCGCGTGAGATTTCTCTAATCCCCTGATGAACTGTCGGGGAGAAGGAAGTCTCAGCCGCTTCGCCATCCTCTTTAATAGCTCATGGAGCGAAGCGGAGCGTAGGATGAGATTACACCAAAAAGAAATTTAAAATTAAGGGACTATATGTTGTAATGTATGGCTGTCGTGAAAAGTTTTAAAATAATTTGTCTAAGTTCGCTCTTATGTTGTGTTCTGACTCTCTTCATAACATTCCCGGTGAACGTAACGTCTCGAAACACTTTTACGCCAGCTAGACTATAATAAGTTATTATACATAGGAGTCCAGATGAATTTACATTAAAAGAATAACGTTCTCGTGTCGAGATACATAATGAGGCGGCTCAAACAATGTACTACATTGCCCAGCAATGGGTCTACATGCCACAATATTAAGAATGAGTGAAGCTACACCTCCTATCCATGGTACGTCTTCGTGGAGAGATGTTTAATTTTGGTTTTAACTTTTCAGCTTTAGTGGCTGAGGCAGGAATCGAAACCAGAACCCCCTGAATTTGTATTATAAATTAAAACGTGGGGCCCTACATATGTTACGCGCTCTTATCCAGAGATTGTTTAAAAATAAGGGTTTTGCTGGAAGTGTACAACTTCTCGGAATTCCTTCGGATAAAATTACCCCAGCTCGCATTCAAGAACGAAATTAAGACTTGACTGGATTCGGAAAATGTTTGATATTGCCGAATGCCGGGTCCCGGAGCCTCCTGTGAGGTCACACATTCGGTGGGGGGAGGGGGTGCGTGGCTGATCTCTCCCTCTCATGCGTCGACGCGTCGCACGCACACGCGCATGTAGCACGGCCAGCCTGTGCTCGGAACATTCCTGGGGGACGCCTGGCCGAAACAGAAATTCATTTCAGTTGAAGTCTTTACAAGTGCATAATAAAACCCATATGGACATATGGTATACAGCTATGGGGCTGTACAGAACCATCAAACACGAAAATAATTCAAAGACTTCAATCCAAATTCTTGCGCTCAGTAACGAAAGCACCTCGGTATGTCTCCAACGTTACTATCCACACTGATCTGCAAATCCCATTTGTCATAGGAGAAATACATAGACTGTAACGCTCTACCATCCAAGCATACTCGGACCCAGTAGCAGACCAGTTGCAGAAATTAGCAACCCCCCAAAATGTAAGAAGACTGGGGGGAGAGCGGGTGTCTGACGTGCCACAACCCGCAGATGACGAAGATTAAAACCATCACCATTCCTCTACCGGGCCTGTCAGAGTGTCATCAGAGGATGACTTCTACTCAAGACACATACATTGAAAAAATATAGTTATTACTACATATTATCGAGAGTAGATTGTAAACACGCTATTGATTAAGTAAAAAAATTAAGAAATCAAACTAAAATTGTACGTGTTCATCCCATCTCATCCTCTTTGGTTGCTACTTTTATTTGGTGAGGAGCACAAACTAAGAAATACACAGGAAATAGTCAAACGACTCACTCACTCATGGAGATGAGCCCTTCTGGAGGAGCCGCCAATTCTGCAGCTACTCAAAAATTTCCCAGCATTTTATGGAACCCGAAGATTCATTACCGTGTTCACAAAAGCTCTCCACTGGCTCCTATCCTGAGCCAGATTTATTCAATCCATACCATCCCATCCTATCTCTCTAAGATCAATTCTAATATTGTCCACCCACCTACACCTTGGTCTTCCTTGTGGTCTCCTCCTTCTGGCTTTCCTACCAATATCCTATACGCATTCCTCGTCTCCCCCATTCGTGCTACATGACCTGCCCATCTCATCCTCCTTGACTTGATCATTCTAATTATGCTTGGAGAAGAGTACAAGTTATGAAGTCAAACGATGCACATTGTGCAACTAAAATAATCACAGGCTTCAGCTTCTTATACCAAAACCCTCAACGTTAACCCTAGAAAATTAAGCACAGAGTGAACAATTAAGCCTAGAAATATATACATGGCGGCCAAGGTTAAGTGACGGTGAGCTTGCGCATGCGTACATGCATATGAGAGTCTCAGGATGGTACACGTGCTGCAAAATGTGTTGCCTGCCTTATAGAAACTCATGTGGCTTGTTTTATAAGCATAACTGGGGGTGTTTCAGAACACGGTGCTGGGGAGAATATCTCGATCGAAGAGAAATGAAGTTACGGGAGGTTGGAGAAAACTGCATAATGNTAACCGTCCAAAATCGGGCATATGTTTATATGAAATTTTTTGATCACAAAGACCTAGGAAATCACCTCCTGCAGTTATGACCTAAAGTCGTGAAACCCACTGTATAGGATACTGGTGGGAAAACCGGAATGAAAGAGACCACTGGGAAGAGCAAGACGTAGGTTGGTGGACAATATTAAAATGGATCTTGGAGAAATAGGATGGGATGGTACGGATTGTATTGACCTGGCTCAGGATAGGGACCAGTGGAGGGCTCTCGTTAACACAGTAATGGACCTTTGGGTTCTTGAGTAGCTGCATAATTGGCAGCTTCTCAAGAAGGGCTCAGCTCCGTGAGTGAGTTTATATGTCTGAACTGATTGCCATCTGTAAGCCATCGTAAAGAAAGAACAGAGACAAGCAGTCTCGGACAACACAGCAAGCCTACGGCGGAAGAGCAATTCGAGCCCCCTTGTACAGATCTAGATTTCAAGGGGAAAATGATTTCCTTGAACCCTTTGTTCTCACACCTTAATCTTATTCCTCCCACGGGCGTTTCCGTTCACACGGTTGTTTAAAAAATTATAAGCAATTATAAAGCGCTGGCCGCAAAGTAACTTCGTGGAGTAGAGGGACTTTTTCGAGAATGTTTTGTTTGCTCAACCGGTATCAAGAAACTTCCCCCGCCGCGTTCACATGACCAGGGCACTAGCAGAAAATTTATATCAGCAATGAACCTCAAGGACCTCCTCTGTGGTCTAGTGGTCAAAGTTCCAGGCTACAGATCTGAGGTCACGCGTTCGATTCCCGTCAGTACCATATTTTCTAAGAAGCAGTGGGTCTGGAACGGGGTCCATTCAGCCTCGTGAGGACAATTGAGGAGCTATTTCAAGGAAATAGCGGCTCCGGTCTAGAAAACCGTAGGGATTCGTTGCGCTGACCACGCAACACCCTCTATCCATTAAAGTTGGCACTAACTTCGCTGACAAGCGGCGGTCGTTCGGTCGGTAAGTTCGCTTGCGCAATACAGGCCACGGATTTAATGAACTTCAAGTCAGTGGAATCGAGGCTACATAGTTTCGACGTTGAAAGTGTCGTTAAATAACCAAAGAAAAGACGTCAGTGAGAAACGTAAACACTTCAATTACACAGCTTTACATTATTGTAGCCTATGTAACAAATAATATGAAGATACGCAACTGCAGAGAGCCCTTTAACACTTCAAACATTTCGGAAGGGACCTGTTTCCTCATTAGTCCGTACAAACTGTGTGCTATATAGTGGGAACAGAAGCACATAATATAAGCGTTCATTTCAGAATAAACACGGCGTAAAACTGAATCTCAATTGCATAACTCGACATTGTAAAGCACTGGGAACTTTTAAACGAAAACACGCACATTTATGCCAGTTCTTCTGCTCTTCCCTGTGGTGTTCTGTAACCAGAAAGCGTTTTATCGTCAACAAAAGTATTCGACAATTTCATCACATAACTCTATCTTAAATATATCTGTATGTACGTTATATCCTTGTGTAGGCAACTTTACGGGGGGAAAAATCCCATGTGTTGAACGATAGGATAATTCTGGTTGCAAACATATGCAGAAAATTGAGTGTAGTTATAAATATTGTAAATATTTTATCGCACCCTCATGTTATGTTCTATTTCCAATTGTATTATATTTCTATCAGCATGACTTCTGTGCAGATACACTGTACGATAATTACCTACTAGACGTTTCGGCCTTTCGGCCAAAATCAAGTATGCAGATTCGCTGTTAGCTGCACTGCTCACCCCTAACATTAGCCAGTGTTTAAAGTAAATATTTTTTTTATTGATGCATTATGGTGTAATGCTACCATATAAATCCTTGATAAAACGATAAATATTGAAATTGTTAAAGTTAATTTTGTTAAGAATGACGTCTTCTGGGATGTGGTGCCGTGTAGATCTTGTGTGAAATGACGTTTCAGAGGAACATATGGCCTCCGAAATATTGGTTTATAAAAGACCTACATGGCGCCATATCCCAGAAGACGGCATTCTTCATAGTTACCGTCATGAAAACTTAAAATCTTAAATGTAGATAATTAACGTACAGTTTAAAAGTGAGCCGGGATGGCTCAGTCGGTATAGTGACTGGCTACGGGCTAGACGGCCGGGGTCGGAGTTCGAGTCCCGAGAGGTGCCAGATTTCTCCTCTCCACGTCTTCCAGACCAGTTCTGGGGCCTACCCAGCCTCCTATTCAATGGGTACCAGGGTCTCTTTCCTCGGGGGTAAAGCGACCGGGGGTGAAGCTGACCACTGAACTCCAACTAATGCCAAGGTCAAGAAAATATTGATCTATACATCCACTCCCCAATACGCCTTCATTGCGTAGTGCTTAACTAGTTAAGCACAGGGACAACTTTACCTTGTACTTCCCCTATAAAGTTGCTGTGTTGACGGAAATTAATACAATCACAATGTAGTTACTTTCTAAACTCTGATTACGACACACTATCAAACTATTTCAGATAGACAATAAGATAATTTGCCAGATTATCCCTAACCTAAATACTACCCTTGCAAACTTACATTTTTATGAATCTGCGGAAGTTTGCACGGGAGCCTCAGTGTTCAATCCTTGTAGCGCACAGTTCTTGTATATTGACTGTGGCCGAGATATGTAGCAAAGAATAATTGAACTGATGTTGTGAGTGTCAAGATGTGAAGACGTTTAGTTCGTCAGACACATACCAACGTTTCGGGAGAATATGCTACCTGCACCTTCAAGCATCCCTTTCTCTTCCACAGCCTTCTCCAGAAGATTCTTACTTCTTTGGATTTCGTAACAGTAATTTCTTTACAGTGCAATATCGTAAGGGTTGCGTCAAACCCCAAACTGGAGGACCAGGTCCCCGTATTTATATCACCCCGACATCGGGTTCCTTTTCTTTGCCTTCTACGACTCGCAGGGTTAGGGTGGGGGGTATTCTAACCCGCAGCTTTCTACAAAATGGGTACCGGGGTAAAGCGGTCGGGGCGTGAAGCTACCCACTCACCTCCAACTAGTGCCGGGGTCAAGAATACGTGTATCTATACACCCACTTTCCCAAACGACTTCATGTCGTAGCGTTTAATTAGTTAAGCACAGTGACAATTTCTTTTTGTCTTCACGCGGTAACTGCAGAAAAGTGCTGGAAGCTTATGTCACGTGGGGTCCATCACGGTGGATGCAGGAAGGCTCAGAAGGTGTGGTATAGTCCGCAGCTGATATTGATCTGTTTCTGTGCGGGTCGCAGAGAGGGTTGGAGGCGCCACAACCCACACACGGACACAACGGGGATTCGCCGACTTCAGCTGTTAAGGAGAGGGCAGAGCTACAGCTCTCTTTCCGAACCAGGATAAACACCGAACTAAGGACAAATGAATGTCACACACCATCGTGAAAAGCGTTTAGAATCTACAGGATAAACACCTTTATTTGAAATTATGTACGCAAATATGATGATCTCTGTCGTAAACGGGAACTGTTCACTGGGAATCCACAATTGGGCTCAAATAGGCAAAGGGATTAATATCAGGACCCTCTGCCAGAAGAAGGAAGGACCTGTTGAAATTAAACAGAGTCCAATTAAGATGGGTGATATGACTGTTTACAGGACACTGTCATCTAAAATGACACTTTTTCAAACTGGGATTGACAGATGACCCAACCTGCGAAAGGTGCCCAGAAGAAGATGAATCAGCCACACACATCCTCTGTGACTGTGAGGCCATAGCTTACTTAAGATTTCGTCACCTGGGTCAGTTCTTCATGGAACCAAGTGACTTATGACGCCCCCATAAATAAAGTCTTAGATTTAATTCGAAGTGTAGGATTAATAAAGGGTTAATCCAAAGGGGAAGCACAATAGATCATTGAAGGTCGCAGTGCGAGGGCCGGCTTTTATGGCCCACCCCTTACATACATACAAACGGGAACTGTTTGCTACGTTGTCACTGTTACAATTAAGACAAAATACTTTTTCATAAATAATGCCAGGGTCCACAATGTTCTATAAACCATGAGAATTGCCGCAAAGGTGCCGAGAGCCTATCCTAAACCAAAATAGTCCAGTCCACATCTCTCTTTCTCTCTTTGGAGCTCATTTCTCAGTTTAATGATCACTTTACAGATGGTAGGACTCCTTAGACGGGCGATCAGCTCATCGCAAGGCCTCTACCTAAACATAGGACAACACAAACACAGAACAATGCACACAGCCATTCATGCCTCGAGTGGTATTCGAACCCATGATCCCGGTTTCGGAGCGAGCTAAGACAGTTCATGCCTTAGACCGTTCGGCTACCGTGACCGGCTTAAACTATTTTAGTTCTCGTTAAATTTGTGTGAGAGTTGAGTGTTTGATGTAGGGATTGCCATAAGAGGAACAGTTGCGTCAACATAAACTCGTTAACCGATCGTTACGGTTATCGTGAAAACGCGCGCTTCCTCCGTAAAACTAATGGCAGACGTTTTAAGACTGTAAACAAGCAAGAATCCAACAAAACAGAGCGATAATAAATTACCGTACAACAGTTGGTACGCCACCAGCCACACCTGCTCTCTGTATTACACTAGCTAAACGTTTATCGACTACTTCCATGCTCGCTGATAGAGGAAACAAAGGGCGTGTTACACAGATTGCACGCCTTTCAGTTCCGGCTGTTGATGAGAGGTTAATTTCTGAAGACGATATCCTAGAAACTGGGGGGGATGCAAGTAATACGCCTGGAATGCGGTTAAATATGAATACATCACTTAATGTACCATATCTGCAGGTTATGAAATAATACAGGATGATTTTTAACGAAAATGCAAAGTTACGTATGTTTAGTCAAAATGGCACTGGAACTCTAATATATGTATAACATTACTAACCTTCCTAATATTCGGTTATTATTGAAAAAAGTCACCCTCTAGAAAGTGAAGAACTGTGAAAATTCCTGAAATAATACAGGGTGATTCTTAACGATTTTAGGGATGTTTAGCCAAAATGGCCCTAGTACTCTAATACATAAAGTTATTAGCATTCTCAACACTGAGTTCTCGTTGAAAACATTCACACTATAGAAAGCGAAATAATATAATACAGAGTGATTCTTAACGATTTTAGGGATGTTTAGCCAAAATGGCCCTAGTACTCTAATACATAAAGTTATTAGCATTCTCAACACTGAGTTCTCGTTGAAAACATTCACACTATAGAAAGCGAAGAACTGTAAATTTCTTAAATTATACAGGGTGATTTTGACGAAAATCCAATATTAGGAATGTTTCGCCAAAATGGACCTAGGACACAAATACATAACGTTATTAACATGCTTAAGACTGAGTTCTTGTTTAAAACAATCACTCTGTAGAAAGTGAAGAACTGTGTAAGTTCCTAGAATAATACAGGGTGATTTTTAACGAAAATCCAGTGTTAGGGGTGTTTCACCAAAATGGCCCTGGCACTCTAATGCATAACATTAACATTCTGAGCACTGAATTCTCGTTGAAAACAGTCACAGTGTAGAAAGCGAAGTTTTGTAGAGGCTCCTATATCAAATGAACAAGATATGTAGAGAGTGAAGAGTTATTCTTCTGAGATATGACGTGCAGTCCGCAAGCAAGAAGCAAGAAAAACGCATCATGCTGAGTGACCCAATTTACAGCTTACTGCTTGATTCTTCCTCGTTCCTTATTTATCTTAGGCCCTGAAGATGCAAGAAAAGCCTTTATCCGAAATATCGTTAACTTTACCGGACTAGGCAACGAAACATCCGAAAATATACAACCTTTTACATTCACCGCTGTGAGAATCTTAAATCCATCGAAATTTCTAATCATTCATAGGAAATCACGAAATTATAAAGGTAAAAGCTAGTCCTGTAACAGGCCGTTAAGGCCCATAAGGATGTAAGACGTTGTGGCTCCCACATCTTGTTGACAGCCGACTCTCAAATGGCGGTGAGTTTGTCAGCCTTACGCGCCAGCCACCCTTTACCCCCAGGAAGATTCCTGGTGCTCATTTCTGTTAGAGGCTGAGTCGACACCAGGGCCATAGTGCGGTTGAAAGGATTAGGTAAATTAAAAAAAAATCCACCTCATCGGGACTCGAACCCGCGACCTTCCGGCTTTCACCATAGTGCCTCAACCAACTACGCTACCGCGTTCCCCAATCACGTAATTATAACAAAAAAGTAATAAATGGAAACTCCACCTTGAACAAGTGTTACAACCGCATGGGCAGAAAAGTTCGCATGTTTCAACATAAAAACTGTACGTTTCTGAGGGCAACCAAAAGAAAACCTTGGATCCAAAATGAAGTTTTGTACAGTGACTGTTGTCTACATTACTGTACTGAAGTCAAGCCTGGACGGTAAAGAAAACAACTACAGAAAATGAGTGTCAACACTTCCGCGTACCTTACACGAGTACATTCGATATTCTGTACAACAGACGGGTGACAGAAGTCTCAAACTCAAAACCAAATAATGAAACTAATCGGAATATACCGACCGCCTCTGTGGTCTAGTCATCAGAGTTCCTGGTTACAGAGCCAGAGGTTCCGGGTTCCATACCAAGCGCTACCAGATTTTCTGAGAAGTAGTGGGTCTTGAACGGAGTCCATTCAGCCTCGTGAGGATAACTGAGAAACTATTTGAATGGAAATAGCAGCTCCGGCATAGAAAATCGAGATTAATGGCCGTGGGGATTCGTTGCGCTGACCACGCGACACCCTCTATCCGCTAAAGTTGGCACTAACTTCGCCGACGAGCGGCGGTCGCTCGGTCGGTATAGTTCGCTTGCGGACTAAAACCACGGAGGGGTTTTCTTTTTGTTTAATCGGAATACATCTTTTTTGTCGTCTAGTTTACGGCGGTCTCAATATCTGGATTACATAGCGTCGAATGAGAGAATGACAAATGAACGATAAATTCGAAGGGATCCGGAAATCGGCGATCGTGGTCTAAATGACGTACCATCCTGGAATCTGCCCAAGACACTGGGGAAAAACACGGAAACATTGAAAAATCTGGTGTCTCTGCCTTAGATTTGAGAAGAGTACCTCCCGAATCCAAGTCCTGAGGGCCGGCGCTACGGTCACCTGTCCAATAATTTGCTTACATAAAGAGGGAGAGGAAAGAGGAACAGGAAGACGGTAAAGACGCGGATGAGAAGGAGAGAACTTCACCTCCCCAGTCGAGGAAAGAAATCTGTGCTCATGACGTCACCGCATGACTCACAACCCAATTTCTCCCCCCCATTTTATTCGAAAAGAGAGCGGCCGGGCGATATGATTCAAGTAACGCTGTAACTGTCGCGGAGGGTCTACAAAACGACTGAGCATGCGCGTGGTTCAGAGACATCAAGCATAACAATCTGATGTGCTGAACTATAAATATCATTTAATTACATCAGGTTTAATTAGAACTTCCTGTTAAGAAGTTAACAGACCTTCTTTTATTCGAGGATTTTGGGTTCAAATCTCGGTCCAAACACCGCCGTCCTTGTCGAATTTTTTTTTTTAGTTCATCTCGGTAACTTCACCTAAAGAGAGAGGAAGTGACAGGAGATAGGAGAAAGCTGCACAGTGATGAGCTTCATAACTTGTAATCTTCTCCAAGTATAATTAGAATGATCAAGTCAAGGAGGATGAGGTGGGAAGGGCAAGTAGAACGAATTGGGAGAAGACGAATTCATATACGATACTGGTGGTATAACCAGAAGTATAGAGAACACTAGGAAGACTATGACGGAGGTGAGCGGCCTCCGTAGTCTAGAGGTAACGTTCCCACCTCATGACTCGTAGTACGCGGGTTCAAATACCCGGCGGAGGTCGTCGAATTTTTAAGGGCGGAAAAATTCAGGGAAAAAGTCCTCCGGGAGGGACTTTAAGCCGTGGGTCCCGTGTCGTAGCTTTACGGCACGTAAAAGAACCTGCCGCCCAACAGCAGTCACTAATACCTCCGGTAGATGGGGGAAGCATTATAGATACTTCTCAGCCAGTAGAGAGCCGGTCTCGCTGGCTGGGTGGGACTGATGGTAAGCACCAATACCGGTAGGATATAGAAGCTGGTATAAATCATAGAGGGAAGCACAATGGACCACTACACGTCTATGCGCATGGGGAAACCCACCCTCTCTAACTAAGACGGAGGTGGGTGGATAATATTAAAATGGATCTTAAGAGAGATAGAACGGGGTGATATGGACTGAATTGATCTGGCTCAGGATAGAGACCAGTTAAAATAAATCTTAGAGTTCTATAAAATGCTGGGAAGTTCTTAAGTAGCTGTAACACTGGCGGCTTCTCAAGAAAGGCTCAGCTCCATGAAGTTAGTTAATTTGCTATCTCAGTAACTTCAAGCAAATCCCTGGAACATACTTAAACATGGGCAAGACCTATGTACGACATTTTGATTCTAAAGGGTTCTGACGATGGCGTGTAACACTTGAGATTAATGGGTTTTTGGACTTTTGTCCATCGTCCGGTATTCTAAACAACACAACGTTTCGGAAACTGGATCTGTTTCCTTCCTCAGGTGAGGTGGAAGACGCATGTTCTGTTGGGTCCGCGAGCAACGGCTAACCTCAGTCACTGGATGGTAAATAAGCAACGTGTCCGTCGTGAATTTCATGGTTTTTCAACACGACTGTAACCAGGAACCTCCAAAATACAAAAAAAAACAGGATTCAATCCTTCCGTGTACATGTACCTGCTTCAAAACACAGGATAGAAAAATAACTGATACAAAACCTGTCCATTTATAACATGTCGTTACTCAGTGAACAAAACATGTTCCTACAATGTTATGTTATCATCCGCACTTCCATACGAATTTACATTGTAACAGCAACAACAAAAATTTCATCTCTAGAAACTTCGCTAGGATTGATTTGTGTTATCTTCATTAAAACTAATGTTACGCGGGATATTGTCTTCTCCAGCATGGCATGTTATCTACCTTTCAGACGTGATGCTGTCTTGTTTCCAGACGCCATTGTGAGCCATCTATTTCAGCAGGCAACTACACCGATCCAGTCAGAAACAATAGTTCACAGCTGGAAAAGATACTTCCAAGGTACTAAAAAGCTAATTCTGGAGGAACCTTTATAAACACGGAGAAAAAGAACATTTCTACAGCCTGCAACCACAAAACTGACGAGTTCGGGGGGGGGGGNGGGTTCCATTCGGTTACAGAAAACTTTTACCATTCAAATCCATTCCTTGCACAATGCAACTGCTACACCAAGGGTGTCAACTCGTGACTCGCGGGCTGCATGCAGCCCACCAACTGTATTGTTATTTATTTTATGATGCTTCAGTATCTCAAACTACACAGTTTTGAAGAGTACGACGATTCAACGCTAGATGAATCCAATCCACATCCCCATCCTAGATCTCTAACATCAATTTTAATATCCTCACATTCACGTCTAAGTCTTTCTGTTGATCTCTTTCCTCCAGAATTTACCACCAGAAACCTCTATGCACTCCTCTTCCATGCGTGCCACATGCCCTGCCGTTCTTATCCTCCTTGACTTTATCATATTAATGATATTTTGTGAGACGTACAAGTAACATTAAAACGTATTGTATTTAAGTAGGCACTTCTAACCCTTACGTACCGTATTATTACTTGCGCCCTTGGGTTTTTCATATTTGATCACTGCAGGGAGATGCTACATATGATCTGCATGATGGAAAAAAATTATGATAAGGCCCGCGGATAGGTTCCTATGTTTTAACGTGGCTTTTCAGTGGTTTTACAGCCTATAATGCACAAAAAAACTACCAAAAAATCTCAACGTATGTTTCTATGTGGCCTTTCAGTGGATTTACAGCCTATAGAGCATAGGAACTGCCTAAAAAATCTCAACGCATGTTTCTATGTGGCCTTTCAGTGGATTCACAGCATATAACGCACACAAAAAACGCCAACAATCTCAGCCTATGTTTCTATGTGGCCTTTCAGTGGATTTACAGCACATAACGTACACAAAAAACGCCAAAAATCTCGATCTATGTTTCTATGCGGCCTTTCAGTGGTTTTACAGCCTATAACGCATAAAAACTGCCCCAAAATCTCATTTTTCTGACGAGACTTTACCTGAAGCTCAGTTACGTATGCGAAATATACAAGTTTTCGTTCCGACAGATGACATGCGCGAATACTGCGGAAATCGCTTTACGGATCTGCAATATACAGGAAGTATTTCTAGATCTGTCCTCTGGTTTGCGCGAGAGGGGAAGTAAGACAGGAAGTTGCGGGCTGTGGTTTCAGCTCCACTGGGGGGGGGGGGAAGAGCACAGTATGAATATATGAGGGGTAGGCCTCCTCGGCCCTTGCACCGCGACCTACAGTGGGCTATTGTGTTTAAGAGCACAGTAACTAACGCCCTACTACACCCTATAACCCAATGCGCATTCTGTTAAGAATGGCCAGGTCTAATAGGACGGACTGTAAGAGCGGGGTGCATCTGCCTTTTCCGGTACGTGCGTGGGTTTTGGCATTCTGCACACGTGCAGCTCCCCCGGAGGGACACAATGAGGTTTTGAGTTCCACGTTCTCAACTTACAGAACAACTTATCCTGTTCGTGGCGAAGACCCAACAAGTCTTCAATGACGGTATTTCTCTGTCCTTCAACAGTTCCTCTCCATATGAAACTGATTGCCAGGGAGAATTTGGTGGGAAACTGGGATAAACATAATTACAAATTACCGGAGAAAGCTCAGGTAGCAAATGACGTGAGAAATTCAATTGATCAACGAATTTCCCCGCCTTTCATGGAACCCAAAAATTTGTTCACCTTACTCAGATTACGACGGCCTCTGTGGTCTAATGGTCAGAGTTCCTGGCTACAGATCTAGAGGTCCCGGGTTCGATTACCGGAGCCACCAGATTTTCTGAGAAGTAGTGGGTCTGGAACAGGGTCCACTCGGCCTAGTGAGGATAACTGAGGAGCTATTTCAAGGAAATAGCGGCTCCGGTCTAGAAAACCGAGATTAACGACCGTGGGGATCCGTTGCGCTGACCACGCGACACCCTCTAACAGCAAAAGTTGGCACTAACTTTGCCGACAAGCGGCGGTCGCTCGGTCGGCATATTTCGTTAGAGTACAAATTATTTAAGGGCAGAAACACAGGGTATAAAGAAGGAATAACATTGAAAAGGAAGAGAGAAAAAAACAAGACGAACAAAAAGGCATCCGCAAAGGGGGAAAATTAATCGAATGATTGGCGAACGTGCAGCACGATACACCTTGAACAGTTCTTAACATCTGCGCCAGACAATGAGTGTCAGCTTCACGCCCGTGCCACTTTACCCCCGAAGAAACATCCACCGGTAATCGTTGTGTATGAGGGTGGATGGGCTCCAGAGCCAGTCTCGATATTATGGAGAAGAGAAAATCCTTATTCGGAATCGAACCCGGCTCCTCGGTCGTCCATCCCGTAGCCTAGTCGTTATACCGACTGAGCTATCCCGGCTTCGACGCGATGCGAAAAAAAAAAACGAAAGAAGGCTGGATTATTTCTGCATTTTGGAAGACAGTCACAGGCTCTGGAACTAACTATTTGCCCCACCTATCGAGAAAGGTGCGTGCAAGCGCTTGCGCTGTTAGATGATCTGGTCTGAGATGATCAGAGACCCTGGGGCGAGTGAGATGATGAAGCCAGGCTGGAACAGCAACATGTCCACAGCAGGCCACCTGGGAAACTTACTCACCCTTGACGAGGACTCAGATCACACGCTGTGCCCTAATGAACACCAATTTGGTGAGTCATTGTGTATGTTTAACAACACGAAGATAAGCGAATCGGTTAAGACAATGTAGTCCAAATTAATTAATTCTTGTATGTGGATCATTACGTCCGCCTCTGTGGTCTAGTGGTCAGATCCAGAGGTCCCAGGTTCGATTCCCGGCGCTACCAGATTTTCTGAGAAGCAGTGTGTCTGGAACGGAGTCCACTCAAGCTCGTGAGGACAATTAAAGAGCTATTTCAAGGAAATAGCGGCTCCCCTCTAGAAAACCAAGATTAACGGCTGTGGCAACAATAGAACAACCCGTTTCTAAGCAACAGCTTCGCAAACACGTGCCCACGGTAAATACAACTCAACAACAGATAGGCTGTGTTTTCTGCGTGGTCCGTGCCGAGGAGTTATCTTGAAGACAACTGGCGCTACAAGGGAGTTCATGGTTCAGCTGTGGAGTGTTAAGTAGCGGGCAACGGAAACGGAAGAATCTCCACTGCTAAGGTTCGTTACCGGGATACATCTAGTGAGGAATAGCCATTGGGGAGAGCTGTTACCAAGTAAAGACTAGTGGAAGTAGAAAGAGAAGATTTAGTGTGGAGTGATTGGTAATGTGGGAATCAGCGATAGTGTTACAGTTATTTGTAGTTACGACCAGTAAATGGTCAATAAATCTATTTACCAATATACCAAATATATAGTCACTAATACAAGTGACAGTATAATAGAGTACATATTCTACCAGCACTGAGTGGGCCACAGGATGTAAAGGAAAACAGTTGCCGTCCATTATCCCCGAAACATTTTGTTTCAGTGAATATAACCTCCCCACCACTACAACACCCCAGGTGCACAAAATCCCATCTCCTGTTCTAATCAATTAAGACATCAAAACGTAATTGGGAGGCGAGATTACAAATGGTCATCCCAAGCTACGCACTGGGGCGTCAGCAGAGCCATCTTCCCGCCGGAAGAACAATTACTTGCACCACACGCCGTGAGTACAAACGCACTACCGCCTCTCCTTCCACGGTGTAAACAACGCGATCAGTCTAATCGAGCGAGAACCCTGGCTTACCGACAGTTTAGTTAAATGACAGGTAGGGGAGGGACATGCGCAGAAGGGTGTTCAAGATCCTGTGACAATCCTAAGACACCGACAAGTCTTCATTATAACATTAAGACAAGTGAAGTGACAGGAAGTTGGAGAAAACTGCATAATGAGGAGCTTCATAACTTGCATTCTTCTCCAAGTATAATTAGAATGATCAAGTCAAGGAGATGAGATGGCAAAGCATGTAACATGAATGGGGGAAAGAGGAATGCATATAGGATATTGGTGGGGAAACCAGAAGAAACGAGACTACTAGGAAGACTAAGACGTAGGTGGGTAAATAATATTAAAATGAATCTTAGAGATAAAGGATGGGGTGGTATGGACTGGATCGATCTGGCTC
Source organism: Cryptotermes secundus (assembly GCF_002891405.2). Classification (NCBI taxonomy): domain Eukaryota; kingdom Metazoa; phylum Arthropoda; class Insecta; order Blattodea; family Kalotermitidae; genus Cryptotermes; species Cryptotermes secundus. The sequence goes on along the minus strand of NW_019740654.1, from coordinate 946,869 downwards.
AGGATAGAGACCAGTGGAGGGATTTTGTGAACACGGTAATGAACCTTCGGGTTCCATAAAATGCTGGGAAATTCTTAAGTGGCTGCACAACTGGCGGCTTCTCAAGACATGCTCAGCACCAAGAAGTTGGTTAGTTATATTTTCGAATCAGAAAAATTTGATGGTTTCAACTTCATGTTGATAATGATAGAACATGAATACTCAGCGATGACAAGCATATACCGAAACTGGCACATGCAGACAAAACTGTCGTCAGCATTATCACATTGAGTTGGTTCAAATTCCGGCTTTCATTTTAGAGACATACCCGTTTCGAGTCTGGCCCCAGAGACCTGTTGTACACACAGACACACGAGATCTATGGTTTTCTCCAAGCTCTCACAAGATTGAAACATTATTTGTGTGCCTCGGAACGCCTCCCCGAGATGACTACAGACAGGGTTTTTTTGTTTTTTTATTACTAATGGGGTGGGACTAAGTCCCTTATACTGCGGCCACTTCTGGCCTATTGTACCAGCCCCAGATGATAGGTGAGGGTGATTGTGGAGCAATTGAAGGAATGCAGATTGGCAGGGGAAACCAAAGTACTCCAAGAAAACCTGACCCAGCGCCACTTTGTCCACCACAAATCCCACTTGACCAGACCCTGGATCGAACAAACAGACAGGGTTACTGTAAATATTTTAAATTTAAAATAATATGAATAATTTTTCTGATAAAAATCATTTATTATGTATCAAGACCAATCAGTCATCAGATTACATCTTGAACTGGGGTACAACTCTGGCTAAAAAGGTAAAATTGTCCTTGTGCTTAATTTATTAAGCACCAAGCTATGAAGATATATGGGGGAGTGGAGGTATAGCTCCACCGTTCTTGACTTCGGCACTAGATGGAGGTGAGCAGTCAGCTTTATGGCACGGATGCTTTACTGTCCCTGGTTCCCATTGGATAGAAGCCTGGAGTGAGGCCCAGGGCCGGTCTATCAACCGTGAATAAGAGTAAAATCCCTTATATTTGCCGGGAATCGAATCCCGGCCGGCCAGCTCACAACCCGTCGCTATACCGACTGAGAAATTCAGAGTAAAAGATTTACCTTTAGTTATAACAATTACATTTAATGTATAACACGTAGAGCTTAATTTTATTTTCATCTTTTGTATGAGTGTGCTCAAACTGTAAGGTATAATTATAAAATGGCACGAGGCCACAGACGTATAGGGTAGGTAATATGCACAGAAGTTTCGCATGTGCGGTTTGAAGTGAAAAGCTGCTGTCAATTTCATGGTTTCCCCGATCAGTGGGCGGTCACATACCGGCTAACAAGCTTTCGCTCACAAATTACTTAACCGCAAAACAGTAACACCGTAACAAGCATGAGGCTTGGTGACATGCGATTTGAAACATCGCTGCAACGAGCGCGATAATTAAAAGCTTAAAAGCAAAATACCAAAGAACAGTTATTACTTTCTTAAACATCAACTTAACGGATATAACCGTAAAACAGCTCAAATATTTGAGAATTCAATTTCTACATCGAGAAAAAAACGCCACGTCTGTATTAAAGAGACCACTTGCTGTATAGGAAAGAAATCAAAAGAAATATTCAATATATGTCACGTGTAGGGTGTGTGGCTATAGACGGGGTATGGATTGGTGAATAGATTTATTGACACCTTATACACACGACTCGGAACTACAAGCACTTACAGCGCTATCGCTGTCTACACGCTTTATAAATCGTACACGCTAAGTCTCCTCCAGCCTGCAATGTGTTCACTAGTCGTTGCTTGGTAACAGCTCTCAACAATGGATATTCTTCATTTTCCGTGCTCACGTCGTTACTGTCCTGAGAATATCCCACAAATGAACTATACTGCCATCTCTTTTCAGCCTCCCTTGTAGAACAGCACCTACAGTGAATCCTTAAGTCACGCGGAAATGAACCCACAGCCTTACCCCACTTCTCGCTGTTACATCTGTTAGTGATGTATAGCAAAACCAGTATAAAACGGAACCCGTGAGAAGGGGCTGATCTAAAAAAAAATGGAAACTTCCTTTATCGGAATCGCCTCTGGTCCCAGTAATATAAATTTATTTCCCCCCCCCCTTGGCACTACAGCCCCAGTGGGCCTAGGCCTACCTCCATGAACTTCTCCGTTCACTTCGGTTTCTGTAGATCTTACACATTCGGTAGGACTCCTTGGGCGGGTGATCAGCTCGTCGCAAGGCCTCTACCTGTACACAAACACAGAAAAAAGCACACAAACATCCATGCCCTGAGTGGGATTCGAACCCACGATCCCGGCTTCCAAGCGAGCGAAGACAGTGCATGCCTTAGACCGCTCGGCTACCGTGACCGGCAATATAAATTTAATACCAATGTAAAATTACCATAAAAATAGAAATTGGTTAAGGTGGAAACGGAAAGAAAATATGGTGACTGCGGTTAAATGGGTCACGAACCACTCTAAGGTAGGCCGCACACCGGCATGCGTCAAGATACGATGACTGCGGCATGACGCAACGAAAGGAGCACAGTTGAAACTAATGAGATTATGAAAACCGCCGCACACCGGTCTGAGTCATGATTCTGACGTCAGATTCATGCTGACGAATCACGAATGAAGCAAGGCTGCGTCTTTTGTCTCATGTCTTGACGCTTGTCTTGACGCAGTTGGTGTGCGGCCGCCCTAACACGCTAGTGTTAGGATTCTGATACAGGCACAATTCTCAAAACCGGATATCCGGGTTAGATAACAGGTTATTCACCACCAACCTCATTACTTTTGTATTGCTGCTTTAAGTACCACATACTTACTTCAACTGAGTTCACTGTCAAAACGGTAACAACTGTCAAACTGTTCAATTAAAGTGAGAATTTAAAGAAGCCTTACAGAACACTTTGGGATATGCTTTGTATAGCGATTGGTTCGAATCCCGGCACGGGTAAGATTTTTCTTGTCTCCAAGGCGTCCAGACCGCTTCTGGGGCCCTCCCAGCCTACTATACAATGGGTACTGGGGGCTCTTATCCCACGGGTAAAGCGGATGAAGCGTGAAGCTGACCATTCACATCCATCTATTGCCGAGGTCAAGAATTGTGGAGCTATACCTCCAACCCCCCATATGTCTTCATGGCATAGTGCATTATGCACAGGTACAACCTTTCTTTGTCTTTAGCTATACTGACCCGGCCTGTGCTATAGACAACCCGGAGGTTTTTTATTGCTAGTGGGGTGGGACTAAGTCCCTTTACTGCGGCCACTTCTGGCCTATTGTACCAGCCCCAGATGATAGGTGTGGGTGATTGTGGAGCAATTGGTGGAATGAAGATTGGCAGGGAAACCGAAGTACTCGGAGAAAACCTGCCTCAGCGCCACTTTGTCCACCACAAAACCCACTTGACCAGACCCTGGATCGAACTCGGGCCGCCGCGGTATAAGCCAGCGACTAACCGCTTGAGCTATGGCGCGGCCCTTACCCGGCGGTTACAAAATATGTCTTCCATGGTCATATTCACTGAGAATCAGCAGCAGACACATTCATCGATAAACGCCCACCCTGATCCCAATCAGTTTTATATAACATTTTAATGTATGGGTGAAAAATGTACGATGGACTTACTATTTCTTCGGACAAAGAAGACAGAAGACAGACAAAGAATTTCTCAATGGAAGCCAATTGGTAGCCAAGAAGGAGTATGCTTAAAAACATTTATTTTGGGGGAGAAAGCTGGATGAAAGTAGCTCAGGACTGCATCCAAAATTAGCAGTACTGAGCATCTGGGTGCTGCCACCGATTAGTAAAGGTAAATAGGTAAAGCTATTCCTGTAACAAGCCCTGGAGGCCCATAGGGTTGTGAGACGTCGAGGCTCCCACATTTTCTATACAATCGGCTCACAGTTGGCGGTGAGGTTGTCAGCCTTACGTTCCCTTTACACCTCAGGAAGATTCCTGGTAATCATTTCCCTTAGAGGCTGAATCTACCCCAGAGACATAATGCCGCTGGAAGGATTAGGTAAATCGAAAAATGTAATAACACCATCGGGAATCGAACCCGCAACCTTTCGGCTTGTAGCATAGTGCCTAAACCAACTACGCTACCTAATGCACCTGCCATCATTAGTAAGAAAGTGAAACAGTCTGGTTGCGACCCATTTAATTTACAACGAATGGCTCATATAAGCCAGGTAACAGAACTAATAAAAATAATGGGCGAAAAATACACGTGCAGACACAGTCGTTCTGACAGCTCTGGTTAATGAAAGGGTCTAAATGTGCCAAAGGTTTGACCTTTACAATTTATCGATCTTTGAAACAACACTGTCAGGGAGGATTACGCAAACAGGTGACGACTTCAGTGAAGCTCTACGTTGGTTCTGAGAGAAACATCACGACACTGCAGAAGGAAGTTGAAAACTGCGTATGAATCAGGAAGAAAGTACCCATTAAATTAATTATACCACGTACACAGGAGGGGCACGCGGTAGCGTAGTTGGTTGAGGCACTGTGCTACAAGCCGGAAGATCGCGGGTTCGAGTCTCGATGAGGTGGATTATTTTGCAATTGACATAATCCTTCTAGCCGCACTGTGGCCCTGGGGTCGACTCAGTCTCTAACAGAAATGAGTACCAGGAAGCTTCTTGGGGAGTAAAAGGCGGCCGGCGCGTAAGACTGACTACCTTACAGTCATCTGTGAGCCGATTGTCTAGATAATGTGGGAGCCTCGACGTCTCACATCCTTATGGGCCTCCACGGCCAGTTACAGGGATAGCTGTACCTTACCATACTTTGCGTATACAGCGGAAATGGAGATGGGATAGCTCAATCTGTATAGCGACCAGACTAGAACATCTGGGGTTCGATTCCAGGTAGGGGGAAATAATTTCTCCTCAGCTTCCAGACCGGCTTTGGAACCCACCCGATCTCCTACCCAATGGGCATCGAGGTCTCTTTCTCCGAGTGCAGCGCGGCCGCGATATGATAGCGTCTTACATCTAGCAACTAGGTCAAGAATGTATGGAGTTATACCTCCACATGTTGTACTGCAGCATCCTGTTGCACGCCACTTGTTTTAATAAAACGTCCACAGGTATTCACGGCGTGGTGTTTAATTAAGCATACGGAAGGCTTTTACCTTTATACGGACGAATACATTTGAAAAGTTAATCCAGAGATAAGGCCAGACCGCCCCTGTGATCTAGTGGTCAGAGCTCATGGCTACAGATCATCCAGAAGTCCGGGTTTGATTCCCGGCGCACTGAAGCATCGATTCCAACAGCTCCGCTATTGTTGCGCGCGTATACGTTACCGCGACGTGTTTAAGGAGCCGTTACCTCGCAGCGGTCTATATTTCAGTCATCATGTCATATAATGGTTCCAAATGTGGAAGGAAAGCCCGTGAGTTATACTTACCGATGTGTAGATGTCCAGTTCCTTGTAAGGGTTCACAGCAATCAAAATTGTTCCGGTGTATGTCTGATGCTGTCGTTAAGGGAAAACAGTGCACACGAAGACAAGCAGCGAAACATCTGGTAATAACAGAAGAAAGAATTAGTCCACGAGAAACGAATGACAATAACGAACGAACAAACACAGTTTTGAGTCCATAATTAGCAATGCGCAACGAAAATACAACACGTGATAACTACGTAACTAAACAAATGACATTAAACCGAAAGCTCAGTCTACATAGTGACGTGATTAGGGATTGGGAGACCGGAATTTTATAGAAATGGCAAGATAAAAATTATGGAACCCCAAGCCTTGTCACAACGTTCACAAAGCCCGTCAGTTTAGTCCACATCTTCATAGCCAATTTCGTTTGGAGTACACTATCCTTACATTTACGCCTTTCTATCCCCACCACTTTCTGACGTTCCGGTTTCCGAAAAAAAAACTGTTTATGCATTTCTTTTCGCCATTAGGATCAAACCGACTGCGAGGCCCAGAAAGCCTCTTGTCCTGCGGTACCTGGACCTAGTTAGAAGCCGGAATAGCGCAGTCAGTATAGCGCCTGGCTACTGGCTGAACGACCGAGGGGTCCGAGTTCGAGTCCTGGTAGGGTCAAGACCGGTTCTGGGGCCCATATAGTCTCCTATCCAATAGGTACCGGGGTCTCTTCCGCCGGGGATAAAGCGGCCAAGGCGTGAAGCTGACCACTCACCTCCAACTATTGCCCAGGTAAAGAAAGTGTGGATCTATACATCCACTGCCCCATACGTCTTCATGGCGTAGTGCTTAATTAGTTAAGCACAGGGACAACTTTACGTTACCATAAGAATCGGTCTGTACTAACAAAAAAGGTGTCCTCTTAAACAAAAGACTATCACAAAAAAGGTTATTTGACTAATGACTAAATTTAAAACTTTTATATTAAAAGCAGCTTAATCTAGATCTGGCGCCACAGTTACGCGGATCGATCGTGCGAAGAGTCTATCGATTGTAACCTCTACCCAATGCCTGCAGTTTGAACAGGGTATACGAATAAGAATGACGTCACTTAAACACTTGCAAAGAGAAACTGACGAAAACCAAAGAAATTGCTAATGGACTGTTCTAGGCTTCAGAGAAAACTAAGAACACCAACCGTGAGATTATATCGGTTTATCTAGCCATAGGATTAACTACTCTACTCACTCAATGAATTTAGATTTTTAGTATAGTAGCAAGGCCGCTACCTAAGCACAGAACAACACAAACATAGAATAAAAGCATACAAACATCCATGCTTTGAGTGGGATTCGAACCCACGACCTCAGTGTTCGAGAGGGTGAAGGCTGTTTATGCCTTAGACCGCGCGGCCACTGTTGTCGGCTTACCTTTTTTTGACCTTATGTAAATATATAAATAAGTGTAAAGAAACGTTAGTATATAGTACGGCGTATTCATTTATTAAAATGAAGAACACTCGAGCCCGTCTCGACAGAGAGCGCTCTCTTCCTCGAGGGCTCTAGCGCTGCGCAAGGGGCGGGGGGAAGAAGGGAAGGGGGAACTGGATGCACCGATGTACAGTCCGACCAGAATTTCAGCTTATGTCACATGCCATTAACTTAGGGGTTCCTTAATCCGCCACATGCACTCGTTTGGCAGAGACGCCCTTTATGAAGTGATAAAATGAATTATATTTGAAAAACGTGCCGTTATAACCCATAACGACGGAGAATGATTCGTTCACTGGAATAAATAGATGAGTAAGGTTAGGTTTGGAGTGTTTTCGTTGCAGCAAAAATTCATTACAAATAAAGGGAAATGTACTCATTTTTCAAATGTGCTACATGGAAAATTCGTAAAGCAATGAATCGCTGCAGTTAAAACACAGTCCTTACATAAAACACGAACTAAATTAAAGTAACAATGCAAAACAATTCTTGTCTATTGACGTGTAAACTTAATAGCGCAGAGGCAAATTACAAAATAATAATAATAATAATGAACACGCGGTAGCGTAGTTGGTTGAGGCACTATGCTACAAGCCGGAAAGTAGCGGGTTCGATTCCCGATTAAGTCACTGTACTTTTTCAATTGACATACGTCTTCCAGCCGCACTATGGCCCTGGGGTCGGCTCAGCCTCTAACAGAAATGAGTACCAGGAATATTCCTGGAAGGTAAAGGGCGGCTGGTGCGTAAGGCTGCCAACCTCACCGCCATCTGTGAGCCGAATGTCTCGAGAAAATGTGGGAGCCTCGACGTCTCACAGCCTTATGGGCCTCCATGGCCTGCTAGAGGGAGTGTTTTGCTTTTTATTAATTTCAGATTTAAGATAGTCAAAACACGTGATGTATAAAGTTGCCAGTGTACCTTTAACGGTCAATGAAAATTTAACAAATATGTCCCGCTGGGTGACCGCCAACGATGAACATTCGCTTTGTCTTCAGGGTTATTAACTTTACAGTAGTTAAAGTTACCACGAAGATTTGTACAGCACTTCCGGTGAAGACACGCTGTCATGCAGACAGCAGGAAGCGCTGTGAGTCACTCCAGTGCTGTCGCGAGTTGCATACAATTACGCTGGGATGTTTAATGCTGGAAGGTTGTATATACTGCCTGTACCGCGCGTGGGCTTCGTTTGATGTAGCGCCATCGACACCGCGCACAATACTGATTCTTGATTACTAATCCACAGCACACCTTTTACATGAGTATACGTGCTAAGCAACCCTGAAAAGACTTTCAACAAGTTTAACTCCTGAAACATAATTACCTACCTAGCCAAGCGGTCTAAGAAATGATCTGTCTTCTCTTGCTCAGAAGCAGGGATCGTGGGTTCGAATCCCACACAGGGGATGCATATTTTGTTATGTGTTTAACTATGGACTGCATCTGTGGTCTGGTGGTCAGAGTTGCTGGCTACAGATCCAGAGATCCCGGGTTCAATTCCCTGCGCCACCAGATTCTCTGAGAGGTAGTAGGGCTGGAACGGGGCCCATTCAGCCTCGTGAGGATAACTGAGGAGCTATTTCAAGGAAACAGAGGTCCCGGTCTAGAAAACCGAGATTAACGGCCGTGGGGATCCGTTGCGCTGACCACGTGACACCCTCTGTCCACTAACGTTGGCACTAACTTGGCCGATAAGCGGCGGTCGCTCGGTCAGTATAGTTCGCTTGCGGACTACAGGCCACGGAGATTTTTATGTCTTGTGTTGTCCTATGTTAGGTAGAGACCTTGCGACGAGCTGATCACTCGTCCAAGGAGTCCTACCGTCTGTAAAATGATGGAACTGAAAATCAGAGGCCAGGGCCCAAGGGGACTGCAGAACCAGCGAAAAGAAAACCAATATCCCATCTACGCCTAGGTCACTCAAGTAGTCTCTTTCTTTCAGGTTTACCAACAAAACATGTTATACACTTCTCAACCCTCCCACGCTTGTTACATACCAAACCTGTCTCATTCTCCACGAGTAACGCCCCCTATAACACTTGATGAATAGTATTAGGGAACGCGGGCACGCGATAGCGTAGTTGGTTGAGGCATTATGCTACAAGCCGGATGGTCGCAGGTTCGATTCTCGATGAGGTAAATGGATATTTCAATCAATCTAATCCTTCGAGCCGCACTATGGCCCTGGGGTCGACTCAGCTCCTAACAGAAATGAGTACCAGCAATATTTCTGAGGGGTAAAGGGTGATGGGCTTGTAAGGCTGACCTGACCGTCTAGAGAAAATGTGGGAGCCTCGACGTCTCACAACCCTATGGGCCTCCACGGCTTGTTACAGGAATAGCTTTACTTTACTTTTTACATTATGGAGCTCCTCATTATACAGTGTTCTTCAACCTCCTGTTACGCTTCATCTCTTGCGAGCAGGGGACCTCAAACTAAGACGAGACCCCTTACAATAGTAAACACTTTTATCCGACCCCAGATCTCTGCTGGTCAACAAAACTGCCGTTCTGCACGCTGATGCAGATCCCTTAACAGACTGTACGGTGACAGCAGGAAACGAAACAGCTTTACAGCCTCTCTGCACATACAATAAGCTATAAAATATTCTTGTGCAGTCACGACAAGTACAGTTCTGCACACTGTTGCAGGTCTCTATCGGGCTGTACGGTGACAGCAGGTACGTTAAGTAACTATAAGCCTCTCTGCACCTACAGCAAGTTATACAATGTTCCTGTATAGGCAGGACAAGTGTATTTCTGCACATTGTAACAGGTCCTTATCAGGATATAAGGTGAAAGGAAGATCCTAAAGGGCTCTTCCTCTCTTACACCTACACCAAGCTAGAAAATATTTATTATTATTCTTCTTTTACTGAGAGATGAAGTGACAGGAGGTTGGAGAAAACTGCATAATGAGGCGCTTCATAACTTGTACTCTTCTCCAAGTATAATTAGAAGGATCAGTTAAGGAAGATGAGGTGGGCAGGGCATGTAGCACGAATGGGGGAGAAGAAGAATGCATATAGGATATTGTTGGGAAGGCCAGAAGGAAAGAGACCCCTGGGAAGACCAAGGCATAGGTGGGTGGACAATATTAAAATGTATCTTAAGAGAGATAGGATAGGATGGGATGGGATTGGATTGATCTGGCTCAGGATAGGGACCAGTGGATGGCTATTGTGAACATGGTAATGAACCTTCGGGTTCCATAAAATGCTGGGAAATTCTTCAGTAGTTGCAGAATTGACGGCTCCTCAAGATGGGCTCAGCTCCATGAGTAAGTACTTATTCTTTTACTGCAATTGGGTGTTCACCCTGTGGCGGTAGACCTTACAATGACACAGACAAGGAAATTAGACTGTACATAAAGGGAACAATGCAAATCCAAACATACACAGTAATCGGAGTATACACGTTACAAAGACACGGAAAACTTCGCAGTCTCTTGCCTGCTGTAGGTATATCTTCCGAAAACAACTGCATTAAATCTTACTGACATGGTGACTTGATAAAACTGTTCGTGGATGTAACTATACCGTAAATAATTCTTCAGAACGCGGTTACCCCCCTCCCGCCCCCATTCTGGTCGCGATCCCCTGGGGGGAGGGCGGTTGCTATCAATTGTTTGAGAAACCACGCTTTAATATAAGCCTACAGACTCATAAGTCTTCGTTGTTTAAACCTCTGCGTGTTAACAAAGGCATTATACAAACATACGTCGTCCACATACCAACCACTTCAAGATGGCTGACGATATTCTCAAAAGGCTTACGGTATTATATTTAAATTTCCAACAAAAGACTTTTGAGTATTAGGAATTAATGCCATGTTCAACAGTTTCTATAGTTGACTTCCGTGCGCTTCGAAGATGTCATTCCCGAGATAACAAGCCAAACTTACTGACTTCCGAGAAAACTTCCAAGTTCAAAGACGTAAATCAAGAACTGTTACAGACTCTCGAATTCAGCGCTTGAAAGCAGCTTTATGTGCAGGTCCAGAGGGAGATGGTAAGACACGGGAGTTGCCTCTAGCGACAGAAAAGCAAGCTGAGTTCGTTCTAAACTGATTGGCAAACATGTCTCTACGCCATCGTGCTTGTCACTGAATCAGATATCAAAGGCTCCTTTATTTACGTACAGTTAACCAGTGTTCCTCATCTGGTGTGCCGCGTCACACTGGCGTAGGTAAAGTTTTCGTGAATTTAATAAATTAAATACCACACCATGAAGACTTACAGCCTCACCATTCTTGACATTGGCGCTAGATGGTGGTGAGGGGTCAGCTTCACGCCCTGGCCACTTTATCCCCGGTACCCAATGGACAGGAGGCTGGGTTGGCCTCAGAGGCGGTCTGGACGCTGTGGAAAACGGGATTTCCCCCCCCACCCCAGGAAGATTCCTGGTACTCATTTCTGTTAGAGGCCGAGTCGACCCCAGACTGGAAGGATTAGGCCAACTGAAATATCTAGCGCCCACATGGGGAATAGAACCCAGCGACCTTCCGGCTTGTAACATAGTGCCTCAACCAACTACGCTACTGCGTGCCCCCATATGTGTATGTAGTCTGTATATGTTCTACTGTACTGCATAATAAAAGACCAAAATGGCGTGCTGTCAGACGCTGAAACCTGAGACGAAGAAACGCCTGAAGACCTACGCGTAGAATGCATATGAAACGAACCTTAAATAAATAAATTTATTATTATTATTATTATCGTTATTGGCCGCCTCTGTGGTCTAGTGGTCAGCGTTCCTGGCTACAGATCCAGAGGTTCCGGGTTCGATTCCCGGCATTACCAGATTTTGTGAGACGTAGTGGGTCTGGAACGGGGTCCACTCAGCCTCGTGAGGATAATTGAGGAGCTATTTCAAGGAAATAGCGGCTCCGGTCTAGAAAACCGAAATTAACGGCCGCTGGGTTTCGTTGCTCTGGCAACGCGACACCCTCTATCCTCAGAAGTTGGCACTAAACTTCGCCGACAAGCGGCGGTCGCTCGGTCGGTATAGTTCGCTTGCGGACTAAAATCACGGAGTTTGTTTGTATTATCGTTATTATTACTTCTTACTCGCCTAGATTTCCTCTACGGTAAAATTGAAAAACTTATGTAAATTCCAAAGTTGGGGTGGCCTTCAATGGTGTAACCTCCATACAAACTTCCGTTAAGAATCGGTACAATGGTTCGAGTGTGAAAGGGACACAGACACAAAAACACACACACACACACACACATACGTCACGGTGACGTCATACGCATAGCTTTTTCCTGAAGGACAGAAAGTAGAATCAAGTTCTGAACGGTCTAACGAGTACGTTTCAATCCTCCTCCTCCTTCTCTTCCTCTTTCCTCTTCTTCTTCTTCTTAGAGAATAGGGCATCCGTGAAAGGCTTCGTTTCACTTGAGTTTCTTTATCCCAAGCAGTCGATATGACACCTTGGATGGGAGACCAGCCCGTTGCAAGGCCGTTGCCTAACACAAACATAGAATAGACGCACACAGACATTCATGCTTTGAGTGGGATTCGAACCCACGATCCCAGTGTTCGAGCGGGCGAAGGCATTTCATACCTTAGACAAAGCGGCCACTGTGATCGACAACGTTGGATCAGTAGACACATACATCAGAATTATACCGTGGCATATGGGCCTACACCGACGAGTGACCACATACTTTCTGTGTGTGTATATATATACATCATCAGAGCTCTATTGTGACTTGTGGGACTACATCGGCCAATGACAAGACACGTTCTGTCCAACTGAAATCAGTATCTCAGTTCTCTGGTCAATTATGCTCACGACAAGAGAGACATTGATCTCTCCCTTATGCATTATTCATCAAGCCAATTAGAACGATGTTAAGTACGAGAGAGGGGCGTATCTGCTTATTTCCTCATACAAAGGAAGGAAAGATGATATTATGGACAGCGCATCACGTTCATGGACTAAGGTAGAGAGTTACATGGGTAACTGGACAAACCCTAAGGAGCTTATATTATAGGACTGAAATTGGAGTGAATTTTCTACTCGTGATCGGATGGTTCGTTTCATGGGACAATGTTGTAATTTTACGAACTGTATAAAAGAATTCCACTGAGGGTGTTTGAGAACAGGGTGCTGAGGAGAATATTTGGACCGAAGAGAGATGAAGTGACAGGAGGTTGGAGAAAACTGCATAACGTGGAGCGTCATAACTTGTACTGTTCTCCAAGTATAATTACAATGATCAAGTCAAGGAGGATGAGATGGGCATGGCATGTAGCAGGAATGGGGGAGAAAAGGAAGGCATATTGGATATTGGTGGGAAAGCCAGAAGGAAAGGGACCACAGGGTAGAATAAGGCGTAGGTAGGTGGACAATATTAAAATGGATCTTAGAGACATAGAATGGGATGGTATCGATTGGATTGGTCTGGCTCAGGATAGGAACACCTGGAGAGCTCTTGTGAACACGGTAATGAAGATTCGGGTTCCATAAAATGCTGGGAAATTCTTGAATAGCTGCAAAATTGGCGGCTCCTCAAAAAGGGCTCAGCTCCATGAGTAAGTAAAGTATAAAAGAATTCAGCCGATCACAGTGGCCGCGCGGTCTAAGGCATGAACAGTCTTCCCCCAATCGAACACTGGGATCGTGGGTTCGAATCCCACTCAGGGCATGGATATTTAGTTTGTGTGTGTGCGTTTTTCTGTGTTTGTGTACATGTAGAGGCCTTGCGACGAGCTGATCACCCGCCCAAGGAGTCCTACCGAATGTGTAAGATCTAGAAAAACCGAAGTGAACGGAGAAGTTCATGGAGGTAGGCCTAGGCCCACTGGGGCTGTAGTGCCAAGGAAATATATATATATAACGTCGTATAGTCTGTTAAAAGTCAACCAACGTTTCGGTCGAACATGTCGCCTCCATCTTCAGGGTCAAATAATAAGCCAAGCACGTGCCAAGTATTTGCCTGGGCGGACCATGAAAATCCGGAAAGCGGTGTGTTCTCATGTAGAGGTTAAGGTAAAGATTTCCGTGAAGTGGGGATAAAGTTCCATTATTCTTGACCATGGATCTAGATGGAGGTGGTCAGCTCCACGTCCCGGCTGCTTTACCCTAAGGGAAAGGGCCCCCAGTATATTGGAAAGGAGGCTGGGTGGGCCCCAGAACCGATCTGGGCACTGGAACAGAGAAAACCCTCTTTCCCCTATCGGGAATCGAGCCCAGGCCTTCCATTCCACACCGCCGCTATAACGACTATCTCGGCTCATGTGTTCTCATGTTATCCCATTATTTCTTACGTAGCCTGAAACTTCCTTTGGGTGGCTGTCGAGTCTAATTTAGCTCAAAGCGAGCGCGTCAAAGGTCGTAAAACAAACAAACCGAATCCAGCAAAGACGAGATGGTACAGAATCCCTTCCCTTCCTCCTATCTGACTTAGCAACTTCTTTCTGTGTTACTTTTTTATATCCTCTTTGCCTCACTTCCTTTCTTATCTCTCTTTTTTCTACTTTATTTGTCCCTTCCCTCTGACACTTCCTTTGTTTCACTCTTTCTGTCTCTCTCTCCCTCTGTGCGTCTTTCTCATCCGTTGCCTTCTTCCCTCTTCGTAATCCAGGACAAGAATCAGGCTGAGTCGGCACAGCGACTACGCTATGGGGGTTCGATTCTCGGTTGGGGCAAGAAATTTGTTCTCTTCTCCATAATGTTAAATCCGGCTCTGGGACCCATCGAGCCTCCTACACAATAGGTACTAGGGACTGTTTCCCCAGAGGTAAAGAGGCAGGGGCGTGAAGCTGACCACTCACCTCCACCATCTATTGCTGAGGTTAAAAATGGTGGAGCTGTACCGCCATTAATCATACGACTTCAATGTTTGGTGCTTAATTAATTAATCCCAGGGATAACTTCACCTTTTTCTTGCCGTATTGAAACCCTCCCCCGTCCCATTAGGTTACTCAAACTTTCCGCCCAGCTTCTGCACCAGAGCTGCGTCTGGTCTGGTAATTACTGCACCCACAGTTCCAGCTTAGCGAAACCAGACAGTCCTACGAGGCAGATAATTCTAATGGAGTCCTTAGTGACGAGATACTTGAACAGCTGCTTTGAAGCCTGACTTGTATCCGCCAGTCTGTTCGGTAATGCTGTCTGGCTGTCTGTAAACCTACACCAGGTGCTCACAGCAGCTGTCCAGCGCGTGCCCAGTACGAGTCAACAACGTGTCCAGCCATCAGCTTTGTTTCAAAACCGGCGCCAGTGTCGAGCCAAACGCAAGAAGGGTCTTACCAACAGATCTGTTCGCAAAGAATTCCGGACATGACAACTGATGTAAACCTCTAATGTTGACCCTTTTCTTGAAGTGATGCTACTGTGCAGAAGTACACTGTATTGTCGACGTTTCGGTGATCTTAATGACTGTATTTGCAAAGAGAAATGATTACTACTCGGAACAATTTCAATCGATCTGCACACTTGAACTATGAGAACTGTTCAAATGAAAGCCGTTTGAGGATGGTTCTTGGCGAAGAAGTAGAGGTCGTTAGGAACAGACCCCTATGGACCTTGAGGTGGCCATTCCCCCGGACGTGCCAGCCGATGGTACCCCACCACAAAGGAAGCTCACGGCTGCTCCTGGAACCACTGCAATACCGCGACACGACCGTACACATGAACATGTTTCGTTTGAACTGTCATAAAAGCATAGGCAGGGGCCACTGAGTAGTCACTTCGCCTTGAAGATGCAGGTAGTAGGGATCTCTGTAACGTCGGAAACACAGTCTAGTTTACATGCCGCCAGTACCCACAAACAAACTTCACATTAGTGCACTTGGTTCAAACCCCTACTGCACAATCATCTGTTTAGGTATCCTTCAACCATTCTAGCCAAATGTTTGTCTTTTTTTATTTCGTACGAGACCCACTGTACATTGTTTTACATTACGATGTGACGTTATCCTTGTGCGTAATTAAACACGTCATTAAGGAGCATGCGAGATGGATGTACAGCTCCCTGCATTCTTAATGTCGGCACAGGAAGGAAATTAATGACTACCTTCACGCTTCGGTCATTTTACCCCCGGTACCCATCACATAGGACCCCAGATCTGGTCTCAACGACGTGACGAAGAAACTCTCTTGCTTCCACTGGAAATCGAAACCGATTCCTCGGTCTTCCAACCCGTTCGTTACATAGTCCCTATACCGACTCAGCCTTCCAGGCTTATTTCCATTCAGTTCTTAGAGAAATGGGTTTTGTCATAACAGGATGCGGCTGGAACTGACCAGGGTCGTCCAGCGATTGGTTCTGGCATTACTCATGTTCAATCCTAGGATTCTACTCAATGAAAGTAAATATACAGCTCAACCGCGATTTAATGTTCCTCTTTTTTTTATTGCTAGTGGGGTGGGACTAAGTCCCTTGTACTGCGGCCACTTCTGGCCTATTGTACCAGCCCCAGATGATAGGTGAGGGTGATTGTGGAGCAATTGGTGGAATGAAGATTGGCAGGGGAAACCGAAGTACTAGGAGAAAACCTGCCCCAGCGCTACTTTGTCCACCACAAATCCCACTTGACCAGACCCCATAATCGAACCCGGGCCGCCGCGGTGGGAAGCCAGCGACTAACCGCTTGAGCTATGGCGCGGCCCTAATGTTCCTTAACATAATCTTCAAACCGTACACGGGACTTACCTCCCGAACAGGAAGATCTAAAAGTCTGTGACGACGGTACATTTGTACAAATATTATGTTTTCGGACATTAGCCATTGTCTTGTCTTTATCTAAAGCCCGTCATGTTTATTTTCAAAACAAAACGTTTCGGAGACTGGATTTTGCCTCTGTCTTCAGGTAAAACCTACTTAGTTGGGCCCAATCCATAGAAATTGGGAGTAGTTCTATCGATTGGGCCCAGCTGAGTAGGTTTTGCTGAAGACGGAGACAGAATCCAGTCTCGGAAACGTTGTGTTTTGAAAAATAAACAGGACGGTTTTTAGATAAAAATAATATGATGGATAATGTTCAAAGACATAATATTTACACGAAGCTTGTTAGGCAGAACTCAACAGTGGCTGTAAAGCAACGAAGAACGTATGTAAGGTTTCTTTGGGGTCACTAACATGAACGATGGTAATTGTCTTGTATGTCAACAGATGCCACGCTGGGCCGTGCCACTTTGTAACAAACTTGATGCTTGACTCAGAGCAGTAATTGAGTTTCTCCGTTATGATGAATGAAATGCGCGACGCTCAACACTCAGCTGTGTGATGTGTCAACCGGAAACTCAGATACAGAGGAATGTGAACTGACCACTCCGACGGACAGGTTACACCCTGGGAAGATGAGAGTGAAGAGCTGATCAAGGGATTTCCCGCCCATTTAACCATACCTAATTTCATGGAGCTTAGCTCTTCTTGAGAAACCGCCAATTGTGCAGCTACTCAAGTACTTCTCAGCATATGGAACCCGAAGGTTCATCACCGTGTTCACAAGCGCCCTCCATTGGTCTCTATCCTGAGCCAGATCGATTCATTCTCACTTTAGATCCATTTTAATACTGTCCACCCACCTATGTCTTGGTCTTCATAATGGTCTCTTTCCTTCTGGCTTTCCCACCAATATCCTATATGCATTCCTCTTCACCCCATTCGTGCTACATGCTCTGACCATCTCATCCTCCTGGAGAACAGGAGTATCACTGGAAGGTTTCCTGTGTTTTCTTCAGGGGGTAGTTGAGATGCATTGCTAATTTCTCTCTCTCATTATTTCAGCCCTCATTTCAGATAAATAAGCCTATACACTAAGCACGCCTACACATTTTTGCACCGCACATGTGCATGGAGCCGGGGTGGTGTCGCTAAGGGTTGGACGACTAAGGGCTTGGAGTTCGAGTACTGGTAAGGTCAAAAATTGTCTCTTCTCCAAATCGTCCAGACCGGATCTGGGGTCCATCCAACCTCCTATACAATGGGTACCGAGGGCTCTTTCACCGGGGGTAAAGCGGCCGGGGCATGAAGCTGACCACTCACCTCCAGCTAGTGCTGAGGTCAACAAAATGTGGATCTATACATCCACTCCCCCATACGCCTTCATGTTTTGGTGCTTAATTAGTTAAGTACAGGGACAAATTTACTTTATATAATTCGTGCAGATTACATGAAATGTGAAATCATATCTTCTAGGATATAATGCGTGTAGATTAGTTACAGTCAACAGACGTTTCGGAGGAAAATGCATGCACTTTCAGGGCTGAAGAATAAGCCAAGCAAGAAATCAGTATGCAAAGAAGTTCCGTACGGGAGAGGCTCTGCTAGAAGTAAGACTGAAGTGGCTCAGTTATGCGCAGGTAACGACTAGGAACTTTCCATTTCCACGAAAAGCAAACACAGCCTCGCTGAGATTCCAATGTGAACATTCCAAACCAAAATGTCATGAAAATTAAACATGCCGACTCCGTATTAGTTTTCAGAGTTCCTGGCTACAGATACACAGGTCCCGGTTTCGATTCCCGGCGCTACCAGATTTTCTGAGAAGTAGTGGGTCTGGAACGGGATCCACTCAGTCTCGTTAGTATAGTTGAGGAGCTATTTCAAGAAATAGCGGCTCCGGTCTATAAACCCGAAATTAACGGCCGTTGGGATCCGTTGCGCTGACCACGGGACACCCTCTATCGCTAAAGTTGGCATTAACTTCGGCGACAAGCGGCGATCTCTCGGTCGGTATAGTTCGCTTGTGGACTACAGGCCACGGAGTTTGTTTTTTGACCTCCGTAATATGCTTTCACTTCAGGCACTGAATGCAGACAGCACATAGCAAACAAACGTGTGTTATATCTTGTTGGTGGCTCCATGGTGCTAGGCTGCTGAACAAATTTGCTCAAGTCCAAGGAATTCGTGGCGCCCATAAAGTTTAACGGCATCCTGCGAGCACGCGACCGGTTTACTGCCACCCTGCTCTTACATCGTGTGATGAAACATAACGGATATATTTGTGTGGCTGCCCTTGTGAAAGCCTGGCTCTGTGTTCATGATAAACGGCATAAGCAGATGAATATTAACACAAATAAAGAAGGATGAATGAAGTCAAGACATATTACACTCAATACACGAAGTTTAAATTGTAAATGGATCTTATCTGCTGCAGAACGAATATACTGTACCCATTCATAACTGGGCACACACACAGAGACACATAGCTTACACAGAGATTCTAATTTTTTCTTTATCGCATTTTTGTTTTTGTTTTTTCTTATTTCCTTTCTCCATTTCCATCTCTTCTTCCTCAATACCTTTCATTTTTTTTTCTTTCGTTGTTTCTCAACGTTTCAA
Source organism: Cryptotermes secundus (assembly GCF_002891405.2). Classification (NCBI taxonomy): domain Eukaryota; kingdom Metazoa; phylum Arthropoda; class Insecta; order Blattodea; family Kalotermitidae; genus Cryptotermes; species Cryptotermes secundus. Next base: position 927,686 of record NW_019740654.1, on the reverse strand, counting down.
TAGACAAATTCTGACGAGGTAACGTAACACAAAGGCCCCGCCATAGCTCAAGCGGTTAGTCGCTGGCTTCCCACCGCGGCTGCCTGGGTTCGAGCCCGGGTCTGGTCAAGTGGAATTTGTGGTGGACAAAGTGGCGCTGGGGTAGGTTTTCTCCGAGTACTTCGGTTTCCCCTGCCAATCTTCATTCCACCAAATTCTCCATCATCATAATCACCCGAGGCACGTACAATAGGCCAATCAGTGGCCGCCGTGCAGAGTGGACCCACTGGACTCCACCACCCACTAAGCGAATTAAAAAAAAAAAAGTAACACAAACAGCGATATTCCAGCAGAGCTCGCAACGCCTACCTACCCACTGCACAGATTTTGAGCGCCACATCGGAACAATTCGGTCCAAGGTCGAGGGCACACCAAGGAAACTGGCAACCGCAATTTCCGAGAACTGTTATCAGCCTGAGTTGATCACGTGTTGCTGAATGGAGTAGCGCAAATTGAGGAAACTGCACTGCTCATTCAGTTACATGTGTTCAACTCAGGCTGATAACAATTCTCAGAAATTGCGGTTGCGTTGCGGTTGCCAGTTTCCTTGATGTGTCCTCGCCCTAAGGCCTCCAGTTTTCAGTGTTTCCGAAAGTTATTTATGGACGCTAGAACTCCGTGGACGGGAGAGCAGCCCGTGGTAAGGAAACACAAAGACAAGAGAGAACGGGACTGCAACTCACAATGCCAGTGCTCCATCAGCTTAGCACGCGCGACCCAGGCTTCTGCAGATCCGCTCCTGTTTTTATCACTTATCTCACTGCAGTGCAGAACTCATTAATTACATTCAGATTCTGTCTATGTTAAATTTGTCAGACATAACCTCACAGTTCTGTATCGTCGCCATTTTTATAACTGCTCACTTATAAGATAGGGGCGCGCGGTAGCGTAGTTGGTTGAGGTACTGAGCTACAAGCCGGAAGGTCGAGGGTTCGAGTCTCGATGAGGTGGATTTTATTCAATTGACCTAATCCTTCCAGCAGCACTATGGCCCTGGGGGTCGACTCAGCCTCTAACAGATATGGGTACCAGAACACTTTCTGGGGAGGGGGGGGGGATTAAAACGCGGCAGGCGCGTAAAGCTCACAACCTTACCGAAATCTGAACCAACTGTCTAGAAAATGTGGGAGCCTCGACGTCTCACAACCCTATGGGTCTTCACGGCCTGTTACAGGGATATACCTCACTTATAAAATGGCCTACGGGTATTTCACACACAAAAAGAATTACCTTCTTGGTGGTAACGTTGTAGAGTTCGGAGACACCAGAGCCCGCCTAGCAGCGGATGTTGTTTGGAGAGTCATTACTTAGCAACGGGACTACATGCCAAGTATTTCAGGAATCCACACTTTCAGAAATTAATTGTGGTCCGAAACGGGCCGAAAGTTCTAATGCGTGAAAGCCGAAGAAGAATCAGAAATGTAATTAGTCTTGAAAATTTATAAAAATTCCTGTCATTTTCTGGCAGCCTGTACGAATTACTTTTTTTCTTTTGTGTGCAAAGATTATCCAAAAACTGATGTGACAATATAACCTAACTGTAATACATAATCCATTTCCCACGCCGAAAATGGAACTTCTTTAGCTTTCGAACAGGTCTGTCTTCTGGAAATCAACTCCATAGAGTCCAGAGAAGGAATAGCATAGCTGCTATGGCGACTGGCTACGGGCTGTACGACCGAAAGGTCGGTGTTCGAGTTCCGGTAAGGTTAACAATTTTCTCTTCTCCAAGTCGTCCAGAGCGGCTCTGGGATTCACCCAACCTCCTATGCAAAGGGTACCGGGGGTAAAGCGGTCGAGGCGTGAAGTTGGCCACTCGCCTCAAACTAGTGCCGACGTCAAGAAAATGTGGATATATACATCCACTCCCCCATACGCCTTCATGACGTAATGCTTAATCAGTTAAGCACAGGAACAACTTCACCTTTTACAGCCTAGCGAAAGTCAACTGATGTTTCGAAGGAACATTCCGCCTCCATCTTCTGGACTGAATAGTACGCCAAGATCAAAAGCAGCACTTTGCCTCCTACCTGTTTCACTGTGGTTTCTGTTTTGACCTACTCTTCAGTCCTGAAGATGGAGGCGACATGATACTCCGAAACGTCGGTTGACTTTCACCGGATTACACGGTGTTATATCCCAGACGATGGAACTTTTCATGGCCGCTAATGACAGAACTTCAAATCCTGTATTCTTCAGTTATCGATTCCTTTCGACGTTCCGCGAACAACATGTTGTGAACTACCAGGCTTCAGATCTCCTGGCAGTTAGACCGGAGCCTCAGAGCCTCAGTAAATAGCGTCAAGCCATAAATAGTCTCAGTATTCTCGCTGTCAGATGTTTCAGTGTCTCCTTTTTGCCGGNTTGTTCGGTTAATAATGCTGTATCAGCTAAGTAAGTTAGGTCTATACACCGTCAGAATTAAAGAGAAGTCGTGGGGTTATAAAAATTATATCAGTAACGGGGAAACTTCCACTAACTAACTATATGGTACCTACTCCTTCTTGAAAAGCCAGCAGCTGCTCAGCCACTCAAGAAATTCCCAGCATTTTATGTAACCGGAAGGTTTGCCGCTGTGTTTGCAAGAGCCTCAGAAGAGAGAGAAAGTGACAGGAGGTTCGAGAAAACTGCATAATGAGGAGCTTCTTAACTTGCTGTCTTCTTACTTTAATACGTTCCCTCTTATATACCTTTTCGGTGTCGAGGTTGTTTTTTTTTCCCCATTTTTATCATTTTTAAAGACGGTAGGACTCCTTGGACCAGTGATCAGCTCGTCGCAAGGCCTCTACCTAAACACAGGACAACAAAAACACAGAATAAACACAGCCCTTCCTTTAAACGGCCTATGTGGGATAGAATTAGAACAAGCAAATATGGCACACTGCGAAAGGGGATCTTAGGAGGTTCGAGCTAATGTTGCAGCATGTACCCTTCTTCCTGCAACACAGTACGACTGCCTGTGGGTGTAGCGACAGCAGTAACAGAGGATGACGATATTTCACGCGAAAAGGGGTGAGAACATGATATACTGAAAAGCACAACAGTGATTTAGATGGAAATTACGGGGGTAGCAGTGTAATTCTAAAAGTTATAAGCTTAAGTGCCATTATTTCTCCCTTATGCTGGAGTGTCAAAGGGGTGTGTTCACATTCAGTTCATGGAACATCATCAGAGTCCAAGCAAACCGGAGTGCCGTTACAACATGACCCAAAATGCTGTGCCTTTAATGTTACCATAATCGTCATATATGTAAGTCAATAAGTAAGTTACAATGGATATAGAACTTAAATAAGAGTACTGATTTGAAAAATGCTTTTATTTCTCAACATAATCTTTCGGCTGAACATGTTCCCGACGATGAAGCTGTAGAAAGGGAAGTCACCGCCTGGTTCCGACAGCAGCCCAAAGAGTTTTATGCTGCTGGTTTTCAGGTGCTTGTGAAACGAAGGGACAAGTGCCTCAATGTACAGGGACATTATGTTGAGAAACAAAAGCATTTTTCAAACCAATATTCTTACTTGTTTAAGTTCTATATTCATTTGTAACTTGCTTATTGACTAACCCTCGTATATTCAGGGAATGGACGTTGACGCCAACCGGGTCGTCTTATGCAGAATCAGAAAGAACATTATCTATCTATCTATGGCTGTACAGCCTTCTGTTGGACCCTGGCCGCTTTTTCAGTTTCTTAATCTACATAAAGTCGGTAGGACTCCTTGGACAGGGGATCAGCCCGTCGCAAAGAAAGAAGATGTATATTCGGAAATGGAGTAACTTACATCCATTTACTATACGCATTACTGTCTTCCGAATTAGATGTGTAGTTTGGTACATCCTTCGCAACATTTAGGAGGAACGCCGGTAAGTACCTGCCAGACTACACGGCGTCATATCCCAGAAGACAGTAATCTTCGGTTATCGCCGTTAGTACGTCGTACCATTCTTTACAGAATACGGAGGTAAAAGGTAAGGGCAAAGCTGTCTCTATGCTTAACTGGACAACTGCCAGGGCTTGAAAACGTATGAAGAGTGGAGGTACAACTCCACCAATCCTGACCTCGAAACTAGATGGGACTAATTAGCTTCTCGCCCCTGCCGCTTTGCCCCCCGTGGAATGAGCCCTCGGTACCCAATGGATAAGGAGTTGAGTTGGCCCCAAAGCCGGTCTGAACGCTGTGGAGAAGAGAAAAATTTATTTTCCTTCTGCAACGGAACTCTGGCCGTTCAGCCCGTATCCCGTCGCTTTACCGACTGGATATACAGGGTTAGCCTAAAAGAAATGGATAGTTTAAACGACTCGTGTTCGTGAAACTTACACGCGCAGCCCTAAAAAGTCGACAAGATGTACAAGTTTAGAACTTCAAGTTCCACAAAAGACTGTGTGGAATATCTTGCGTAAACGTTTACGAATGTTCCCTTACCGGTTGCAATTACTACAGAACCTCACTGAAAACGACAAAACCCTCCGCCACTCATTCTGTATGGACATGCTGCAACGGAATGAACGAAGTAATGATTTCTTTAACCGGCAGTTTTCGGTGACGAATCAACGTTCCACATTAGCGGTACGGTGAACAAACACAACGTTCGTATATGGGGGGACTGAAAACCTGAGAGCTGTAGTAGATCATGTAGACTATCGCATTGATATTTGTCATGTTACAAAAGGGTGACATAGAGAACATTTGAAATTTTTTATTGCTAGTGGGGTGGGACTAAGTCCCTTGTACTGCGGCCACTTCTGCCCTATTGTACCAGCCACATATGATAGGTGAGGGTGATTGTGGAGCAATTGGTGGAATGAAGATTGGCAGGGGAAACCGAAGTACTCGGAGAAAACCTGCCCCAGCGCCACTTTGTCCACCACAAATCCCACTTGAGCAGACGCCGGATCGAACCAGGGCCGCCGCGATGGGAAGCCAGCGACTAACCGCTTGAGCTATGGCGCGGCCTAGCACTTGAAACTTACCCATGTAAACTTCAGGGGGTACTTTTTAAACCATGTAAGTATCTCGGCCATGCTATTAAAATTCTTCTTTCTGTAAAACTTGGGAAGTGTCTATTTCTTTTAGGTTAACCCTGTATAAAGTGGCTACAGCAAGAAATTTCGACGGTAAAGATTTTCGAGCTACAAATCTTCACGTGAATCTGTTTTTTCGGGAAGAGGGGATGGGGAGCTGCCTGTTTTCTTGATCACAAGGAAAGTATAGGTCCATTTGTTTTCAGGTAATGTCGCCAAAGATGAGAGGGAACAAAAGTTTCTGTGAGAGCACTTGGAACAACGCGACTCCTCTGCTCTTTGAGCACGATCTTCATTGATTTGACACAGTCTTCAAACACAATGGGACATTAACTCCAACTCCGCACAAAAATTGGGAAAGGCCATGACGAGTTCGATTCATCCCAAGACAGAAGCCCCTCGAGACTCGTGACATGTCGTCACATGTTTCCTGACAAATCTGAAGAGCCTCTCATAACCACGTCCGGGTATTAGGACCTACCAGACTGAGCAGGGTCCTCCTTCAGATGGTGACTATAGTTCTCCTATTCAAGATATTCCCCACCTTTCATGGAATCCAAGGTTCATTACCGTGAACACAAAGGATCCTATCCTAAGCCACTTGAATCCAATCCACATCATCACACACTATTCAAAAACCACTCTTAATGTCTCCCCCATCTAAGCATCTTCAGTGGTCTCTTTCCTTTCAGGATTCGTGACTAACACTTTGTATATTCTTGACAGCTCCATACACAGACAGACTATTAAACAGATAAGCAAACAGACAGACACATAAGAATATGGATACAGAGACACGTGCCCAGAAAGATAAAATGGAAATTTTGAAATAAAGATATATACATTCACAGAAACGCAGATAAACTTATAGATATATATAAATGTATATATGAAGAGAGGGGATACGCATTAAGATACATAAAAGCAGACAAAGAGACACACACACACACATGGACATATATATAAGTGAATATATAGATAGATAGACAGCTATAGAGAGATACATAGACTCATAGATTACACAGAATGATATATAAATAAAAAATGGCAAATCTGTCCCTGTAACAGGCCGTGAAGTGCCATAAGGTTGAGAGAAAACGAAGCTCTCACATTTTCTAGACAATTGGCTCACACACAACGGTAAGGTTGTCACCTTTATGCGTCGGCCGCCATTTATCCCCAGCTGAGTCGACCCCAAGGCCATATTGCCGCTGGAAGGATTAGATAAATTGAGAAAATTCAATGACATCGGGAATCGAACCCGCGACCTTCCGCCTTGTAGCATAGTACCTCAACCAACTACGCTATCGCGTGTCCCGATATATAAATAAAAACAGACAAAAATATAGTTACATACATGGACAAGTAGGCAAATGAGTGAATGGATGGACAGACAGACAGCTAGATAGATACCAGAGGAATATTCATCAGCTTAGAAAATATGGTCTTGTTCCCAAATCCACATGTTGCAGAGGGCCACTGGCCGTGTTACGCTTCAAGCAGCGAGTTAAGCCCCCGCACTGGCCTCGCTACATCCAAATCTCAGCTTGGCATCTCCATGGAAATCGAGCCCCGGCTCGCTGCGCTGCTGATAGCCTATTGATTCCGGGGGGAAAGCAATTTGCTGCAGACAATACACTGCAGGCTACGAGTAATTTAGAACGCGCTTCACTGACGGCAGATAGGCACTTCCAGAAAATGGAACCTACGACCCGTAGGAGAAGTCCCACAGGGCGAACACTGCAGACGGTGGTGTGGGATGGGGACACAGGAGGCGTCGCTGACGTCATGTCAGGGACCTTGTTCTTGCAACCCCATTTATCTCAGACGAGGCTGAGCGAGGCTTAATTGGGATCAAATTCCGAAACTGGCAACCCCAAGTGGGAATTCTTTAATTAATGTACAAATTTAGTATTAAATTGTCCTTTTCTCCATTCTGGCTGTTCATATTCGTATTCAAAATAATAAACAAAAGCAGCCAAATAACGGCAAACCATGATCTGAACACAGCACAGACTTCTGCTGGAAATAGGTCATGAAAGTTCTGTTCTCTGCTAATCCTTTTCTATCTTATTAGCCCTTCACAATGGAAAGATCCTCAAGAAGGCAGCAGACATGCTCCTTGCCCCCAAGCCACTTTTCGGTGAACAAAGGATTATGTGATTGCTACGGCGATGCGAAGTCAATCTGGAGTCACGTGAGAGAGCACCAGTCTCCAGCCTATCCATCACTTTGTCATTCCACAGCAAAATATCAACTAACTGGGAAGATTATTGTATTATGGGACGTGGCGCCGTCTAGTCTGGTAGATCGTTAACGTTTCGGGAGAACCTACCGCCTAAGCTTAACAACAGTACAATATTTAATCTTAATCTTCTACCATGACGAAGAAATTAGCAAGTTCCTACGAAATATAAGTAACAACCTACAAGACTAGCTTCTACCTCCGTCTCCAGAACAGAACAGGGACTACTTTAATCTTATATCCTGAAGATGGAGGCAGCAGTTTCCTTCGAGGCTTTAGTAACGATCTGCCAGACTCTCTGGTATCTTCATCGTCAAGAGTAGATGAGTCGTTAGGTTTATTCTTCTATTCTGAAGACGGACACAACAGGTTCGTCTGAAACGTCGTCAGAGGTCTTAACAGACCAACTGCTGCTCCCATCTTCAGGGGAGAGAAGTACTTACTCATACTGTTCTACCCTGAAATGGAGGAATCAAGTTCCACTGAAGCGTTGGTAAAGATTTACCACACTGCACGGTGTCACATCCCAGGAGACTGTAATCTTCACAATTACGGCACCGAGAACCTAAAACCTCGCAAGCTATAAAAAAATTCTATGCAGCAGGCAACCCAAAGGTTGAAGAGTTCTATCTTCTAGGATATAACGCCGTGTAGGCAGTCGACGTTTCGGAGGAACATGTGTCAATCTTCAGGGTCGAATAAGCCAAACAAGTCCAAGTGCAAGTCACATTGCGACTGACGGTCAGTAAGTCTTGGTGTCGAGATATTTATTACTGTTTGACAGCTACGGTCTAGGTTTTGTAGGGCGCCCTCTCTGACGAGAGGACGGGCCTGTCTTAGACATATGCTGCTGGTGCTTGCCAGCGCAGTCTTTCTTGGGTCCGAGTTCCTTGGGGCTCGCGGCCATATTTTACAGTTTCAGATTTGGGACTTCCCCTTTCGTCGCCTCCTACGACTCGCAGGGTCACGGTGGAAGTATTCGACCCCGCCTCCAGACGGACATCACAAGCCAAGCAAGTCAGAGTCAAAGTCAGAGTTGCGCCCTCAAGACAACTCCTCGGCACGGAGCACATAGAAAATATCCCCGTTTTCATTGTTGTAGTCCAACTGTTGCAGCTGCCTTGTAACGGGTTACATAATTCCGTTTCTAACAATAACTCTATTGGTGTAATTTCGTGTTTACGCCGCTGTTGTATAGCAAGGGCTTTTGCTTCGTTGTTTGTTCCGAGGTCCTTGCCTAGCAACGGCTCTGTACGCAACATTATATTCAAATTCGTAAATGCAGGTCACAGTTACTGAAAATCACTCGATTACCGTGTGCAGCGCTAAGCTGCATGTTGCTCTCTCATGCTTGGGTCTGTGGATTCCTCTGGTTCTTGGTATGTGAAGTATTCCAGTCCGCGTTCTTCCTCCTTATATTATCCTCCCAACTACGGCGAGGTCTTCAAAGTGTTCTCTTCTTTTCAGGGTTTCCGATGACATTTCTTTTCATTTCTTGACGCCTCCACGAGTGCTCCATTTCTCGCTAATCTCATTCTTCTAATCTGATAGCCTTAATAACATTCTTTGCAGAATGCGATGCTCCCGTCCGAGCAAGGACTGACACGAAGGCCAACTTGTTCTTGCGGCGACCGCAATGTCTGTGGGAACAACTTCCTGCAGGAGACGGAACCAACATCTCATTTCCTCTGTAACTATCAACAAAACAGTTTCTTACAAGCAGTCAAGTCATGGTGACGGCCGTGACACTTCACGCTTCATACTTTTTCTCGTTGAGACTGATCTTTCCAGCTATTTCGATGAATTGCAGAATGTCTTGCTGTTTAACACATGTCAACACATCGTGACAGAGAACGGCCTACGTGACATCATCAATCCAGAAATGAACTTATAAGACTACCATGTATTCTATCATTGTCATGAAAATTTTAAAACAATTTGTGTACGTCCGATTCTATGCTTTAAGCATGAGCATTGTGTCTTGATTTTCTTTATAATATTCCCGGGGAACATAACGTCTTTACAACAAACGATCTATTCTGAAATGTTCAAATATATTAAGAACTGAATTCGGTACTCATATCCTGTACCCCCACGCAAAGAGCCCCGGTATCTATTGGTTAAGAACCTTGGAGGGGGGGTAGAGCCGATCTGGAAGCTGAGAAGAAAAGAAAACTCTGTTACCCCTGTAGAGGATCAAACCTTGATTCCTAGGTTGCTCAGCCGTGGCTTAGTAGTACTTGTACTACTAGAATGTTTCAAGTAAATATAGAAACACCATACTTAAAAATAATCTTTCTTAGAACAGATACTAAAATGGTGCATATTGTCACGATTTAGGGGTGTGTGACTATAGACGGGGTATAGATTTAATACTGTATTTATTGACCACTTGTATACACCACTCGGATCTAAAATTTACAGATCACTGACACACAAAGTGACTAGTGTCCTCAGTCTATTACAGTCTCCATTAGCCGTTTCCTAGCAACGGTATCTAACAGTAGAAATTCTTCAGCTTCCAGCGCTCAGGTCCTCTTGTCACAGCCGCCCGTGCAAAACATTATCAGCTGACAACTCAACCAACTGGGTTCCTGTATGGTGGGCGTTTCACAACATCCTAGTCTTCTCTTCACTGGCTTGACAACTGAAATCTCTCGCTTACAAAACAGCTACTTCATGTCATTTCACTCCACTGAACTGCTGACAACGACTGCAGCTCGGCTGGTGTCCTCGTTGTATAACCTGGGGGAGGAATCAACGGAAAACACCGCCTCCAACAATCCTACTGTTGTCATGGGCGGTTGCCTAGCAACAGACTGGATATCATTTCCTCGAGAACGTGTTTACCGAGAGTTATTTAGAAACAAGGGCTTATTCATCCGCCTATTGCATAGCAACGGCTGTACTCGTCCGTTTCAAGGTCTCTGCTGAGCAACGGGTCTACACGCCACAATATGAATGTAAGAATGTAGGAATATACAGCGGATGAAGGCCACTTAATTTCCAAATAACTCAGACCACAATGCTATAGCTCTATGTACACAACATGTCCTTCCCCGGAGGCAAAGCGACCGGGGCGTCAAACTGATCACTCACCTCCAACTGGATCCCACGTTACGCACAAGTGGAGCTATACCTTAACTCTTCCATACGCCTCCAATTAAGCACAGAGACTTTACCTTTACCTCACAGCGTTCTTAAACTGTATTGTTCGTGATTCGAATTCATCATAACGAGTCCATCGCCTAGCAATTGTGTGAGTTGCTTTACACTTAAACAAAAGAACAAATTCCGTGACCTGTAGTCCGCAAGAGAACTATACCGACCGAGCGACCGCCCCTTGTCGGCGAAGTTAGTGTCAACTTCTGCGGCTAGACGGTGTCACGTGGTCAGCGCAACGGATCCCCAAGGCCTTCAATCTCGGTTTTCTAGACCGGAGACACTATTTCCTTGAAATAGCTCCTCAATTATCCTCATGAGGCTACGTGGACCCCGTTCCAGACCCACTACTTCTCAGAAAATCCGGTAGCGCCAGGAATCGAACCCGGGACCTCTGGATCTGTAGCCAGGAACTCTGACCACTAGACAACAGAGGCGGTCCCACAGATCAATATTCTGCATAAGTTTAAGTATGATTTCACGCCGCACAGATCCTCTCTATAAACATAATACCACCAATTTATTACACACACAAGACGAATGGGCCATTTAGGAAGGGTACATTCACGCATAACGGCGGGTTGATGGTGTGGTAAGGAATTGGCTATAAAATCCAGCAACCAGATCGAAGTGCTTGAAACTTGAACGATTTCTGCCACAGAAAGTCGTGCGCAGTCTCCAACATTTTAGCTTCGCTTTTCAAGTACTTAAGTCACATGACGTTACTGGTAACTCTGACGCCTTTTTAAGAGTCCTTCATTACTTAACAGTGTCTTTAGACACAGTACCTCACATCAGACAACGGTCTCCTGCATTTCAGTCTTAAATATTACATTTCATTTGCAGTATAACTTATAGGGCTTATTGCGCTTTTGGACTATGTCCAACGCCCGGTATTCCAAAGAACACATTTCGGAAACTGTGTCTGTTTCCGTCCTCAGGGAAAAAAGTGGGAGACATCTACTGTCTCTGGTCCGTTACGAGACAAGCTCATCACTACATCCATCTATCTACGTCCCTAAAGCCCTTTGTTGCACTTTGGTCGGCTTTTAGGTTTCCTTATCCTTTACACAGTCGGTAGGACCCCTTGGACGGGGGATCAGCCCTCCGCAAGGCCACTTACTGCACAAAGGGCAGCACAAACACAGGATAAACGCACACAGATATGCATGTATCGAGTGGGATTCGAACCCACGATCCAAGTGTTTGAGCGGACAAACACATTTCATGCCTTAGACCGCGCAGGAACTGTGACCGGCTAGAATAAATCATTACTTACTTACTTACTTATGGAGCTGAGCCCTTCTTGAGAAGCCAATTCTGCAGCTACTCAAGAATTTCCCAGCGACTTATGGAACCCGAAGGTTCATTACGGTGTTCACAACAGCCCTCCACTGGTCCCTATCCTGAGCCAGATCAATCGAATTCATACCATCCCATCCTATCTCTCTAAGATCCATTATAATATCCACCCACCTACGCCTTGGTTTTCCCAGTGGTCTTTTTCTTTCTGGGTTTCCCACCAATATCCTATATGCATTTCTCTTCTCCCCCATTCGTGTTACATGCCCTGCCCACCTCATCCTCCTTGACTTGATCATTCTAATTATACTTGGAGAAGCTCCTCATAAATCATTACAAAGAAATATTTCTTTTTACAAACGATTATACACATCAAACCAACTAACAGTAACGAAATAACTTAAAAGAGCCTCCACTTTACTGTATGACTTAAGGACCCTTTGGATGGTGCAGAACTACTGTAGCACAGTTGCTCTTGAATCAGTATTGGTCACATTCTGCAAAACATTAGGAGCCTAGCGCTCCGCTGAATGCCGACCGTCACGGTTTTCAAAGCGTGCCATTTCGATAATGCTGACATTTAGTTTCCCGCTGTGGGGTCTCGCTCCAGCGGTGTCATGCATGTACTGTGTGGTCTGCAACCTTTCCATCACACTGGCTCTCTAGCTACGTGCAGTGTTCAGCTCCAATCTTCAGTATCAACAGCAAAGACTAAACTCCTCGCTCTTAACGTCCATTCTGCACCGTGTGGATGTGGGCTCTTATCGACAATTCGGAGGCGCATTCTGCCTCCATCTGCAGGGTCGAAGTGAGTAGGGTATCCTATATTTAAGCATCCTGTACATTACTGTCTAATACTGTTTTAAGTACTACATAGTCCGTCAACAATGCAAACAATCTGCAACTTCTTTCTTAGATAGGCTGCACACCGCGTAACAGTCAAGACACGATGTCTGCGACATGACGCAAAAAAAAAATGAGCAGAGTTGAAACGATTGAGATTATGAAAACCGCCGCACACCGGTCTGAGTCATGATGCTGACGTCGGCTTCATGCTTACGAATCACGAATGAAGCAAGACTGCGTCTTTTGATGCTTGTCTTGACGCAGCTGGTGTGCGGTCGCCCTTAAACTTTCACTTTCGACACAACATGTTTCGGCCCTAAATGGCCATCTTCAGGGGTCTTACTATTCTGAAACTGCTACACTGCACAGAGGCATATGCGACGAATGGACAATATTAGTGCAGTATAGCTATACCTCCACACCCCCATACGTCTTCATTAGAATCCAAACAGTCGTTATCGTGTTCCGATCACAGGGGTCAAGTCAGGGCGCAAACAGAAAAACACGCACAAATGTGAAAACTGACATCTCTAAGTTCAACGAATAGAAAAAAAGAACATCAAGGAAGATTCACGAAAGAAATGACAGCTGAACGTGAGAAGAAATGATGAATCGAAGGGGATAATTTACTAAATTATCTAGCAAAGAAACTACGTAAATATTTGGGGGGAAAAAGTAATGTATTTTTAACGACATCATCTGTGAAGAACTGGGTCAAGCACATCTTCAGAACTCCGGAAACACAACGATCGATCTTGCTTGACGCATTCTTATTTACGGTGCATTCAAAGAATGCTAAGCTTTTGGATTGGGTGAGAGACATATTAATAACAAGATAGCGTAACCGCGGTTATCTTCATAACAACATGGCGTAACCACGGTTATCTTCATAACAACATGGCGTAACCGCGGTTATCTTCATAACAACATGTCGTTACCGCGGTTATCTTCATAACAACATGGCGTAACCACAATTATCTTCATAACAACACGGCGTAACTGCGGTTATCTTCATCTCAGATTTCAGTTGCATAAAGTCTGAACCAAGATAAGTCTGGTTAAACAGCCAAGTCTCGTCCCTTACTGCATGCATGTATGGCGCAACAAAGGCGATCCAGACAACTGTAAACTTGTTCCTGTGCTTAATTAAGTACCACCCCATAAAGACGTATGGGGGAGTGGAGATATAGTTCCAGCATTCTTGACTTCGGCACTAAACGAAGGTGGGTGGCTGTATCACGCCCAGGCCGCTTTAACTTCGAGGAAGAGCCTCCAGTATCCTCAGCAGAGGAAGTTGGGTGGGCCCTAGAGCCGGTCTGGAAAAAATCTTGTCGCTGCCCCAATCCGCAGCCCATCGCTATACCGACTGAGCAAGTCAGGATCATGGATTGAACGTAAGGGGGCAGGGAAAAGAAAGATATTAACTACAAACATGGAGGGACACACTCACCGCACTTACCAGTCTCCCCTAATCACCGAACTTTAAGCATATATGCACAACAGCCGAACACAGTGGCCGCGCGATCTATTTTTTTTATTGCTAGTGGGGTGGGACTAAGTCCCTTGTACTGCGGCCACTTCTGGCCTATTGTACCAGCCCCGGATGATAGGTGAGGGTGATTGTGGAGCAATTGGTGGAGTGAAGATTGGCAGGGGAAACCGAAGTACTCAGAGAAAACTAGCCCCAGCGCCACTTTGTTCACCACAAATCCCACTTGACCAGACCCGGCATCGAACCCGGGCCGCCGCGGTGGGAAACCAGCGACTAACCGCTTGAGCTATGGCGCGGCCTTGGCATGAACTGTCTTCGCCCGCTCAAACGCTGGGATCGTGGGTTCGAATCCCACTCGTGGCATGGATGTCTGTGTGCGTTTATTCTGTGTTTGTGTTGTTCTGCGTGCAAAAAATCAAGAAACTGAAAAAGCGACAAAAGGTACAACAGAGGGCTGCAGAGCCATGGATAGATACGCACAACTTATCTCGGAGTTTCTCAGAAATTGATAACAGCAACCCTGCCAGATCAGCATTGCATTTTCCACGCATCTGAACCGCTATGCAGTGGGAACACAGCTGTTGTCTAAAAGCAAAACGACTATGCAGCAACTATGATGATGATGATGGGTGAAGAGGGGTGGAGGAGTGGGGACAGCTTACTTTTCCTGTTCTGCGTCGCGGCAGATTCAATTGGTGCAAGCTCTACCACCTGATCTAACCTGCTAGGTATTTCGTTGAGCTCACACGGAAAGATTAAGCAATGCAGGCCAAACTGAAACTGCAGAATGTAATCATTAGTTAACTGCCGTCTACTATGGAAATTAGAACGCGTCATCATCAGTTACTGACGTAGACTATTATGTTATCATTAGAAAGTCGTTAGTCTTCTTTCAACACACTTCCGGTGGGAATTTCAAGCATCCTTACATAGAACTTCTCTTCCGTAAGGCTACCCAGGTAAAACTATCCCTGTAAAAGGACGTGAAGGTTGTGAGACGTCGAGGCTCCCACATCTTCTAGACCAGTGGTTCTCAACGTTTATGAGACCGCGGCCCGGTACGTTCTTTCTTTATAAGACGAGGGCCCAGTTCTAACAAATTTACTCGTAAATACCTCTCCAGTTTTGTTAAAGTTCATGCATTAAGCTAACTATAAAATATTTATTCATGAAAATGACAAATTCCAGAAGAGCCTCTCGCGGCCCAGTATAATTGATGCCAGGGCCCACTACTGGGCCGCGGCCCGGCGGTTGAGAAGCACTGTTCTAGACAATCGGCTCACAGATGTGGGTAAGGTTGTCAGCCTTACGCGCCGGTCGCCCTTTACCTCACAGGACGATTCCTCATACTCATTTCTGTTAGAGGCTAAGTCGGTCCCAGGGCCACAGTGCGGCTGGAAAGGTTAGGTCAACTGAAAGAAAATCCACCTCACAGGAACTCGAACCCGCAACCATCCGCCTTGTAACATAGTGTCTCAACCAATTACGCTAAACAAGGCCTACCGATGCAGGGGTGCAACCCGGACTAATGAGTGCGCTTACCGGCCTATTATCGCCACTAGATTATCCGATAATTTGTCCAGTCATGACACTGAGGTAGTTAAGGCATTCAGATTACAGAAGCTCCTCAAGCCTCGTTTTATAGCGACTGTCAGCTGCCGCTTTGCATTATCTATTGCTAACCTGATCGATACTGGCCCGCCTCGCTTGCAGCGTTCTCCGAAACTCTGTCCATTTCACTTAACAGTACCAGCTATGTACACCATGAATACAACTACCGAAACTAGAATTTCAGTCTGGAAAGCTGCTAGTATCTATTATCAAACCGTGAAGTGTCCCAATTTGGTTCCCAAGAGTTTCCAGATATTTGGGGCCCATCCTATGGGTACCGTACGCTATTTCCTCACGGATAATGCGGCCGAGAGGTGAAGCTGAACACTCGCTTTAAGAATGATGGAGCTATAACTCCAGTCCAACATACGTCTTCATGAAGCAGTGTTTGACTGCTTAATTAATTAAGCACAAGGACAACTTCGGCTTTTTTTAAACAGGGTATCATTGGATGTACTCTCCAATTTCATTACTTTCTGCTGAGTTTCAGTAAAGTCGGCTGATAAAGTCCCTGATCTTAACTAATTAAGCACTACACCATGAAGGCGCATGGGGAAGTGGACGTATAGATCCACATTTCCTTGACCTTGGAATTAGTTGGAGGTGAGTGGTCAGCTTTACGCCCCGGCCGCTTTACCCCCAGGGTATCCATTGGATAGGAGGTTGGGTGGACCCCACACTCGGTCTGGACGACGTGAAGAAAAAATTCTTGCCCTTACCGGGACTGGAACTGCGACCACTCGGTCTTCCAGCCCGCAGCCAGTCGCTATTCCGACTAAGTCGGCCGATTCAGATGTTATTAGGATGGATACGACGCCCTTCTCCTCGTGAAAAACTGTAAAAATGAATATTACAACCCTTATACAGAGAAACTGAAAGTAAATCCTCTACGACCCTCAACACTCAGAATGGGCAAGGCGAGTGGAATGAGGAAACTGGAAGTAACAGAGACAGAGCGATGGTACGCGTTACAACGGTTCAATAAAGTCTGCACCTCAAACCCCAGACCGGCACCGGCATGGGAAGAATCACACTTTTGTTGAATATGAGGTTATCACAGTGGAGACCGCGAACAGTGCTACCTTCTGGGATGTGACGCCGTATAGTCCAGCATAAGTTCACCAACGTTTCGGAGGAACATACTGCCTCTATCTACAGGGTTGTAGATTAAGCAATGCAACCGACAACTGCTAGTTTGACTTATTATTCGACCCGAGTACGTTCCTCCGAAACGTCGGTGAATTTCTTCTAGATTACATGACGTCACATCACAGACGACAGTGTTCTTCAATCTCTCAGCTCTTACCCTCGTTACTCGTACATCATCGTCATCATCATCACCGCATTATTTTCTGTGCACCACGTACACCATGAGTTATCGGGCTCAGTATCACATATCAAATTAAAATGATTCCTTGAAGAAACTGTCACCCGTGTTAATATTCGGTGCATGGGTCGAATTCGGCTAGACGAACATAGTGAACGAGGGAGAGATGGTGGTATACTACACTATACGGTATCACATCCCAGAAAATAATACTCTCCACGATCACTGCCATGAGAATTATCGACATTCTTTTTTCATTGGCGCTACAGCCCTCATTTGGGCCTAGGCCTACCTCCATGAAACTCTCTGTTCACTTCGGTTTTACTAGATCTTACACATACGGTAGGACTCCTTCGGCGGGTGATCAGCTCGTCGCAAGGCCTCTACCTGTACACAAACACAGAAAAACGCACATAAACATCCATGTCCTGAGTGGGATTCGAACCCACGATCCCGGCTTCCGAGCGAACGAGCCTTAGACCGCTCGGCTACCGTGACCGGCTAATATTACCTTTACAAATGCACATATTCTATAGCGGATAATGGAAAGATAGTTTTAAATTAATTGTAAATGATGTGGAAAAAAGGGATCACACCTGAATTTGACTTGAGGCAAAACCCCCGGTTCAGTCTCTCCACATGACGAAGCAAAGCTTTAGCAACTGCAGGCACCCACGCAACCAGAAGATCTCAAAACAAAGAGAAGTGCTGATGCTACCCACATAACAACGATACCGTGCGAAAGCTCACTTCCGGCCACACAAGCGATTACTCTCACAGGAAATGCGCGTTATCACCACAGTTCGGTAAAGATTACGAGGAAAGTAAAAGATACCTGGAAATTCGCCACTTTTTTGTTATCCCCATTTTAATGAACCCGAAAGTTACTTACCATGAAGAGTTCTGTTTTCCCGGATACAACGCCGTGCAGTTCATTGAAAATAAACTAACGTTTCGGAGGAACACGTCGCTTACATCATCAGCACGAAACAGGTAGCAACCACAGGTAGCAACAATACGTATATATACTCTTCATAACCACATCCATGAAAACCTCACATCCTTAAAATTCCAATTAAAGTCCCCACTATAAAGGACATAGGTTCTCGCATTAGTGGTTAAAAAAGAAATCTGTCTTCTGGGATATAACGCCGTGTACTCAGTTGAAAGAACCGATGTTTCGGAGGAACATGTAGCCTCCATCATCAGGGTCTAATTAGCCAATCAGTATGATGATGGCAGCAAGGAGCCTCCGTTTGCTATTTGCTTCATACGGCTTTCTAGCATGTCTTATTCTTCGACCCTGATGTTGGAGGCGACATGTTCATCCGAAACGTCAGTTCGCTTTCAAGGGACTACAAGGTAGTGCAGGGAAGTGATGAGTTGGTTGGTGAGTTAGTGAGTTATTCAGAGAACTGCAGTTCAACCGCTGTGAGCTGTGGCTGTTAGAAGCGGACAGCTGAGGCACGAGGATAATTCGGGAACCCAGAGCAAGGAGAACTTCCGCCGTTGAAAGCCGTTACCGAGCAACGATTGGTGAAGACAGAACAGACTGAAAAGACTTAGCGCGTGCTGTATTGAATTGTAGAGCGTGTGAATGAGCGATAGTTCTATAGTTACTTTTAGTTACGTTCTGTAAGAGTTCAATAAATCCAATTAACAACCCAAACCCCGTCTACAATCAATCACGTGATAATACATAATTTCCCTTACAGTACGTATTATACTGCAACTACAGCAACTTTTAAGCCTTTGAAGACCAAATTCATACTAAATGATCCACAATAAATCAGTTCGTACCTCACAAGAAACACAGTATGTCTCCACTACAAGATCAACGTGTTTGCGCCGTCATGGGAAACAAATGCTGTGTACATGAAATACACAACTACACTCTGTGGGCAGAATGCAGTTTTAGTATGTAAACTCAGCTGGTATATATAGAACCACTGGACTCTACAGCAGAACAACATTGATAACAAATTTACTAAAATGGGCCGTAGTAATATCTCTTGGAATCAAGTCAAGACATCACAGAAGTGCTTAAAGAAAATTTCACAAGCCTTGAATTACCGACAATGAATTTCTGATTTATGTATTAAGAGCAAGGGGCTTATGGACATCTGCACGCCACACAGCACCCCGTGCTCTCTCAATTAGAATACTGAGTTTGCCCGGGGAGAGGCTGACCACCGCTCTCCTCTGCGAAAAACTATACCAGGACGTGTTTTAATATAGAGGGCAGCTTATATTGATTTTTGAGACTTGAGCTCACTGTGTTGATAATTCTAAATCCCCCGCCCCGTAAGCCGTATACTGCAGGGGGGTGGCGCAGGGATGTGGGGTGCTTTTAATGTGCACAGAAGGGGAGGGCCAAACTCCCCGTGCCGGAAGTCCGTTTGCTTTTAAGCAGAACTACGTGATGTTTCTATTTCCGTACGTCATATAATTCGTTACCTTTGTATGTATTGCGGTTTTTAAAAACTGAAAGCTTTGAATGCGGTGTTTTCTCCCTGAAAATTCTGTTACGTAGTATTTCAAACAGCAAAAGAATTGTTTGCCTATAAATAATTTGTTGTAGGGTTTGAGATTCTTACAGTGGTAGTTATGAAAATTACCATCTTCTGAGATATAGCGCCGTGTAGTCCGTACATGAACAGACGTTTCGGAGGAACGTATCGCCTTCATTTTCAGGGTCGAAAATCAACCGAGCAAGAAAAAACGAGAAAAGGCGTTTTTTGAATGAGTATGATAAAACAGAAGCCGGCAGAAAAATAAATCAATCGGTGGTCAAGTTTGAAACCCGTCTTTCAGGTGGCTAAGGCCAATTGAGTCAATGCACTTTCTAGAAGTAACAGTCCAGTTCCAGCAGCAGCCTCTTGTGGATCACTGTCTCATAATGCTTATCTTCTGAGACCTCCTTAATTCATCCATTCCACTAAGATTAAGCCAGAAGTCTGTTTCGATATGTTTTCTCATTTAAGACTTCGGTCTCCCCGCTTTCTCCAATAATATTTAAGTATAAAGGCAAGGTAAGGTTGTCCCTGTGCTTAACTAATTAAGCACTATGCCATGAAGGCGTATGGGGGAGCGGATGTATAGAGCCACATTTTCTTAACCTCTGCACTAGTTGGAGGTGAGGTCAGCTTGACGACCCGGCTGATTTACATCCGGGAAAAGAGCCCGGTACTTATTAGATAGAATGCTGGGTGGGCCCCAGAGCCGGTCTGGACGACGTGGAGAAGAGAAAATTCTTGACGCTGCGGGGACTCGAACTCCGACCCCTTTGCCGTCCAGCCCATAGCCAGTCGCTATACAGACTGCTCTATCTCGGGTCCTATAATGTTTAATTATACTTATTGTAATATTCTCAACATTCATATAGAACAGATTTTAACGGGAACTACACATTATGTGAGGTATGAATGTTGTGTAACATGAGAACTTACAAAGCTCGACTTGTGGTCAAATTTATTTTATAATTTTATTCTGTTCCATTTAGCAACTCAGGCTATGTAGAATCAAACGGTGGAATAATTATTGAGTGATAACTTGGAAAGAACGTGGAAGTGGTAGCGGCATATTTCAAGGTACTGTAACGGAGGAACTTGTCTTTCTGTCTAACAAATACACAAAAAAGGAATAACTATTAAATACAGCATGAGGCCACAGCAAGAAGTCCCATGGATCAATCCCCTTTGTACCGTACTTCCACATATTCCCTCCCAACCGTCTTAACTGTTGTTTCGAGCGAATGTTGGCAGCGAGAACTTCACTACTTCACTACTTCACTAGCGAGGCGCTATAGACTGGTTGACATAGGCCGGAGCGGACTAGAGGTTTGGAGTGGCAAGCCTCGAGCGCTGCCATTCGCATCTTCCATTTCCGAGGCTTCAGTGAGGCAAAGGGAAACTGTTTATTAGATTATGAGAGACAGACAATTGAAATAAATCACCTGTCTTCATCTTAATCATCAGTTAGACGCAGCTTCATAAATCTGTGCGCATGCGTCGTGACCAGTAACCTTAATGTAAGATTCTATGTACACTACGTTGTTATCCTGAACTTAAATGAATACTGATGCTGTAGTGAGCAGAGGTCATAATTCACGTTTACTGCCTCATATTCCCCTCCCCTCCTTTCGAGTTCACCATTAACATTATCCTTATATCTCTCAGGACATCTCCACATTATCTGAAGTGGCACGTCATCAAGATGGCGTTGCTGCGTGATGGTGCGCACGCACTTTAAGGTAAATTAGTATTCACGCATGTCCTGCTATCATGGGAGCCATCTCAGTTTCATGCTTGGAGATAAGTACAGACAGGGAGTGCCTGCTTATGAAATTGATTGTGAAATTCCCGTTAAAATTTCAACGGAAAAATTTTATAGTTCCTATATCTAGCTACGGTTTCCACAGAGAGCCCTACTACACAGAAACGCGTTAACTTCAGTCCTTACAATAATAACTTCAGACGTTCTGGAAAGACAGTTTGACAGAAAAAGCATAATAATAATTTAATTCTTAATTACTTACTTCCTAAAATAGCAACCCAAATGCCAATTACAGAATGAGAAAGAGTACAGAAAGAAGACACAAAAACAAGGCAATGTATAATTTTAATAATAATAATAATAATAATAATAATAATAATAATAATAATAATAAAGGGTAAAGGTAAAGAAGCTATCCCTGTAACAGGCCATAAAGGCCCATAGGGTTGTGAGACGTCGAGGCTCCCATATTTTCTGGATAATCGGCTCACAGATTGCGGTAAGGTTGTCAGCCTTAAGAGCCGGCCGCCCTTTAACACCCCAGGAAGATTCCTGGTACTCATTTCTGTTAGTTGCTGAGTCAACCCCCGGGCCATAGTGCGGCTGGAAGGGTCAGGTCAATTGGAATATCCAATGACCTCATCGGAACTCGAACCCGCGACCTTCCGGCTTGCAGCATAGTGCATCAACTAACTAGGCTACCGCGTGCCCCTCATTGGATGATACGGAATGACGAATTTGAAAGATGTGGAAGAAGCGGCCATGGCCTAATTTGAAATACTATCCCATCACTGTCTGAAGGAGTTGAGGAAAACCATGAAAAATCTCAGTCAAGATAACAGGTGTAAAGGTAAAATTTTCCCTCTCCTTAATTAGTTAGGCGCTATGGCATGAAGACGTAAGGTATAACTCCACCTGTCTTGATCTCGGGAATAGGTGAAGCTGAGTGGTGAGCTTCGCGCTCCTGCCGCTTTACCCTTGAAGATAAAGCCCCCGGGTACACATTTGATAGGAGGCTGAGTTGATCCAGAGTTGCTCTGGATGCTGTGAGAAGAGATAAATCTTGCATTTCCAGGATTCGAACTCGGGCCGTGCAGCTGTACCGACTCATAGCCTACAAACCGTGTAACTCCAGACAGAATACACGCCAGAAGAGTTGCCGTTTGAGCCAGCCTGCTCAGCGGTAGATCCTGAAGTGCCTACGCCATGTTACTACCATGCGTGCCAGTTCTTCCACGTATTGACGTCATGACTGCTACAGTGATGAATGCACTTAGTCCTACATGAAGATTTGTGTAATTCAAATGCACGGTCCCGCGGCGCTCTAGGTGTGGTGGCGCTCCATAAACACTGGGCGTGCGCCCCCTCGCCCCCACCCTCCCGCAGTTCTACTGCAGTGACTCGGAAAAGGACACGCACGTGACCCTAAGGCCTCCCATACACACAGTTTGGCCTTCCGATCGACCCTACAGGCAAAACTGTGACAGTTTACCCTCTCCCTTTCCTCCCCATACACGCACAGATAAAGCGGCAGGCTTCATGCCAGCCTATAATGTTGAGTCACACACGTCACGTGCTGCGGTCCTGCAGGCAGAACTGACGGACTGACAGGTTTCCCACAGGCCAACAGTCCAAACGATTGGCCGGCCGGCCGCACCACACACGTCAGTTTAGCCTATCAGTCTTCAACTGTGCAGGCCGAACGAGATGGATGTGACTGGTCAGCTTCTCGCCCAGGGAAATCGCCCCCAAGTACCCATTGGACTGAAGGCTGAGTGGGACCCTGAGCCGGTCTGGAGAAGAGAAAATTTTTGCCCCTGCCAGGAATAGAACGCACAGCGTCAAGCCAGTCGTTATACCGACTCCTTTCGAAAGAATAACGGTTACTCTATGTACCACTGGCTTTCACATTTAAGGACTGTGCATTTTTGCCCAAAGAGTGCATTTATGGAATTATTTTTTCTTTTACTTTCTTATTTCAGAGCCGAGATAGCTCAGTCAGCAAAGCGACGGGATGCGGACTGATCGGCCGGTGTTCAATTGCCAACAGGGGCAAGAAATTTCTCTTCCCCGCAGTGTCCAGCCTGGCTCTGCAGCCCACTCAACCTCTTTTCCAAAGGGGTGAAGCGGCGGAGCGTAACGATGACCAGTCACTTCCATTCTGTGCCGAGGTCAAGAATCTGGGGCTTAGTCACCGGCTTCCCACCGCGGCGGCCCGGGTTCAATACCAGGTCAGGTCAGGTGCTGGAGAAAGTGGCACTGGGGCCGGTTTTCTCCATGTATTTCGGTTTCCCCTGCAAATTCTCATTCAACCAAATGCTCCATATTCACTTATCCGGGACTGGTACAGCAGGCCAAATAGTGATTGACGTACCAAGCGGACCCAGCCTCGCCCCACCTCAAGTCCTTGAGAAAATGACAATCAGTTGGTGAATAAATTCTCCGCCTTTCGAGGACCTCGAAGATACAATAACATTATAAATTAAAACCGAACAGGTTGGTCTAGACGTAATGCTCTAGATTTGTATTCGGAAGTGCTGGGTTAGAATCTCGGGCGTGACACTGGTTATTCTGAGAAGTTCTTCGTGGTTTTCCCCAGTCCCTGCAGGCAAATTCAGGAATTAGGCCTCGGCCGCTTTTCCAATTCATTGCCATTCATCTATCACTATGCAATTTGACGCTATATAGTAAAAAGCGTCATTAAACTATATATACACAGTCGCTAAGCCGACCACAGTGGCCGCGAGGTCTAAGGCATGAAGTCCCTTAGCTCACTCGAAAACTGGGATCGTGGATTCCAATTCCACTCAAGGCATGAATCTGTGCGTTTATTCTATATTTATGTTTTCCTGTGCACTGTAGCGGTCCTGCGACGGGCTGATCCCCCGTCCAAGGAATCCCACCAACTATGGAAAGAGATTATAAAACTGAAGAATAGGTCAGGGCCCAACAAGAGGCTGCAGAGCCGCTGATGAATGAATGTTCACTGTATAAATGACTCGGAAGTGACACAGGCCAGAGGGGACTAGAGGCGTGGGCACTTCAGAGAGAGGGGAGCCTCGAGCGGAGACATAACCACCCTCCATGGAACTTCTTTCCGTGGCCGTAGTATAGCCACTGCAGCAGCAAGGCTACACATCTCTCGCAAACAGAGACATACCCACCCTCCACGGGACTTCTTTCCGTCGCCACAGTATAGCCACTGCAGCAGCAAGGCTACACATCTCTCGCAAACAGAGACATACCCACCCTCCACGGGACTTCTTTCCGTCGCCACAGTATAGCCACTGCAGCAGCAAGGCTACACATCTCTCGCAAACAGAGACATACCCACCCTCCACGGGACTTCTTTCCGTCGCCACAGTATAGCCACTGCAGCAGCAAGGCTACACATCTCTCGCAAACAGAGACATACCCACCCTCCACGGGACTTCTTTCCGTCGCCACAGTATAGCCACTGCAGCAGCAAGGCTACACATCTCTCGCAAACAGAGACATACCCACCCTCCACGGGACTTCTTTCCGTCGCCACAGTATAGCCACTGCAGCAGCAAGGCTACACATCTCTCGCAAACAGAGACATACCCACCCTCCACGGGACTTCTTTCCGTCGCCACAGTATAGCCACTGCAGCAGCAAGTCTACACATCTCTCGCAAACAGACTGCAACGCTTTCAGTGTACGCCTGTCTACTACAATACCTGCCCGCCACACAATTCCACCACCAACATTTGCTTCCCCCCCGAGCATGGCGATATCTTCTCTTCCACAACAGACTGACAGCGTCTGTGCAGCTGTATTCTTGTACCACGAAAAACCCCGTCTCTCGTATGTCCTGAGGCTAGACGTTCTGAATAGCGAGTTTTGCATTATTCGAAAATATTCTGGAAGGCCAAAGGCGTGCTGTGTACGGGGGACTTACAGGGAAATGCAATGGTTCAATCATCAAAATATGCTTCTTGATGAAAACGTCATTATTTGAGAGTTACTCATGCGGGCACTTTTAAACTTCATTTTATTCCTAATGTTTCTTTGTGCCTCAAGATCACGCCTCTGACAATCCTGTAACGAGAAAGATTACTTTTATTTTCCGGTACCACATCCAAATAAAATTCTTAAAAAAACAAACTCCATGGCTTTAGCGACCGAGCGACCGCCGCTTGTCGGCGAAGTTAGTGCCAACTTTTGTGGATAGAGGGTGCCACGTGGTCAGCGNATCCCCACGGCCGTTAATTTCGGTTTTCTATACCAGAGCCGCTATTTCCTTGAAATAGCTCCTCAGTTATAATCACGAGGCTGAATGGACCCCGTTCCAGACCCACTACTTTTAAGAATAAATTCTGGTAGCGCCGGGAATCGACCTCTGGATCTGTAGCCAGGAACGCTGACCACTAGACCACAGAGGCGGCAACTGTAATATTTGAATTAAATAAAAAATCGTTCGGTCGATCAGGTAAACTGCTGCTGGTCCTATCCAGCACAGTCATTCTTGATTCAGAGTACCCCGGGGTTCATGACCCAATTTTACTGTCTCGAGTCGTGCAACTGCCTTCTACTGTCCTGCCCTATTTCGGGTCCTCCCCTATTTGCTGCTGGTCCTCGCCAGCACAGTAACACTTGGTTACGAGTGCCATGGGACTCACGATCACATTTTTCCGTCTCACGACTCGTGAGATAGAGAGAAGGACAAGTACATATTTCCAGCATCGCTAATCGCGACCTTAGGGGACTACTCATAGCCTCGTTCCATTCGCCTAAATAAACACAGGAAGTGTTAGTGGCATAAGAGATAAGTGGATTTATCTCTGTGCTCTGAGTGCTAACATATTCTTACTGGCAAAGCACTTATCTTACTTAACCTACTTAATCCGTTCCTCTTATACCTTACGGTGTCGAGGTTTTATCTTCATTTTGATCATTTTACAGACGGTAGGACTCCTTGGACGAGTGATCAGCTCGTCGTAAGGCCTCTACCTAAACACAGGACAACACAAACACAGAATAAATACATACACATACCAAACATCCATGCCTCGAGTGGGATTCGAACCCACGATCCCGGTTTCCAAGCGAGCGAAGACAGTAAATGCCTTAGACCGCTCGGCTACCGTGACCGGCAGTGTATAAGAATAATATATAAGAATTCAGTTCGTACCTCACAGGAAACATTCGAACCCACGATCCCGGTTTCCGAGCGAGCGAAGACAGTACATGCCTTAGACCGCTCGGCTACCGTGACCGGCAGCATTTATCTTCTTCTCCGTCTTCAGGTAAAACCTACTCAGTTTGACCCAATCGATTCAGCTAGTACTGAAGACGGAGACGAAATCGTCTCCGAAACGTTGCCTTTTGAAATATAACGAGGACGGTGTTTCAGATAAAAACAGGGCCGGCCGATAGATAATGTCCAGAAACATAATGTTCGCGCCTTATGAATATTTATCGAGTTACGGTACAAATTTTGACAGGGGAAACGAGTAAGGGCGCGTCTGAATTGTCATCCGTGGTTCGGGTTAAAATTTTCTTTCTGGCCACGGCTGCTCCTGTAGTCCTTGTACGGACAGCCGCGGCACAGTGCTCAAGTGATAACGTCATTTAAGTGAAAGGGAAATCCACCATCATTACCCTAACAACCTAATCATGAGATACTGTGCTTGGTTTCATGGAGTATCATAACGGCATTCTACGGCATACTCGCTCCATTTTAACATCAGACGCTCCGTCACAGCCGAGGATAAGTGCTCTTACCTTGTTCCCGTGTGCTGAAGATCATAAGGACTACCAGTGAATGAAACACCCAACAAAATCCTTGGCATAAAGTATTCTTTCAGCACTGGATACCAACTCTTTTCTGTTTAAGAAAACCTTGTTGTTACTGCATAACAATATTCGTCGTAGGTACAGAAGAAAACAAAGGGATCCTATCCTGTGGTAGAAGCACTCTTTCGATCATTTCCTGTCTATTAAAACCCACTGAGATAACCTACAATGTATAACAAACATTTTCACGGCGGTGACTATGAAGAACGCCGTCTTCTGGGATGTGGCGCCGTGTAGATCCTGTGTAAACCGACGTTTCAGAGGAATGTATCGTCTCCAGCTTCATGGTAGAAAAATCCGCC